>NC_091286.1:304478808-304836308 GCF_032444005.1 Ranitomeya imitator
GCAAAATTAAGATTATAAATAATGCAGCTATTTCCTGCATTTTTGCATGTGATTATTTTTTCTTTATATCCCCTTTTCCGATGCACTACATGATAGTGTGTCCAATCTTGTGTGCAGGTGTATAGAGGCTACCCAGAATCTAAGCTTGCACCATTCCTGTGCGATAATGCTGCATTTGCTGCTAATGGTAGTGACCGGAGCTTGCTCCGATGACTGCTATTTAAAAGCCAAAGTTCATTTCCAATTATTACATTTGAGTCGTGTGATCCTTCTTGAGCATGAAAGTCCTTATGGCTGCCATGTTGGCAGTCTTGTGAAGGTCAATCACAGGAGACAGTCATTTGTTCTATTATATTGCAGGACTGTGGTGTTTCTGAATTTATGATAAGTGATCAGATGGTTGCAAGTATAAATCCCTAGGAGGACTATGAAGAATAGAAAAATGTTGAAAAAAGGTTTCAGAATAAAAAAAAAATTCAAATCTCTCCCATTTAACTCATTCAAAAACAAAGTATTAAAAAATATTCTACTACTGCATTCTAAAAAGTTCAGTCTATCAAAATTATAGAGTATCAAATAGATTCTAGTGGAATTCCATTTGCCAAAATGCTGATGTTTTTCTGCAATTCACTTCTGCACAGACTCAGCAAAGTGACGCAGCGCATGTTGAAAACAAGCAGGGCAATGTTTCACCCTACAGAAATAATCAACTGCTATTCCAGCTGCCCGATTTTTGTCCTCTCTTTTGCTTCCTGCCTTGGAGCTGTGGTATGATCAGACCATGTTACTGTATGGTCAGATACAGCTATTACATAATACATATCAAAGGGTAACATTTCTCTTTGTGGAGAGTGACATGAAAAGCCTGACATGCCAAGGCGAGGAGACTTTTAAGCCTTGCAATGCTCCTCTGTGAAATTAAATATCCAAATTACCTCTTTAGAGAGGATGAGGACTAGAACTCTAGTGCCACTTATTGGAAAAAGTCATCCTAAAAGTCGATATTGACCCTTTAACGAGCCTTGCCGCATGTCTTAGGATACAAGCCAAGCCAGAATCTCAATTTGCAATTATCAATTATCCTAATTAAAGGGTCGATATTGACTTTTAGGATTGCTGCTTTCAAATGGCAATTTACATAGAACATATCAGGGGCACATTTATAAGATCATCTTGATTATCTATATGCTACCATTATAGGAAAAGAAATACGGCTCTGGCAAAAATTAAGAGACCACTGCAAAATGTTCATTTTGTCTGATTTTTCTCTTTATAGGTATATTTTTAGTAAATGTAAATTGTTCATTTATTCCATAAACTTCTGACATGTTTCCGAATTTTGTAGCAATAAATTTTGTATTTTTTGTCTCAAAAGGAGCAATGGTCAAAATTAGAAAAAACAACAATGGTGCTTTCATAACTCAAATAATGCAAAGAAAACAAGTTCATAATCACTTAGAAACAACAATACTAATGTTTTAACTCAGGAAGAGTTCAGAAATCAATATTTTGTGGAATAACCATGATTTTTAATCACAGCTTTCATGCATCTTGGCATGCTTTTTACCAGTCTTTCACACTGCTTCTGGTTCAAAAATGAAAGCAGTTCTTCTTTGTTTGATGGCTTGTGACTATCCATCATCTTCTTGATTACATTCCAGAAGTTTTCAATGGGGTTCAGGTCTGTAGATTGGGCTACCCAAGACAGGGTTTTTATATGGTGGTGTGTAAATTTTTGCCAGAGCTCTGTATACATATACACTGCTCAAAAAAATAAAGGGAACACTTAAACAACAGAATATAACTCCAAGTGAATCAAGCTTCTGTGAAATCAAACTGTCCACTTAGGAAGCAACACTGTTTGACAATCAATTTCACATGCTGTTGTGCAAATGTAATAAACAACAGATGGAAATTAAGGCAATTATCAAGACACACTCAATAAAGGAGTGGTTCTGCAGGTGGGGACCACAGACCACATCTCAGTACCAATGCTGTCTGGCTGATGTTTTGGTCACTTTTGAATGTTGGTTGTGCTTTCACACTCGTGATAGTATGAGACAAACTCTACAACCCATACAAGTGGCTCAGGTAGTGCAGCTCATCCAGGATTGCACATCAATGCGAGCTGTGGCAAGAAGGTTTGCTGTGTCTGTCAGCGTAGTGTCCAAAGGCTGGAGGTGCTACCAGGAAACAGGCCAGTACACCAGGATACATGGAGGGGGCCATAGGAGGGCAATAACCCATCAGCAGGACTGCTACCTCAGCCTTTGAGCAATGAGACACAGGGGGAGCACTGCCAGAGTCCTGCAAATTGACCTCCAGCAGGCCACAAATGTAATGTGTCTGCAAAAATGGTTAGAAACTGACTCCATGAGGATAGTTTGAGTGCCCGACGTCCACAGATGGGGGTTGTGCTCGCAGCCCAACACCATGCAGGACGCTTGGCATTTGCCACAGAGCACCAGGATTGGCAAATTCGCCACTGGCGCCCTGTGCTCTTCACAGATGAAAGCAGATTCACACTGAGCACATATGACAGATGTGACAGAGTCTGGAGACACCGTGGAGAGTGATCTGCTGCCTGCAACATCCTTCAGCATGACCGGTTTGGCAGTGGGTCAGTAATGGTGTGGTGTGGCATTTCTTTGGAGGGATGCACAGCCCCATATGCTTGCCAGAGGTAGCCTGACTGCCATTAGGTACCGAGATGAGATCCTCAGACCCCTTGTGAGACCATATGCTGGTGCGAGTGGCCATGGGTTCCTCCTAATGTAGGACAATGCCAGACCTCATGTGGCTGGAGTGTGTCAGCAGTTCCTGCAAGATGAAGGCAATGAAGCTATGGACTGGCCTGCCCGTTGACCAGACCTGAATCCGATTGAACACATCTGGGACAGGATGACTTCTCAAAAGTTTTTGAGGTCCAGGTACATGAGTGACCAGATATATGGAATTAAGAATAGATTTTGATGCTTGGGAGTAATAGTAGAACCAACTACTGAAATCGCCATTTTGAGTGCAGGTTGGTTAGTAGAGGATGGATTCACAAGAAATGACAGATTCAGTTTTAGACACAGGATGCTCATGTTGTTGTGGACAGGAGACTGGAAGCATTGCTATTTTGTAGAAATGCTTATACAGCTCTGGAAAAAAATAAGAGACTGCAATATGTTCAGTTTGTCTGAATTTTCTCTTTATAGGTATACTTTGGAGTAAAATGTAAATTGTTCATTTATTTTATAAACTTCTGACAACATTTTTTCGAATTTGCAAGCAATACATTTTGTATTTTTTTTCAAAGAAAAGTGGTCAAAATTAAAAAACCTAGTACTTTAAGACCTCAAATAATGCAAAGAAAACAATTCCATAATCATTTAGAAACAGCAATACTAATGTTTTAACTTGGGAAGAGATCAGAACTCAATATTTTGTGGAATAGCCATGATTTTTAATCTTAGTTTCCATGCGTCTTGGCATGCTTTCCACCAGTCTTTCACACTGCTTCTGGCGCAAAAATGTAAGCAGTTCTTCTTTGTTTGATGGCTTGTGACTATCCATCATCCTCTTGATTACATTCCAGAGGTTTTCAGTGGGGTTCAGGTCTGGAGATCGGGCTGCCCATGACAGGGTTTTGATATGGTGGTCTCTTAATTTTTTTCCAGAGTTGTATATGTGTGTGTCACTGACATCTACTGTATATATCTATGTTTTCTATGTGTATTTATCTATTATAACTATTCTATTGTAACTTGTCAGTGTGATTTTACTCTACGCACACATGATTTGCCGGCTTTTCTTCTATCTATCTATCTATCTATCTATCTATCTATCCATCTATCTATCTATCTATCTATCTATCTATCTATCTATCTATCTATCTATCTATCTATCTTTCTATCTATCTCTCTAATATATATATATATTTGTGTGTGTGTGTTTTGACGAATATTTCCTTTGAAAACGGGTGTGAATAACATAGAGAATTGCTGTATGTAAAATGTTACATATACAAATGTTAAAATCACAATGCAATCTGATAGCAATCACACTGCCCTCGGATGTAAATCGGATGCTAGGTGTGAAAAATCGGATTGTGCTTGCATGACACTCGCATTACACTTGTGCAGCTCTCGGGAGGGACACTCGGACTAATTTTCCAGACGGTAAGTGTGACGCCGGCCTTACACTGTAAAAACTCTTACTGCTACCCTCATTCATTCTTGTCTCGACTACTGGACCTCTTTAATAGTCGGTCTTTCTAAACTCTTTCCTCTCTAACAGTTTTAAACATGCTGTACAATGCATTCCTTCAGACCGGCTTATTACCTCATTTATGTATTTCCTGTTACTCCCTTCCTAACTTTATCTGAGAATCTTGTCCCTTCCCTTCTATCATCTATTTCCACACCCTTCATGCACTCAATCGCACTTTGTATCTGTACTTACAGAGATAATGACTTCTTCGAGAGCTATTATTTAAATACTTCTATTTATGTATTTATTTTAATCATGGCTGGACTATACACAATAAGAACTTTTTACCTTTGTTGTCCCCCCTATTTCCTCATAGAATATAAGCTTGCGTGCTGGGCCCTCACTCTTCTTGTTTGAATTGATGATTTATGTTTGCTGTGCAAAGTCTTATACGCTGTGTATATGTCCTTTTTGATTTTTAAGGTGGTATGAAATATGTTGGTGACATAAATAAAAGGATTATTATTAATAACAATAAAAATAATAATACAGTGTTTTAGTTGCTTTAACAGAAGAAGCCACTGACCAGAGCACAGTCATTTCTGAGATACAGAATGTGCTAAGTGCTATTTCTTAGTTCCTTAGGATATTAAAATATTTATTCTTTGCCATCTCATTCTTTGCCAAACATGTCAAACTTTAAATTAGAGCACTTTGGCCATTTTGTGCATTCTCTATTTAATTTATACTTTTACAAATTAAATTAGTGTCTACACTACACTTGCCTTATACAGTGGATTTAAAAGTCTCTAGCCCACTGTAGAAATGTCAGGGATTTGTTATGTAAAAACATCATAACAAGAATAACCATTTCAGAACTTTTTCCACCTGTAATGTCACCTGCAATCTTTTAGAATTCCATTAAGAAACAAACTGAAATCATTTGGAGTGGGGAAATAAAAACAATGAAACTAAAATAATGTGCTTGAAAAAGTTTGAATACCCTTTTCTAATTCGGGATCTAGTTGTGTTCAGAAATAGCCATTCACATTTAAACTTATGTTAAATAGTAGTAAGTACTCAGATGACATTATTTAAAGCATCACTCCAGTATTTATTTTTAATTCACCACTGGAGTGGTGCTACTACTCTAAGTTCTCTGCCACTAGTCATATACTTACCAGCCACTGTCTTCAGCTCTTCTCGGTATCGCTGTGGTCCTGTGCCACCATCTTGTGACTGCAACTTCTGACTGCCAAAAAGTCAGATTTCACCCATATAGATAACCAAATAAAATAAAACATCATTTTGTTGTTCAGTCATGATATCAGTCTCTGTATCTCATGCCTCAAAGTGTTTCTCTATATGCTGAATCATCTGAAGTTATGAGAAATAGAAAATTGTCATAAAAAATGCAGGATAGTGACATGCCCATTGTGATAAGTCATGAGACACAGAGACTGATATCATAACCGAACTGCAAAACAATAGACTTTATTTGGTTATCTATATGGGATGTGCTTGTAATGCCTCAGAATAGTATGCATGTGGTATAGAATAGAAGGTTTTATATTATCTCAGTATCTAGGGACAATAAGGACCAATTAGGGCAAACCACTGTGGAGCAGGGGTGCTAAATCCCTTATCATAAGGGTGCCGGCCTCCTCAGCTAGGCAGGCACAGCCTAGTGTACATCTTAAGGCTAAATAGGCCCATTATATGTAATATAACCTGGGATGGTATATATATATATATATATTGATCCGATGTAACACAGCAATAATGCATACCTGTAAAAAGATATTAATTACTGTATAAAAAATCTAACAGATTCACATATATAGTAAGTCTATGATATCATAATGCTGTGGGGATCAGAATTCTTCCCTGTATGTCTGATAATCTAACACTGCCAAAAAATCATTAATGTGCAGATGTTTTCCGACAGACTTTTTCACTGTGCACAGGAGTTATTAGTTGCATTTTATTCATGTTTTAAATAAATAAATAAATATATGTTTTAAAAGGGTTTAATGCACACTAGTCTCTAATTCGTTCTTGATCTTAATCTTTGTTAAGCTTTAGTGGTAGTTTCACTATGAAACAGTGTTATAAAAGAAAAGCAGATGTATGAGTGTTTCTGTCATGATTTGCTCTGTACTCCTGCTTCAAATCATGTACCACTTTGATCAGGTTCATGTCAATTCTGCAACTTAGGCACTCAGTTCTTTGCCTTTGGTAGTGCTGTAGGCAAAAATGTGTAAAATTGTTGACCCCACTTTGTAAAATGATTTCAAATTCTTCAAATTTGAATTTCAACAGATTGGACTGTCTCTACTCACTGGACTTTCCTGTATCATTGCCCATATATAAATTTCTAACTGTGTCCCAACAACTTTAGATAAACCAGTAGAGCAAACATTCACAAAAATCAAGTACAATGTAACATTTTTGTTCTTAGTCAAAATTTTGACCATAAATTAAGTAAGACAGAATTGCAGAAGCACAAAGGGGTCGATTCATTAAGATACTTATACCAGAAATCTGATGCAAACACCTTAATATGTCACAATATTTTTTCCCAACATGATAGTTGTGCAAAAATATTATGACTTTTTTTGCATTTATTCCTGGCCCCCTACGCCAGTGTGGGCAAAGTATTTGTGTGACACAAGCTGGACAGAGCATGGTCATGCCCCCTTGTCAATATCATATAATAGGAACTTGGCACTCAACTGACATATTGCAAGTGGATTTATTCAGTTCCAAATGGTGGTACAGTAACAGAAAACGTTTCGGTCTCATATAGCGACCTTCATCAGTTACATGCTGTAAGTACTAGTGGGGTGAAAATTTACACCCAATAAGTAAACTTGAAAAAGCAGTATTGGTATCCCATATATGGAAGGAATGAGATTGTGAGGAACAACAAGTAGGCAGCCTGAAATGCGGTCCTGTAGATGCAGCATCCACCACTTGTCAATATCATCATAAGTTATGCCAAAGTGGCATAGCTTACTCAAGAAGGAGACAACTCAAGCTTGGTATCAGACACCAATTATTAATCAACCCCTTTCGGACGTTACAATCCAATCCTGTGCCCTGGACCTATTTGACTAGGGACAGATTATTACGTTATTTTTTTAATGCAACACTGCGACCAAAGTCAAGGTGATCACATTAAAATTCCTGTGCCATCTCACTTTTGGGTAGATGGTGTCATCATCCTGGAAGGTGTCGCTGCCCTCCCATAACCACAATTGCTGTGATTGGCTGTTCAATTCTGACAAGCCAATCGCAGCATTTCTCAGTGTTTCAGACAATAAGATTACCTTAAACACTGATGTCCCAGCCTATTCTGGTGCTCCAAGAGCACCGATCATAGGCTGCTACCTGGCAATGCGAGGCATGGACTGGATCCACTTTGATTGGCACAATGCATGATTACATTAATCGTGCCAATCACAGGGCACAGCCGAGGTTTGACCGCATTTTGCCTTTGCTGTGACCTGCCTAGGATTGGAGCTGTAAGGCTGGTGACACGAGGCATGGCCTGGACTCGCTAACTGGCACAATCAATTATTACATCGATCGGGCCAATCACATGGCACAGTCATGGTGTGACCACGCTGTGACCTGGCTGTGCACTGGCTGTGACCTGCCTAGGATTGGAGCTGTAAGATCACCGATCCCAGGCTGGTGCCTAGCAACACCAGCATCACCAGGGCCAGCTAAGATTGTCATGACCAGTGTGACAGCTCTGTGACCGCACAGAACGTCCTCACAGTAGCTGAGGATTTGTGCAGAGTGGTCACACTATCAGATCCACGCTTTGCTGGGCCTTGTGGTGCCACAGAAGCCTATGACACCACAATCCATCAATGCTGAAGAAAACAGAACAGAGAAGAAATAAGAGAAAAGACAATTGTAAGTGTTTTGATCCCTGATCCCTGCCCAATCTCTCCTCATCCACCACAATTTCCCTCTTCCCCCATCACCCTCTTCCCTTACTTAACCAGAGAAATTGTACCCAAAAAGTTGTGTAATTTGTCCTGACTCGCTAATGCCACATTTGCGTGGGGAACCACTATTTGGGCACATGGCAAAGCTCACAAGGGAAGGGGCGTCGTTTGACTTTTTCAACTTAAATTTGGCTGGAATTATGATCGGATGCCATGTAGCACTTGGAGAGCCCATGATGTGCCTAAACAGTTGAACCCCCCCACAAGCAACCTCGTTTTGGAAACTAGACCCCAAGCAACTTATGTAGATTTTTGGTGAGCACTTTGAGCCTGCAAGTGTTTCACTAAAGTTTATAATGTAGAGCTGTGAGAATAAAAAAATCATGGTTTTTCAAACAAAAATGATCTTTTAACCCCCAATTTTTAATTTTCCCAAGGGTAACTGGAGAAATTGGACCCCAAAATTTGTTATGCAATTTGCCCTGAGTACACTGTTTGGGGAAGGAGAGCCGTTTGACTTTTTTAATGCAAAATTGACTGTAAATTTCCATTTTTTACAGAAATAAATGCAAGATATATAGATGAAATTTTACAACTTACGTGAAGTACAATATGTCACGAAAAAAACTGTCTCAGAATCTCCAAGATCCATTGAAGCGTTCCAGAGTTATTACCTCATAAAGAGACAGTGGTCAGAATTGTAAAAAATTACCCTGTCGTTAACATGCAAACCACCCTTGGGGGTAAAGGGGATAAGGGGTGCACTCCCTTAATCAACAAGATCAGGGTACTTGAGCGAGGACTTCATTAAGACTGGCACGCTCTACACAAGTCTTAACCCCTTACCGGCATCGGACGTACTATACCGTCCGATGCCGGCTCCCCTGCTTTGATGCAGGGCTCCGCGGTGAGCCCGCACCAAAGCCGGGACATGTCAGCTGTTTTGAACAGCTGACATGTGCCCGTAATAGGCGCGGGCAGAATCGCGATCTGCCCGCACCTATTAACTAGTTAAATGCCGCTGTCAAACGCAGACAGCGGCATTTAACTACCGCTTCCGGCCGGGCGGCCGGAAATGACGTCATCGCCGACCCCCGTCACATGATCGGGGGTCGGCAATGCTTGTATATTGTAACCATAGAGGTCCTTGAGACCTCTATGGTTACTGATTGCCCGTCGCTGTGAGCGCCACCCTGTGGTCGGCGCTCACAGCACACGTGCAATTCTGCTACATAGTAGCGATCAGCAGATCGCTGCTATGTAGCAGAGCCGATCGGGTTGTGCCTGCTTCTAGCCTCTCATGGAGGCTATTGAAGCATGGCAAAAGTTAAAAAAAAAAGTTTAAAAAAAATGTGAAAAAAATAAAAAAAACATAAAAGTTTAAATCACCCCCCTTTCGCCCCAATCAAAATAAATCAATAAAAAAAATATCAAATCTACGCATATTTGGTATCGCCGCGCTCAGAATCGCCCGATCTACCAAATAAAAAAAAGTATTAACCTGATCGCTAAACAGCGTAGCGGGAAAAAAACTCGAAACGCCAGAATTACGTTTTTTTGGTCGCCGCGACATTGCATTAAAATGCAATAACGGGCGATCAAAAGAATGTATCTGCACCGAAATGCTATCATTAAAAACGTCATCTCGGCACGCAAAAAATAAGCCCTCAACCGACCCCAGAGCACGAAAAATGGAGACGCTACGAGTATCGGAAAATGGCGCAATTTTTTTTTTTTTTTTTTAGCAAAGTTTGGAATTTTTTTTCACCACTTAGATAAAAAATAACCTACTCATGTTTGGTGTCTATGAACTCGTACTGACCTGGAGAATCATAATGGCAGGTCAGTTTTAGCATTTAGTGAACCTAGCAAAAAAGCCAAACAAAAAAACAATGTGGGATTGCACTTTTTTTGCAATTTCACCGCACTTGGAATTTTTTTCCCGTTTTCTAGTACACAACATGCTAAAACCAATGATGTCGTTCAAAAGTACAACTCGTCCCGCAAAAAATAAGCCCTCACATGGCCAAATTGACGGAAAAATAAAAAAGTTATGGCTCTGGGAAGGAGGGGAGTGAAAAACGAACACGGAAAAATGAAAAATCCCCCGGTCATGAAGGGGTTAAAGAACAGCCCCTACAGTTCTAATAATAGTCCAGCAACAACAAATCCAAATAATTATTTACATAATAATAATATTGATCTTTTGTTATAAAATAGGTCAGGATATGTACATATGTTTACAATTTACTAAAAAATACAGTTATATTAAATAGAAACTATTCAGTTGAAACTAAATAATTTTCATATAATGAATAGTTTTGCTTAATTGATTACGTGAACAATTGTGTTGTATGAATATTTTATGAATGAATATACAATATAACTAGGCATTTGGTCTGCATTTCCAATGTTTACAGTTTCTATTGATGAAAGCTATTAAAGTTAATTTGTAGATTTGAAAAAAATAATGTACTTGGTGTCATCACAAATGCAACCTTTAATCTCATGTTGATAGATAAACAGCACAAGGAACCAACATTACATGAAATTATAAAAGAAAGAAAAAAAGACTGTTGACAGTGCCGTTTGAAATTATACCAATTATCTCGGTCACTCGTTTGTATCATCAACCTGCACATACACAATTTAAAAAAACAGAGCAATAGTTCAGTGTTGTCTTGATAAATGTTTAAACTCTGACTGCTGCTTTAGGGACCAATTAAATGAGTTAACTGATCCTTGTGAGCCCATCCATGAATCCAATTCCCTTTTTCTATTTATTTCTTCAGCTAAAGTAAAGGCATAATGTGTAAGCACAGTGGAGCTATATAATGACAAATGGGTTTGCACCAATAGAAATATTAGGCATTTTTCTTGAATGCTTAGATCTCTGCTGAGTTTCCTTTATTTTTCTAGCAAGAATTAAAAATAAAAATATAACAAGGAAACAAATTTTTTTTAGCTTGTGAATATTTGCAAGTGGTGTAGAATTTTTCTTCTTCTATTAATAAAAATACCATAATAACAAACTGCATATTATGTAAACTTGCCCCCCAAAAATCGTAGCATGCACAATTTCCATCCAATATTTGCATCCAGGGTTACCAAATTGACATTTTATTTTTTTCTGGACAGCTTATCAAAAAAATTATAAACAGACAAGATTTCGTACAGAAACATTGGAAAACCATAATAAATGTTTATGATTATAATTGATACATTTCTACAGCCCATAATTCTGATATGAAGACTGTCACGTACACACTTTCTAGCACGTGACATGGGTGTATCTGCAAGGGTTAAATAATTTCCTCTCACTCAATGCAGCACTCAACTTCTGTTGCAGGCTAAAGAGTGAGCATAAATCACACCCCGACACAGTCAACACACCCCAGTAACACACACACTGCAACCACTCATCAAACACACGGGGTGATGAGTCTCTGAAATGCTACTGTCTTAAAATGAAAAAGAAGTTCACACACTTTCTGAAAATCTATGAATTCTTTAGAGCATACAAGTATCAAACTTATTAAAGATTGTATGCCTTAATATAAAACTATATAGTGCTTACAATAAAAGATCTAAAAAGGTAAAAATAAAATGAAAGGAAAGTGGGCAAATGCAAAAGTCTTTCAATTGTTGTTTGAGGGATTTTTATCCATTCTTCCTTCGAAAATTCTTCCAGTTCTGTGAGATTCCTGGGTCATCATGCATGCACTAATATTTTGAGGTCTAGCCAAAGAATTTCTATGTTCATATGAGAGGAATGTGAGGATCATTGTATAACCTTCAGTTTTTACCTTTTGAGGTATTCTATTTTACAGGGTTGGCCATTTATATGGATACACCTAAATAAAATGGGAATGGTTGGTGATATCAACTTCCTGTTTGTGGCACATTAGTACATGGGAGAGGGAAAACTTTTCAAGATGCGTGGTGACCATGGTGGCCATTTTGAAGTCGGCCATTTTGGATCCAATTTTATTTTTTTCAATGGGAAGAGGGCCATGTGATACATCACACTTATTGAGAATTTCACAAGAAAAACAATCGTGTGTGTGGTTTTAACGTAACTTTACTCTATCATGAGTTATTTACAAGTTTATGACCACTTGTAAAATGTTTTCAAAGTGCTGCCTATTGTGTGGATTGTCAATGCAACCCTCTTCTCCCATTCTTGACACACTGATAGCAACACCGAAGAAGAAATGCTAGCACAGGCTTCCAGTATCCATTGTTTCAGATGCTGCACATCTCATATCTTCACAGCATAGACAATTACCTTCAGATGACCCCAAAGATAAAAGTCTAAGGGGTTCAGTTTGGGAGACCTTGGTAGCCATTCAACTGGCCCTTGATGACCAAACCACTTTCAAGGAAACTATTCATGCAGGAATGCTCGCACGTGACACCCATAATGTGGTAACTTAAGGTACCATCACATCAAGCGACGCTGCAGCGATCTAGACAACAATGCCGATCGCTGCAGCGTCGCTGTTTGGTGGCTGGAGAGCTGTCACATAGACCGCTCTCCAGCGACCAACGATCCCGAAGTCCCCGGGTAACCAGGGTAAACATCGGGTTACTAAGCGCAGGGCCATGCATAGTAACCCGATGTTTACCCTGGTTACCATTAAAGTAAAAAAAAACACTACATACGTACATTCCTGTCACGTCCCCCAGCGTCACCTTCCCTGCACTGTGTAAGCGTGCTGGCCGGAAAGCAGAGCGGTGACGTCACCGCTGTGCTTTGCTTTACGGCCGGCCGGCGCTGACACTGGGGGACGCAGGGAAGCTGACACTGAGGAACGTGACAGGAATGTGAGTATGTAGTGGTTTTTTTTTTACTTTTACAATGGTAACCAGGGTACACATCGGGTTACTAAGCGCGGCCCTGCACTTAGTAACCCGATGTTTACCCTGGTTACCAGTGAAGACATCGCTGAATCGGCATCACACACGCCGATTCAGAGATGTCAGCGGGTGATCCAGCGATGAAATAAAGTCCTGGACTTTCCCCAGCGACCAATGATCTCCCAGCAGGGGCCTGATCGTTGGTCACTGTCACACATAACGATTTTGTTAACGATATCGTTGCTGCATCACAAAAAGCAACAATATCGTTAATGATATCGTTATGTATGATGGTACCTTTACTTGCAGAAATGATTGCTGAAGTGATGTACCTTGACTGGAATCTCTGGCAAATCTGGCTATGTTCTCAGAAACCGCTTGCCAAGCTTAATAGATGACACCAGATTATGCCCATTAGCACACACAATCATGCCTGGTTGGAGGTTCAGCAGCAAAAAGAAAAATATGTCTGCTCTGTTATTCCTTATAAGTAACTATGCAGTTTATCTCCTTAATCAATTTGCTTCAGCCGAGCCTGTTATGGCTTCAATGAGGCAGTGCTGGAGGATGAGGAGATGCAAGGGGAGGGTCATCAACTGATGTATGAAGTGGAGGAAACTATGACAGAAGTAGGGCCACCAATCTTCTGCGTCGGGAGTGCATGTGCTGTGCAAGGATGTGACTCAACTGCAGCCTCCACAATGTTCACCCAGTGTGCCGTCGGGAAATGTAGCATTTATGGCCTGAAGCACTTTCTTATGTGTTAGTGAATAAGTGGACAATCCCAGTAAACTCAACATGCACTGGTGTATGGTAGGGACACAACAGTAGAAAAAATGGTGGCCGGGAAACAAGTATTGACAGCTGCCGCCATGAGTCAGTAGAAATCCTCTGTGTCAACAAGCCTAAACGGCAACATTTCCACATCAAGTAGCCTGTAACTGTGCCTGTTTATCCATGGGCCTGTGGGTGGATGCCTGTAAACTTTCTCTTTCATTCCAAGACCTTGGTTAGGGACAGCTGAAAGCTGTGCTGGGTCAAGGAATTCGAAGTGCAAGGACAGGTGCAGGACCCTAGGCATCTGTGCAAGTGCTATGGAAAGAGGACTGGGAACAGGGGAAAAGGCAGTGGTTTCACGCAACGGCAGTGCTGGCACCAATCATGGACCCAGATGTTTAGCCCACCAAGTCGGGTGCTTAGATGACATGTGCCTGATTATGCTGGTAGTGGCTAGCCTCTAAGAGGTTAGGCTCTTGCTGATCTTGACATTAGGTAGCAAATTACTGTGTTTTTTGGGCTCAGAAAAAAGTCCCAGGCTAGGCAACACCAAACTCTTTGATGGAGAAATTAGAAGTGTCATTAATCTGCGAACAGTTGCCCGCCTTCTCCCTCTGGTCACCCCAAAACCTTTTCCTGACAGTTTCGGTGCTGTCTATCTCTCCCCCTCAGCTGCCTGCTCACTTTGCTCTGGCTTCAGAAGTGGTGTAACTTGCTGGGAAAGTAAGCTATTTGTCGTGGATGGGCATATTTCTTGTGCTCCAGACATCCAGGCATAGTACCTGCCCCATGTCATTGGCATCTGTGTGCACCATAAACAGCACTTCCACTTCCCAATCCCTTACTGCACACCTTACAGAATTTCTATTTTGCTAGCTCAATTGAAAGCGAGTTTATTTTTAATATAAAATAAATTGGTCACCTGCAGCAGTCAAAGCTTTTTTTTTAGTTTAAAAGCACCATTAGGTATCACAAATCACACAATAGTCTGCAGTTGAGTAATTGAATCAAGAAAAAAAATTCTACTTTTTTTTGGAGGATTATATTGCACTGAAATGTAGCACAGACCATGTAATAGTAAATGGAGGAGTAGTTAAATACAGAAAAATGTTTCAATGCTTTTTTGGAGTGTTATGCAACACAGAAATGTTACACAGACCACGTGATTGTATATGAATGAGTAATTAAGTACAGAAAAATGTTTCAAGGCTTTTTTGAAGTATTATGTAACACAAAAATGTACCAAGGACCAAGTAATAGTACATGGATGAGCAATTCCACAAAGCACCTAATACTGTGTAGATGATAATATACAACCCCTTGCAAAAATTATGGAATCACCGGCCTTGGAAGATATTCATTCAGTTGTTTAATTTTGTAGAAAAAAAGTAGATCACAGACATGGCACAAAACTAAAGTCATTTCAAATGGCAACTTTCTGGCTTTAAGAAACACTAAAAGATATCAAGAACAAAAAATGTGGAGGTCAGTAATGGTTACTTTTTTTAACCAAGCATAGGGGAAAAATTATGGAATCACTCAATTCTGAGGAAAAAATTATGAAATCACCCTTATAAAGATGACTGCCTGAAGAGATCATGCAAATTTCCACAGTCATTGATGATATGGGGCTGTATGTCAGGTAAAGGCACTGGGGAGATGGCTGTCATTACATCTTCAATAAATGCACAAGTTTATGTTGATATTTTGGACACTTTTCTTATCCCATCAATTGAAAGGATATTTGGGGATGATGAAATCATTTTTCAAGATGACAATGCATCCTGCCATAAAGCAAAAACTGTGAAAACATTCCTTTAAAAAAGACACGTAAGGTCAAAGGCATGGCCTGCAAATAGTCCGGATCTCAATCCAATTGAAAATCTTTGGTGGAAGTTGAAGAAAATGGTCCATGACAAGGCTCCAACCTGCAAAGCTGATCTGGCAACAGCAATCAGAGAAATTTGGAGCCAGATTGATGAAGAGTACTGTTTGACACTCATTAAGTCCATGCCTCAGAGACTGCAAGCTGTTATAAAAGCAGAGGTGGTGCAACAAAATACTAGTGATGTTTTGGAGTGTAATCTAGTAATTTTTTTCACCCAAAAATATAAATGTGCTTATTGGTTAACAGTTGCAGATGTATATTTAGAAACAGACCGCAAAGCCCTAATCCCTGTCTAGAAACTGTATTCAGCCACCCTTCCTGCTCCTACAATTTTCTCTCCCTCCCTAAGCTAAATACAGATTATGCAGTTGTGCTCAAAAGCTTACATACCAAGGAAGAATGTTTGCTTTCTTTGCCTTTTTTCCAGAGAATAGGAATGATAACACCAAAATTCTATCTTCACTCATGGTAAGTGGTTGGGTGAAGCCATTCGCTGTCAAACTACTGTGTTTTCTCTTTTTAAATCATAGCCTGCTCATCTCTTGCAGCTCCGGGTGACGTCACCCAGACCACGCCCCCCTATTCCCCGCTGCAGTGTAGCGGCGCCCTCGGCCAGGATGCCGCTTGTCCATTTTTCTGGCGCGCGTGGTGGCTAGGCGCCAATAGGGGAGGACGCTCCCCTCAGGCCTGCCGCTTCACACCGCCGCTCGGACCTCTAACTTCGGACACACAGAGGAGCGACTGCTTCCATCTCCTCAGCGCTCCACCACGTCCCCACTGATATAGCATCGGCATTCAGCTACGAAGTAAGTGCTCACTTTATTTCTTCTGTGGGAACAATTTAGGAGTTTAGTTCACTGAGTCCACCATCTAGGAGCTAGGTAGCGCGGTGACCTAATTTTTACTATATTCGTTTCCTTTTTAAATCATAATGATTACCCAAAATATCCAAATGCCCCTTATGAAAAGTTCACATACCCTGGTGATTTTGGCCTGGTATCATGCACAGAAGTTGATGCAAATGGGTTTGAATGGCTACTAAAAGTAACATCCTCACCTGTGACCTGTTTGCTTGTAATCAGTGTGTGTGCATAAAAGCTGAGTGAGTTTCTGGGATCCAGACTCTTGCATCTTTCATCCAGCCACTGACGTTTCTGGATTGTATGCTTTTTACTATGAGAAAGGTCACACAAATAGGTTCAAAGAAAAATAATGTATTCATAGCCAGGATCCAGTCACAAACCAAGGATTAGAATATAAACCTGAGAGGCTGGTCTTGAAATTTGACCTCCAGGTTGACTCTATAAATTAGGTATTTACACATAGAAAACCATTCACAGATGCAGGGGCAGCTATGCTGATGTGAGCCATTCCATATTCATCCCCCCTCAAGGAGCAGAATGCCAGACTGCAAAGTTTAGATATTTTTGTAAGTTTTTTCTTTATTTTTACAACTGTTTTGCATATTTGCATGTCACTTTTTATTTCCATATTTTTATATATTTTATTGTAAGCACTGTACTTTTTCTATTAAAGCTTAATAAGTTTGAATCTTGTATGCTCTAAAGAATCCATAGCCATAGAGTGTGTGACCCTGCTGATTGGCAAACAGTAGCAGTAGTATTTCTGGGATTCATAACCTGTGTGTTTGGTGAGTGGTGGCAGTGTGTATGAGTTGGGTTGCATGGTCTGTGTCAGGGGTGTGATGTGTGCTCCCATTGCAGAATAGGACAGAGTTTGAGTGCTGCACTGAGTGAGAGGAGCTAGATTAACCCTTGCAGGCGAAACACCAAGTCACATGCTGAGAAGTGAGTAGGTGACAAATAATGACAACCCTAAACATCCAAATAACCCTGATCAAAAGTTCACATACCCCATTTCTTAATACCATGTATTACCCCCTCTAACATGAATGAGAGATTGAAGTCTTTTGTGGTAGTTGTGAATGAGGCTCTTTATTTTCTCAGAAGGTAAAGCCGTCCTCTCTTCTTGGCAGAAAGCCTCCAGTTCCTGTAAATTCCTGGGCTGTCTAGCATGAATATCATGCTTGAGATCTCCCCAGAGTAGCTCAATGATATTGAGGTCAGGAGACTGAGATGGCCACTCCAGAACCTTTACTTTGTTCTGCTGTAGCCAATGACAGGTTGACTTGGCCTCGTATTTTGGATCGTTGTCATGTTGGAACGTCCAAGTACATCCAGGCTGATGATTACAAATTTGCCTTCAGAATTTGCTGATAACACGCTGCATTCATCTTTCCTTCGGCTTTGATGAAGTTTCCTGTGTCTTTGTAGGTCACACATCCCCAAAACATGAACGATCCACCTCCGTGCTGTACAGTAGGAATGGTGTTCCTTTCATCATAGGCCTTCTTTACTTCTCTCCAAATGTAACGTTTATGTTTGTGGCCAAAAAGTAAAATTTTGGTCTAATCACTTCAAATGACCTTGTTCCAGTAGTTTTGAGGCTTGTCTCTGTGCCGTTTTATGTATTGTAGGTGAGATACTTTGTGGCATTTGTGCAGTAATTGCTTTCTTCTGGCGACTCAAACATGCAGCCCATTTTTCGTCAAGGGCCTCCTTATTGTGCATTTTGAAACAGCCATACTGCTAGTTTTCAGAGAATCCAGTATTCAGCTGATGTTATCTGTGGGTTTTTCTTTGCATCCAGAACAATTTTCCTGGCAGTTGTGAATGACATTTTTGTTTGTCAACCTGACCATGGTTTTGTTTTTACAGAGCCCCTGATTTTCCATTTGTTAATCACAGTTTGAACGCTGCTAACCAATTCCTTGGATATCATTTTGTATCTCTTTCCTGTTTTATACAGTTCAAATACCTTTTCCCGTAGATCAGTTGACAATTATTTTGCTTTCCCCATGACTCTCAATCCAGAAACGTCAATGGCTGGATGAAAGATGCAAGAGTCTGGATCCCAGAAACTCACTCAGCTTTTATGCACACACACTGATTACAAGCAAACAGGTCACAGGTGAGGATATTACCTTTAGTAGCCATTCAAACCTATTTATGTCAACTTCAGTGCTTGTTACCAGGCCAAAATCACCAGGGTATGTGAACTTTTCATAAGGGTCATTTGGATATTTTGGGTTGTCATTATGATTTAAAAAGAAAAAGCACAGTAGTTTGACAATAAATGGCTTAACCCAACAACTAACCATAAGTGGAGATAGAGTTTTGGTGTTGTCATTCATATTCTCTGGAAAAAGGCCAAGAAAGCAAAACTTCTGCTGGGGTATGTACATTTTGAGCATAACTGTATCTGACACAAACATAAAAGCCCAAGATTAACCCCTAGAAGGTCTGTTAGTATGATGGTTCACCTTTAGCACCAGTATCAACATTACAGGACTCTGATTCATTAAACTATGCACACACATGTCCAGGCATGTCCACCACTCTCTTTCTCCAATACCAACTGTCACAGACCTATGCAATGGAATCAGTGTGCTGATCCCGGCGGTGCCTGTCCTTTTAGAACCCCTGATGATGTCACATGGCCTGCCAATGACAGCAATGCCACTACCAAGATGGCTATGGTATTACACCGATATGCAGGCAATCTTCGCATGCTTATTTTCTGTGCATCAGGTGCCAAACATGAGGGGTGGGGATTTTAGTTTGAAATCGCGTACTAGCTGATGCTCTCTGAGTAACGTGCACATTGGAGTACCCAGATATTCGCGTGATATCCAAGTATCACCGTGCACCTTCTCTCATACCTAATCTGTATGCCTTGTCCTGTTTTATTTTTTTAGTCATTTCTGCTACTTTTTTATTTTAATTTCACAATGAATTATGGGTCAACTGCACTCAACCCTCTGCATAATGCAAGCAGATGCTTATTTATAAAGTATACAAATGTGTCAGAAAATGTGAGCGATTCAGAGCGCCAACAGATATTTTAGCACTTTTCTATCATGTCTGAAACATTTCAGAAAATAACTGCAGGTGTTTAGTGTAAGATAACTGTTTATTCATGAACAGGGCATGAGGTGCATATTGTACTAAAAGAGAAAAATAAATTCTTCCATCAATGAAGATGAGCGGATCTGACAATATTCAGATTTGCATGGTTGAGAGGATTTTAACGGGAAATTTGATTCCATCCTGTTGCATCTCCGGCTCGGTGTTCTCGCAAGGTTGAGACATTAGGCTACGAATAGGCCCCGAAGAAGGCACAGTGATCTCAGTGGGTCTGATCCCAGATGGAAGCCGATTTCTAGAGGAAACACCCAGCTGAAGATGAAAATTAAAGGGGGCGTGGAGGACTGGACAGCAAGCAGGGAGCCGTTGGGGCACCCCGAGAGGTGAGTATTGAGACATGTTTTTTCCTGTTTAACCTTTTTCCAAATTTCCTCTGTTCAGTGAGATGGCTGCTGCAGCTGGCCGCCATCTTACTTAACTTGCACGGAGTGCATTACTAAAAAAAATCAGCATTGTCCAGAACGCAGATTTTTGTAGAATTCTAGTAGAATTAAATTCTACTAAAGCACGTTGGCCAATCTCGAACATCTATTGAATGTGTTCAGCATGTCAAATTAAAGAGTTAGTTCAGCTCTGCCCAGATCCATATTACGAAGTGAACGAGACAGATAACTTCATGTCTACTGTTTATTTTTTATTTATTTATTATGCTTTGCTTATATACCTCTATCATATTTAGCAGCGTTTTACATACATCATCATCACTATCGCTAATCTGGCTCACAATCCACATTCACTGTCTGTATGTCTTTGGAATGTGGAAAGAAACTGCAGAACCTGGAGGAACCCATTCAAACATAGGGAGAACATACACATTTTTTGCAGATGTTGTCCTTAGTGGGATTTGAACCCAGGACCCTAGCGCTGCAATGCTAACCACTGAACTACCATGCTGCCCAACATACTATTACCAGATGATCACCATGCAAGTAAAAATGTTTTCAATAATGAAAAAAACAGTAGTGTACACAGGAAGGTAGTACTTTAGATGGTGATACACAAATGTGTATACTTAGAATAGAAGCAAACTATGGTGTTTTATGGGGCCCTAAAAGGTAATGAATATCAAGGTTTTTGCTGTGTAATCTGAGAGCAGCATGATGTAGGAGCAGAGAGAGCCTGATTCCAGCGATATATCACTTATTGGACTGCTTGTTTGGTTTGGATAGAATCCTTGTTTTCCCTGCTGTAGTTGTAACACTGCTATAAATGCTGAGCTCTGTTTATCCCCACCTACATTACTGATAGGAAGTTTCCTGTGTACATTGTGCATTGTCAGCAAGATTATACTGACTGGTGTGCACATGATACCTAGTCCTGTAGTGATAATATGCTGTTTAGACATTTATTCTATTAAAACTACAGTCTATCGAGTGACACATCTCTGGAAATAGGGTCTTTGCCCATAGATCATGCTTCTCTCAGCTTGCAGATTCACTTAAAAAAGTATGTTCAGTAGTGATGCGCGAGTGTGCTCATTACTTTAAATTTCCAAGCATACTTGGGTGTTCTCCGAGTATTTTGCTTGGAGATTATGTTTGATTCATCACAGCTGCATGATTTGTGGCTGCTAGACAACCTGAACACATGAAGGGATTGCCTGTTTTTTGGGGAATCCCCACCTGCCAAGAGAGGGCATATCACCAAGTCATGCAGCTGCAGCGACTCAAACGTAATCTCCGAGCATGCCCAAAATACTCAGAGAACCCCTGAGCATGCTCGGATATCTCGAGTAATGAGCACACTCACTCATCACTAATGTTCAGCTCTTATTGGTTTTATACTTCTTGCTGCTGGCTATTGAAAAAGAGCTACATTATTAGCAAACAAAGAGACGGGAATTATACCAAAGTTTAAAGAAAGGATATGCAGAACTAAAATTAATCTGAAGTTTGTGAAAAACTCAGAAAGAATGTTTGTTAAAATGTATTAGCCTGAAGTCCAAGACAGGAACACAATGTAGGCTTTTTCGATTTTAAATCATCTATAGTGTACCTACACTGAAAATTAAAAAAAAAAATAGAATATAAGACATGCTCAGAAAAGGTTGTCAGCCTCAATGTTTAAAATCAGTATAATTGGTATAAAAAGAAAGAAAAAAACATCATTTTGGCATTGTAAATAGTTATCACCCTTCCTCATAAGTGCCAAATGTTCGATAAGGAACCCCAACTGATCCTAAGAGCCTGTATCACAAAGGAAATTATGATACCTCTTTTTAGAGCCAGTGGGGAATCGGCAATAATACATGTATCCCTTTTCCAGACTATCCTGAGAGAGAAGAGAGAAAACTAGTGCGCACCAATGGGATTTGAAGCAAATTTTAATTCATAGTGTCAGTCATTTTGGTGAAGCCTTCCAAATAAGCCACCTAATTCTTGATGGCAAGTCTGGAACTAATGAATAAAAGTAGGAATCCCAATCTCTCAACTTATGAGAAGGTGAATTGTATTTTAAATATGACATTTTAAATATCAATATTTTGTTATTTTACATTTTGAAAATATTTTTTTCTCTTTTCTTCCCTTGAAAGATTTGCTTTGTTTTACACTAGCTATTTATATAGATGCAAGGGCACACAAAAACTGGGAACAGTAACAGTGGTAAAACACTTAAGTTATTCCCTTACTCCACGTGGCTTCTCATCTCTGTTCTCTTCTACTAGCTGATGAACATTTGAATGTGAATGCAAAGCTTTGTGCCATATCCTAATCTACTGGTAAAATCTAAACACTACATGGACTTTGTTGCAAAACTTGTGTTTAAATATTTTTGTAATCCGATTTGTGTGTGATTCATCAGCACTAAATTGTCTAAGTTGGTGAAATGAAGTGAGAAAATATAGGAATAAATTTAATTTATGGAATCAAATAACTAAAAATTTACTTATGAATATGTTTTCACCCCTTTTGCTATGAAGCCCCTAAAATATCTGGTGTAAGCAATTACCTTTTTAAGTCACATGCTTGGTGAAAGGAAATCCACCTGTGTGTAATTTAAGTATCACATGATCTGTCAGTATATACACACCTTTTCTGAAAGACACAGAGGGTGCAACGCCATTAAGCAAGAGGCACCACTAACCAAAAAACACAATAAAGACCAAGGAGATCTCCACACAAGTCAGGGACAAATTTGTTGAGAAGTGCAAGTCAAGGTTGGATTGCAAAAACATATTTCAATCACTGATGATCCCCAGGAGCAACATCAAATCCATTATTATCAAGTGGAAAGAACATGATACCACAACAAACCTGCCCTGTATCGCCAAAAACCTTAGCTTGGTCAAAGAGGACATTAATCAGAGAGGCAGGACAGAGTCCAATGGCTGTAGCTGTAGAATTCCCAAGCAGAGACTGCAATATTTGTCCATAGATTCACAATAGACAATAGATTCACAATAAGCTGTACATGCCAAAAAGGTGGCCTTTATGGAAGAGTGGCCTGAAAATAACTTTACTAACACACTAAAATTGCAAGGCTCATTTTGCATTTTCCAAAAGACACGTGGGAAAATCCCCAAATGTATGGAGGAAGATGATGTGGTCAGTTGAGTCCAAAATTGATCTTTTTGTCCACCAAGGTAAACACTATTTCTGGTGCCAAACCAACACAACTCATCACCCCAAGAACATCATTCCCACAGTGAAACATGGTAGTGTCATCATCATACTGTGCAGATCATTTTCCACAGTAAGCACAGGGAAAATGGCCTGAGTCAATGGGAGATGGATGGTGTGAAATAGAGGTATACTCTTGAGCAAAACCTGTTTCAGCCAGTTTCTGTCAGTGATTGGAGACTGGGTCGGAGATTCACGCTCCAACATGATAGTGACCCAAAGCATACTAATAAAGCAACACTAAAGGTACCGTCACACTAGACGATATCGCTAGCGATCCGTGATGTTGCAGCGTCCTGGCTAGCGATATCGTCCAGTGTGACAGGCAGCAGCGATCAGGCCCCTGCTGTGATATCGCTGGTCGGGGAAGAAAGTCCAGAACTTTGTTTCGTCGCTGGATCTCCCGCTGACATCGCTGGATCGGCGTGTGTGATGCCGATTCAGCGATGTCTTCGCTGGTAACCAGGGTAAACATTGGGTTACTAAGCGCAGGGCCGCGCTTAGTAACCCGATGTTTACCCTGGTTACCATCGTTAAAGTAAAAAAAACAACCACTACATACTTACCTACTGCTGTCTGTCCCCGGCGCTCTGCTTCTCTGCTCTGGCTGTGAGCACAGCGGCCGGAAAGCAGAGCGTTGACGTCACCGCTCTGCTTGCCGGCTGCCCGGCGCTCACAGCCAGTACAGAGAAGCACAGCGCCGGGGACAGACAGCGGTAGGTAAGTATGTAGTGGTTGTTTTTTTTACTTTAACGATGGTAACCAGGGTAAACATCGGGTTACTAAGCGCGGCCCTGCGCTTAGTAACCCGTTGTTTACCCTGGTTACCGGGGACCTCGGGATCGTTGGTCGCTGGAGAGCTGTCTGTGTGACAGCTCTCCAGCGACCAAACAGCGACGCTGCAGCGATCCGGATTGTTGTCGGTATCGCTGCAACGTCGCTTAGTGTGACAGTACCTAAAGAGGAAATATGTAAATGTTTTGGAGTTGACTAGTCAAAGCCCAGACCGTAATCCAATAGAGAGTCTGTGGCAGAATGAGCAAAAATCCTAGTGGCAAGATATGGAAAGCTCATAGGGACTTATCTAAATTGACTTGCAGCTGTAATTGCTGCAAAAGGAGGTTCTACAAATTACTGACTTTAGGGTAGTGAATAGTTATGCACACTGAAGTTTTCGGTTATTTTGCCCTATTTGTTGTTTGCTTCAGAATAAAAAGAAAACCAAATGTTTACAGTTGTAGACATGTTCTTTACATGAACTGATGCAAATGTTCACAGAAAAAACAGTAAAATTCCAGTTTGTGAGGTAGCAAAACATGAAAAATGCATAGTTGTGAATACTTTTGCAAACCACTTGTGCTTGTGCAGTATATTTATTAATGTCCTGTATGTGTTGCATGTGTCTCGAAGTGTTTTTGTCGCAATGTATATATTTGTGTAACTGTAATTATTTATGTATGGTGGTGTTTATATATTTGTTTATGTGTGTCACAGTATATATGAATATTTTGTTTGTGTAGATGTGTGTATGTTTTTTACAATGTGTATGCAAACATGTGAACGTACTGTATGTGTATATTAGACATGAGCAAATCAGCCAAAACTTGAATTGGACACATTCCCTCAAAATCTGTCAGGAATTCCCATTGGTATTAAAATCAATGTGAAGAAAATTCATTGTGCTCAGATTACTGTTCAATAAAGCCATTTATTATGCTATATAGTCTTCTGACTACAAAAGCTTAACAAACAGTTTAGCCAAAAAAGTGGAGATACCAAGTGAAGGGCACTCCCAGGATATCAGATGTAATCAAATGGAAAAATTACCAAAAAATTACAGGAAAAATAAAATAAACATTTCTTTAAAAACACAATGTGTTTTGACTCCTTCCATACGTGTCTGAGGTTGGTCAGTGCATTGGACTTATATATACTGGTGCATGTCACAAAATTAGAATATCATCAAAAAGTTAATTTATTTCAGTTCTTCAATACAAAAAGTGAAACTCATATATTAGATAGAGTCATTACAAACAGAGTTATGCATTTCAAGTGTTTATTTCTCTTAATGTTGATGATTATGGCTTACAGCCAATGAAAACCCAAAAGTCATTATCTCGGTAAATTAGAATACTTTATAACACCAGCTTGAAAAAATGATTTTAAAATCAAACCTGTAAGTGATACGTCGCTGGATACACAGGTGCAGTTTTGATAAAATCACTGTTTTCTCTGGAATAGATGTAGTAGTGCTATGAATACTGAGCTGTGTTTAACTTCACCCACACCCCTGATTGGTAGCATCCTTTGTACATTGTCAATAAGGTGCCAATTAGTGTTGGGGGCACCCAATAGCTGGACTGCCTGGCATGAGACACCTAACTCTGCAGTGATACATCTATTCCAGAGGCTCTCTGGGTCTACCTTATGGTGCTCTAATACTTCATTGCAAAAATTCCCTTTAGTCCTCTTACGCTACTACTGGGAGAAATAGAGTGCTGAAGAAATGTTGAAGCAGGTTGTGACTACTCTGTGAAGGAGTTTTCTGTGACTATTGAAATATGGAGACCCTGGTGTGACGTCTGTAAATGTGAATTGTCTGCTATGGCAAATTTAGGAAGGAAGCACTGCTGTGATAACTGGGGGTAAGGGAAGTCTTCACATCACTGTTATTAAAACTATGTAGACTCTTTTGTTTCTAGTAACAAAAGGGAGGCACTGTTGTGACTTTCAAATGACATGAAGTTAATCTTTAACCCCTTCAAGATGCAGCCCTTTTTCGTTTTTGCGTTTTCGTTTTTCGCTCCCCTCCTTCCCAGAGCCATAACTTTTTTACTTTTCCGTCAATTTGGCCATGTGAGGGCTTATTTTTTTGCGGGACGAGTTGTACTTTTGAACGACACCATTGGTTTTACCATGTCTTGTACTAGAAAATGGGAAAAAAATTCCAAGTGCGGTGAAATTTCAAAAAAAGTGCAATCCCACACTTGTTTTTTATTTGGCTCTTTTGCAAGGTTCATTAAATGCTAAAACTGACCTGCCATTGTGATTCTCCAGGTCATTGCGAGTTCATAGACACCAAACATGTCTAGGTTATATTTTATTTAAGTGGTGAAAAATAATTCAAAACTTTGCTAAAAAAAAGAAATTGCGCCATTTTCCGAGACCCGTAGCATCTCCCTTTTTCAGGATCTTGGGTGAGAGGAGGGCTTATTTTTTGCATGCCAAGCTGACGTTTTTATTGATACCCTTTTTGTGCAGATGCAATCTTTTGATCGCCCGTTATTGCATTTTAATGCAATGTCGTGGTGACCAAAAAAACGTAATTCTGGCATTTCAATTTTTTTTCTTGCTTCGCTGTTTAGCGATCAGGTTAATTCTTTTTTTATTGATAGATCGGGCGATTCTGAATGCGGCGATACCAAATATGTGTATGTTTGATTTTTTTTATTGTTTTATTTTGGATGGGATGGAAGAGGGGTGATTTAAACTTTTATATATATATTTTTTTTCATATTTTTTAAAACATTTTTGCTTAACGTTTGCCATACTTCAATAGTCTCCATGGGAGGCTAGAAGTTGGCATAGCCTGATCGGCTCTGCTAGATAGCAGCGATCATCAGATCGCTCCCATGTAGCTGGATTGCAGGCTTGCTATGAGCACCGACCGCAGGGTGGCGCTGACAGCAAGCCGGCATCAGTAACCATAGAGGTCTCAAGGAGACTGTAGTTAAATGCTGCTGTCAGCGTTTGCAGCGGCATTTAACTGGTTAATAGCGGCAGGTGGATCATGATTCCACCTGCCGCTATTGCACGCACGTGTCAGCTGTACAAAACAGCTGACATGTCACAACTTTGATGTGGGCTCACCGCCGGAGCCCACATTAAAGGGGGAGACACGACATGCGCCGTACTAGTAAGGGGCATGTCATGAAGGGGTTAAAAAACTTTCTTAGGAAATGGAAACACAGTTAAAGTGGGAGTTAAGCACTCTACATACAGTGGGGAAAAAGTATTTAGTCAGCCACCAATTGTGCAAGTTCTCCCACTTAAAAAGATGAGAGAGGCCTGTAACTGACATGATAGGAAGACCACAACTCTGAAAGTCAAAATGAGAAAACAAATCCAGAAAATGACCTTGTCTGAGTTGGCAAGATTTTTTTTGCAAATTACGGTGGAAAATAAGTATTTGGTCATTAACAAAAGTTAATCTCAATATTTTGTTATATATCCTTTTTTGGCAATGACAAAGGTCAAATGTTTTCTGTAAGTCTTCACAAGGTTAGTACACACTGTTGGTGGTATGCTGGCCCATTCCTCCATACAGATATCCTTTAGAGCAGTGATATTTTGGACCTGTCACTGGGCAACATGGACTTTCATCTCCCTCCAAAGGTTTTATATGGGGTTGAGGTCTAGAGACTGATTAGGCCACTCCAGGACCTTCATATGCTTCTTACGAAGCCACTCCTTCATTGTCATGGTGGTGTGCTTGGGATCATTATCAAGCTGAAAGATCCATCCACTTATCATCTTCAATGCCCTTGCTGATGGAAGGAGGTTTACACTCAAATTCTCACGATACATGGCCCCATTCATTCTTTCATATACACGGATCAGTTGTCCTGGTCCGTTTGCAGAGAAACAGCCCCAAAGCATGATGCTGCCCTCCCCATGCTTCACAGTAGGTATGGTGTTCTTTGCATGGTACTCAGCATTCTGTCTCCTCCAAACACGATGAGTTTTGGTTCTACCAAACAGTTCTACTTTGGTTTCATCGGACCATATGACATTCTCCCAATACTCTTCTGGATAATCCAATTGCTATCTAGCAAACTTAAGATGGGCCCAGACTTGTAATGGCTTAAGCAGGGGGACACGTCTGGCACAGAAGGATCTGAGTCCCTGGAGGCGTAATGTGTTACCGATGGTAGCCTTTGTTACGGTGGTCCTACCTCTATGCAGGTCATTCACTAAGCCCCCCGTGTGGTTCAGAGATTTTAGCTCACTGATCTTGTGATCATTTTGACCACACGAGAGGATATCTTGCGTGGAGAGCCAGATCAAGAGAGATTATCAGTGATCTTATATGTCTTCCATTTTCTTATTATTGCTCCCACAATTGATTTCATCATACCAAGCTGCTTGCCTATTGCATATTCAATCTTCCCAGCCTGGTGCAGGGCTACAATTTTGTTCATGGTGCCCTTCAACAGCTCTTTGGTCTTCACCATAGTGGAGTTTGGAGTGTGACTGTTTGAGGTTGAGGACAGGTGTCTTTTATACTGATAACAAGTTCAAACAGGTGCCATTACTACAGGTAATGAGTGGAGGACAGAGGAGCCTCTTAACCCCTTTACCCCCAAGGGTGGTTTGCACGTTACTGACCAGGCCAATTTTTACAATTCTGACCACTGTCCCTTTATGAGGTTATAACTCTGGAACGCTTCAACGGATCCTGGTGATTCTGACATAGTTTTCTCGTGACATATTATACTTAATGAGAGTGGTAAAATTTCTTTGATATTACCTGTGTTTATTTGTGAAAAAAATGGAAATTTGGCAAAAATTTAGAAATTTTTGCAATTTTCCAAATTTGAATTTTATGCCCTTAATTCACAGAGATTTGTCACACAAAATACTTAATAAGTAATATTTTACACATGTTTGCTTTACATCAGCATAATTTTGGAACCTAAATATTTTTTTGTTAGGGAGTTATAAGGGTTAAAAGTTGACAAGCAATTTCTCATCTTTACAACACCATTTTTTTTAGGGACCACATCTCATTTGAAGTCATTTTGAGGGATCTATATGATAGAAAATAACCAAGTGTGACACCATTCTAAAAAATTCACCCCTCAAGGTGCTCAAAACCACATTCAAGAAGTTTATTAACCCTTCAGGTGTTTCACAGGAATTTTTGGAATGTTTAAATAAAAATGAACATTTAACTTTTTTTCGCAAAAAATTTAATTCAGCTCCAATTTGTTTTATTTTATTAAGGGTAACAGGAGAAAATGGATGCCAAAAGTTGTTGTACAATTTGTCCTGAGTATGCTGATACCACATATGTTGGGGTAAAACACTGTTTGGGCGAATGGCAGAGCTTGGAAGCGAAGGAGCGCCATTTGACTTTTTAATGCAAAATTGACTGGAATTGAGATGGGACGCCATGTTGCGTTTGGAGAGCCCCTGATGTGCCTAAACATTGAAACCCCCCACAAGTGACACCATTTTGGAAAGTAGACACACTAACGAACTTATCTAGATGTGTGGTGAGCACCTTGACCCATTAAGTGATTCACAGAAGTTTAAATGCCGAGCCGTAAAAACAAAAATCATACTTTTTCACAAAAATGATTTTTTCACCCACAATTTTTTATTTTCCCAAGTGTAGGAGAATAAATTGGACTCCAGAAGTTGTTGTACAATTTTTCCTGAGTATGCTGATACCCCATATGTGGGAGTAAACCACTGTTTGGGCGCATGGCAGAGCTCGGAAGGGAAGGAGCGCAATTTGACTTTTCAATGCAAAATTGACTGGAATTGAGATTGGACGCCATGTTGCTTTTAGAGAGCCACTAATGTGCCTCAACATTGAAACCCCCCACAAGTGACACCATTTTGGAAAGTAGGCCCCCTAAGGAACTCATCTAAATGTGTTGCGAGAGCTTTGAACCCCCAAGTGTTTCATTACTGTTTATAACGCAGAGCCATGAAAATAAAAATTCTTTTTTTCCCCACAAAAAATATTTTTTAGCCCCCAGTTTTGTATTTTTCCAAGGGTAACAGGAGAAATTGGACCCAAAAGTTGTTGTCCAATTTGTACTGAGTACGCTGATACCCCATATGTTGGCTGGAACCACCGTTTGGGCGCATGGGAGGGCTCGGAAGTGAAGGAGCGCCATTTGGAATGCAGACTTAGATGAAATGGTCACATTGCAATTGCAGATCCCCTAATGTACCTAAAGAGTAGAAACCCCCTACAAGTGACCCCATATTGGAAACTAGACCCCCCAAGGAACTTATCTAGATGTGTTGTGAGAACTTTGAACCCCCAAGTGTTTCACTAGAGTTTATAACGCAAAGCCGTTAAAATAAAAAATCTTTTTTTCCACAAAAATTATTTTTTAGCCTCCAGTTTTGTATTTTCCCAAGGGTAACAGGAGAAATTGGACTATAAAAGTTGTTGTCCAATGTGTCCTGAGTACACGGGAGAGCTTGGAAGGGAAGGAGCACTGTTTTACTTTTTCAGCGCAAAATTGGCTGGAATGTCGCGTTTGGAGAGCCCCTGATGTGCCTAAACAGTGGAAACTCCCCAATTGTAACTGAAACCCTAATACAAACACACCCCTAACCCTAATCCCAATGGTAACCCTAACCACACCCCTAACCCTGACACACCCCTAACCCTAATCCCAACCCTATTCCCAACCTTAAATGTAATCCAAACCCTAACCCTAACTTTAGCCCCAACCTGTTGTGAATTCTGTGGCAGAGCTCCCTCCTGTGGTCACAAGTGGTACTTCGGCTGATTCTCTCTGTGAGCTTCTGTTGGTGGAGGGAAGTGGTACTGCGGCTTCTGAGTTTCCTCCCTCAGGTGATCTGGTGAGGTCGTTAGGTGCTTCTCTACTTAACTCCACCTAATGCTTTGATCCTGGCTTCCTGTCAATGTTCCAGTGTTGGACTTGCTTTTCCCTGGATCATTCCTGTGGCCTGCTGCTCTGCATAGCTAAGTTCTTCTTTGCTATTTCTTTGCTATTTTTTCTGTCCAGCTTGTCTATTTTGTTGCTGGAAGCTCTGGGACACAGAGGGTGTACCTCCGTGCCGTTAGTTCGGTACGGAGGGTCTTTTTGCCCACTTTGCGTGGTTTTCTTTAGGGTTTTGTGTTATGAGTTCTGTTTTTGGGCTCCCTCTGGTGGTTACTGATGGTACTGGGTGATTTGTGTTCTGCTGTCTCTGGTGTCCACCTGTTCTATTAGGATTTGGGAGTTTCCTATTTAACCGGGCTTTCTTGTCATTTCCCCGCCGGCTATCAAGGTTATCAGAGTGTTTTGTTACCTCAGCTTCTGGCTTCAGTAATCTTCAGGACAAGCTAAGTTTTGATTTTCTTGTTCCACGTTTTGCTTTATTTTTGTCTTGTCCAGCTTGCATATAATTGTCTCTTTGCTGCTGGTTGCTCTAGTGGGCTGTAATTGCTCCTCATGTTCCATGAGTTGGAACATGAGTTCAAGTAATTACAGGATGGTTTTTTGAAGGGTTTTTTGCTGACCGCGCAGTTTACTTTTGTATCCTCTGCTATCTAGTTTTAGCGGGCCTCATTTTGCTGAATCTGTTTTCATACTGTGTATGTGCCTTCCTCTCATTTCACCGTCATTATATGTGGGGGGCTGCTATTTCTGTGGGGTATTTCTCTGGAGGCAAGAGAGGTCTGTGTTTCTTCTAATAGGGGAAGTTAGATCTTCGGCTGGTGCGAGACGTCTAGGATCAACGTAGGCACGTTCCCCGGCTATTGTTATTTGTGTGTTCAGGTTTAGGGTCGCGGTCAGCTCAGGTTCCATCACCCTAGAGCTCGTTGGTGCTTGTCCTTTTGTGATTCCCTGCCATTGGAATCATGACAGTTTTGTGTAGACCGCAAAGTTACCTTTTCTATCCTCGATCTGTTAAGAAGGTCGGGCCTCACTTTGCTGAATCTATTTCATCTCTACGTTTGTCTTTTCATCTTAACTCACAGTCATTATATGTGGGGGGCTGCCTTTTCCTTTGGGGTATTTCTCTGAGGCAAGGTAGGCTAATTTTCTATCTTCAGGCTAGTTAGTTTCTCAGGCTGTGCCGAGTTGCATAGGCAGAGTTAGGCGCAATCCACGGCTGCCTCTAGTGTTGTTTGGAGAGGATTAGGGATTGCGGTCTGCAGAGTTCCCACGTCTCAGAGCTCATTCTATGATTTTGGGTTATTGTCAGATCACTGTATGTGCTCTGACCGCTATGTCCATTGTAGTACTGAATTGCCTTTCATAACACCAACCCTAACTGTAGCCTTAACCCTAGCCCCAACCCTAACCCTAGCCCTAACCCTATCCCTAACTCTAGCCCTAACCCTAACCCTAGCCCTAACCCTATTCCTAGCTTTAACCCTAACCCGTGACTTAACCCTTACCCTAGCCCTAGCCCTAACCCTAGCCCTAACCCGAGCCCTAACCCTAATGGGAAAATGGAAATAAATATATTTTTTTCATTTTTCCCTAACTAAGGTGGTGATGAAGGGGGGTTTGATTTACTTTTATAGCGGGTATTTTAGCAGATTTTTATGATTGGCAGCCGTCACACACTGAAAGACGCTTTTTATTGCAAAAAATATTTTTTGCGTTACCACATTTTGAGAGCTATAATTTTTCCATATTTGGGTCCACAGAGTCATGTGAGGTCTTGTTTTTTGAGGGATGAGTTGATGTTTTTATTGGTAACATTTTCGGGCATGTGACTTTTTTGATCACTTTTTATTCCGATTTTTGTGAGGCAGAAAGACCAAAAACCAGCTATTCATGAATTTTTTTTGGGGAAGGCATTTATACCTTTCCGTGTTTGGTAAAATGGATAAAGCAGTTTTATTCATCGGGTCAGTACGATTACAGCGATATCTCATTTATTTCATTTTTTAATGTTTTGGCGCTTTTATACGATAAAAACTATTTTATAGAAAAAATAATTATTTTTGCATCACTTTATTCTGGGGACTAAAACTTTTATGTTTTTTCATTGATGATGCTGTATGGTGGCTCGTTTTTTGCCGGACAAGATGATGTTTTCAGCGGTACCATGGTTATTTATATCCATCTTTTTGATCAGGTGTTATTCCACTTTTTGTTTGGCCGTATGATAATAAAGCGTTGTCTTTTGCCTCGTTTTTTTATTTTTTTACGGTGTTCCCTGAAGGGGTTAACTAGTGGGGCAGTTTTATTGGTCGGGTTGTTACAGATGCGGCGATACTAAATTTGTGTACTTTTATTGTTTTTTTTATTTTTTTACACTACAACATTGCCCCAAGGGGGGGGGGCATCATGTTATAGTGTAAGATCTCTGATCTGACACTTTGCTGTGTACTGTGTCAGATCAGCGATCTGATGTGCACGCCTGCAGGCTGGTAAGCGCTGGTAAGCCACCTCCCTGCAGGACCCGGATGCAGCCCCGCGGCCACTTTGGATCTGGGCCTGCTGCAGGGAGGAGGAGGTAAGAGACCGTCGCAGCAATGTGATCACATCACGTTGCTCCGGGGGTCTCATGGGAAGCACGCAGGGAGCCCCCTCCCTGCACGATGCTTCCCTATACTGTCGGAACACTGTGATCATGTTTGATCACAGTGTGCCAGGGGTTAATGTGCTGGGGGCAGTCCCAGACTGCTCCTGGCACATAGTGCTGGATGTCAGCTGTGATAGTCAGCTAACACAGGGGGAGCGCGGCCGATCGCATATGACGTACTATCCCATTGGTGGTCATACCGACACACCCCACCTCGACGGGATAGTACGTATAATGTCAGAAAGGGGTTAAAGAAGTTACAGGTCTGTGAAAACCAGAAATATTCCATGTTTTTAGGTGACCAAAAACTTATTTTCCACCATAATTTGCAAAAACATCTTGCCAAATAAGACAAAGTGATTTTCTGGATTTGTTTTCTCATTTTGACTCTCATAGTTGTGGTCTACCTATGATGTCAATTACAGGCCTCTCTCATCTTTTTAAGTGGGCGAACTTGCACAATTGGTGGCTGAATAAATACTTTTCCCCCTCTGTATATAGGGAAAATGAAAAACATACTACTGGAGGGCAATATATTGACTGCTTTGAGGGAACCGCTATCACTATTGGAGCTAAGTGGAGAATTTCTGCTGTTACTGGTAGAGATGAGCAAATTTGATTGGGTCCCTGCTTATTCAACAAGCTATTGCACTTACCGAATAAGCTGTTGAGGGAACCTGGCTTCCTAGATTGCTCCTGCCAATCAGCTGCTTGGCTCCGCAGCTGCATGTTTCGCGACTGTGTCACAAACAGTCTCCCCATGATCAGCCGGAGCGATCTAGGAAGCCCGGTTCCCTATGCAGCTTATTCGGTAAGTGCTATAGCTTGCCAAATAAGCAGGGACCCGAAAAAATTTGCTCATCTCTTGTCACTGGGAAAACAAAGAGGAAAGGACAAGCATTGCTGTGATTACTGGTAAAGGTATACATCAGCATTACAGTTTTACATTTTCTCACTTGAGTGGAGGAAATAATGTTTTACAGCAGTGTATAAATGACATTTATACATTGTATATGTCAATAGTCTTTATAGCTTGTAGATAAGTGTTCACCAACTCCGGTCCTCAAGAGCCACCAACATGTCATGTCATGTTTTCAGGATTTCCTTAGTATTGCACAGGTGATAATTGCATCACCTGCACAGGCAATAATTCCATCACCTGTGCAACACTAAGGAAATCCTCAAAACGACCTGTTGGTAGCTTTTGAGGACCAAAGTTGGGGAACACTGTTGTAGATCGTCAGTAAATATTAATTCATTTATTGTTTCATACTGTATATTTCTAAAGTAAGGCCAGTATCACACTTGCGTGTGCAATGCGAGAAACGCGCGCGAGTATCTCGCATCAATACCTGGCACTGCCGTTGACACTCGAGCCAGGAGCATGTGGCTGCATTGAAATAAATGCAGCTGAAAGCTCCAGTCCTAAGTTCTGACAGCAGTGCCGGGTATTGATGCGAGAGACTCAAGCGACGTTCTTGCATTGCACAAGTGTGACACCGGACTAAAGATAAAAATGTTTGTTTTTAATGAATTAGATAAATCTTACCGTCATGAACCCATCCAGTAAACCTGAATCTGGTTTAGGAGGTGCTTGCAATCTTTCCATGGACCATTTTTCAATTATAGAGAGTACTTGGTTATTTTCTATGTTTAGTATTCGAAATCCAGTCATGTTAACCCCGCTATACCGATATGGCTCAACATCTAATGCAAATAGATCCTGAAAGCAAAGATAAAGAAATGTTAACCATCATAAAGATATGCATTTAATAAAATATATGTCAACTGATGAATCAAATTTTAAAGATGCGCAGAACAAAAAATATTTGGCCTAAAATTGTACACTTAATTTATATGCTGTTGCACTGGTAACTAATAGAGATGAGTGAGCACTAACATGTTCGGATGCTTGCTACTCAAACTGAAGAATTTCTAATGGTCAGGTGCTCCTTTCTAATAATGAGTATAATTGGAGTCAATCAGAAATCCGAGCATTTTTGCAGCCGACATTATAAAGAGGTCTAGAGGCAGTCAAAATGTTGAAAAGGATGGAAAAAGTCCAGAATGGAAAGAGAACAGCATGGAGAAAACCACTGGAAGAATCTTTGAATCCCAGATCGCTGCTGAGAAAAAAAATGTCACATGTTTACTCCACTTTAAGGAATGACAATAAAATATTCAAAATGGACAAGAAATTGAAGTGTGCAGAAATAATGTTAAGAAACATTTTTTCCTGTATAATGTCTTGTACGTGAGGCAAAATTTAAAAACGATTTACAAAAAAATCTAATTTAAGTAAACCAAAATTGATTTAAAAAAATAAAATTGAAATTTCAGTGTAATTTGTGAAGGAATAAAAAAACTGCCAAAACTTAGGGACTTAGAGGGACTCAGATACACCTTGTATTAGACATAAAGGAGGGTCTCATACACATTCTGTTCAAACTGTCATGTAGTGGTTCTCCTAGACTCATAAAGACTAAGTTCAAATCCTGCCAAAAATTACAAGCAGGGTCATCTATACCAGGAGTGTCAAACTGCATTCCTCGAGGGCCACAAACCATGCATGTTTTCAAGATTTCCTTAGCTTTGCACAAGGTGCTGTAATCATTATTTGTGTAGGTGATTAAATTATCACCTGTGCAGTACAATGAAATCCTGAAAACATGACCTGTTTGCAGCCCTTGAGGATTGCAGTTTGACACCCCTGATCTATACAACCTTACAACCTTGAAGTCACAAATTGTACTGCCTTATTCAAATATTGTGAACAAAGTGTTGTTGTGGTACTCCTACACTCATAAAAGTTCTACACACAGTGAAAAGCCTGCTAATAATTACAAGCATGGTCATCCATACACCATTAAAGGCACCAACTGGAGTGCCTAATAAAAGAAATTAAGACACCATCGTTTTGGTACCTCGACACTCAGGAAAAAATATAAGAAGGGTCATCCAATCATCCATAAACTCTAAAGGGCAACAAATGGAGGGTCTCATTCAAATATTGAACTTTTAAAGCACTTTATGTGCTGCTGTCATCTGGTAGTGTGGAAAAGTCAGATCTAATCCAGTCTTAGTTCATTTTTATCAGAGTGAGCCTGTCAGCACTTTCTGATTACAAGCAAAATATCCTGTTTGTTATGAACCTTCTGGTGGCACTAAACACCCGCTAAGATAAGATACAGACATTTCTGCCAGAAATTCGCATGCCTTTTTTTCCCATTTTTTACGCATTTTTGACGCATTTTTGGTGCGTTTTTTGTGTGTTTTTTTCCAAATGCATAGAATAGCGGGAAAAATGCAGAAAATCCACAAAATTAATAAACATGCTGATTTTTTTACCGCGATGCGTTTTTTTCCTGGAAAAAATGCATCATGTGCACAAAACACGCGGAATGCATTCTAAATGATAGGATGCATAATGTATGCATTTTTAATGAGTTATTATAGCGTTTTTATCGCGAAAAAATGCAAAAAAATGCGAAAAAACCTGAACGTGTGCACATAGCCTCAAGTGAACTTATCATCAGGATTTTGCTAAGTAAACTATAGGCATTGTCAGGTTGGGGATGTTTGTTATGTTTGCTAATGACAGGTGTTATTAAGGCAATCCAGAAACACAGTGTGCTTAGCGATCAGAGCGTACACAGTGATCTGACAAATACCCAAAAATACAAGAACGAGCTCTGAGACGTGGAAACTCTGTAGACTGCACACCTGATCCTATCCTAAACACAACTAAAAGCGGCTGTGGATTGCGCCTAACAACTACCTAGGCAACTCGGCACAGCCTAAGAAACTAGCTAGCCTGAAGATAGAAAAATAGGCCTGACTTGCCCCAGAGAAATTCCCCAAAGGAAAAGGCAGCCCCCCACATATAATGACTGTGAGTAAGATGAAAAGACAAAACGTAGGGATGAAATAGATTCAGCAAAGTGGGGCCCGATATTCTAGGACAGAGCGAGGACAGTAAAGCGAACTTTGCAGTCTACAAAAAACCCTAAAGCAAAACCACGCAAAGGGGGCAAAAAAAACCCACCGTGCCGAACTAACGGCACGGCGGTACACCCTTTGCGTCTAAGAGCTTCCAGCAAAACAAAAGACAAGCTGGACAGAAAAAAAGCAACAAAAAAGCAAAAAGCACTTAGCTATACAGAGCAGCAGGTCACAGGAACAATCAGGAGAAGCTCAGATCCAACACTGAAACATTGACAAGGAGCAAGGATAGCAGCATCAGGCGGAGTTAAGTAATGAAGCAGTTAACGAGCTCACCAGAACACCTGAGGGAGGAAGCTCAGAAGCTGCAGTACCACTTGTGACCACAGGAGTGAATTCAGCCACAGAATTCACAACAGTACCCCCCCCTTGAGGAGGGGTCACCGAACCCTCACCAGAGCCCCCAGGCCGACCAGGATGAGCCGCATGAAAGGCACGAACAAGATCGGAAGCATGAACATCAGAGGCAAAAACCCAGGAATTATCTTCCTGAGCATAACCCTTCCATTTAACCAGATACTGGAGTTTCCGTCTAGAAACACGAGAATCCAAAATCTTCTCCACAATATACTCCAATTCCCCCTCCACCAAAACCGGGGCAGGAGGCTCAACAGATGGAACCATAGGTGCCACGTATCTCCGCAACAACGACCTATGGAATACATTATGTATGGAAAAGGAGTCTGGGAGGGTCAAATGAAAAGACACAGGATTGAGAACCTCAGAAATCCTATACGGACCAATAAAACGAGGTTTAAATTTAGGAGAGGAAACCTTCATAGGAATATGACGAGAAGATAACCAAACCAGATCCCCAACACGAAGTCGGGGACCCACACGGCGTCTGCGATTAGCGAAAAGTTGAGCTTTCTCCTGGGACAAGATCAAATTGTCCACTACCTGAGTCCAGATCTGCTGCAACCTATCCACCACAGAATCCACACCAGGACAGTCCGAAGACTCAACCTGTCCTGAAGAGAAACGAGGATGGAACCCAGAATTGCAAAAAAATGGAGAAACCAAGGTAGCCGAGCTGGCCCGATTATTAAGGGCGAACTCAGCCAACGGCAAAAAGGACACCCAATCATCCTGGTCTGCAGAAACAAAACATCTCAGATATGTTTCCAAGGTCTGATTGGTTCGTTCGGTCTGGCCATTAGTCTGAGGATGGAAAGCCGAGGAAAAGGATAGGTCAATGCCCATCCTACCACAAAAGGCTCGCCAAAACCTTGAAACAAACTGGGAACCTCTGTCAGAAACAATATTCTCAGGAATGCCATGCAACCGAACCACATGCTGAAAGAACAAAGGTACCAAATCAGAGGAGGAAGGCAATTTAGCCAAGGGCACCAGATGGACCATTTTAGAAAAGCGATCACAGACCACCCAAATGACTGACATCTTTTGAGAAACGGGAAGGTCAGAAATGAAATCCATCGAAATATGTGTCCAAGGCCTCTTTGGGACCGGCAAGGGCAAAAGCAACCCACTGGCACGAGAACAGCAGGGCTTAGCCCTAGCACAAATCCCACAGGACTGCACAAAAGTACGTACATCCCGTGACAGAGATGGCCACCAGAAGGATCTAGCCACTAACTCTCTGGTACCAAAGATTCCAGGATGACCAGCCAACACCGAACAATGAAGTTCAGAGATAAGTTTATTAGTCCACCTATCAGGGACGAACAGTTTCTCTGCTGGACAACGATCAGGTTTATTCGCCTGAAATTTTTGCAGCACCCGCCGCAAATCAGGGGAGATGGCAGACACAATGACTCCTTCCTTGAGGATACCCGCTGGCTCAGATAAACCCGGAGAGTCGGGCACAAAACTCCTAGACAGAGCATCCGCCTTCACATTTTTAGAGCCCGGAAGGTACGAAATCACAAAGTCGAAGCGGGCAAAAAATAACGACCAACGGGCCTGTCTAGGATTCAAGCGCTTGGCAGACTCGAGATAAGTCAAGTTCTTATGATCAGTCAATACCACCACGCGATGCTTAGCTCCTTCAAGCCAATGACGCCACTCCTCGAATGCCCACTTCATGGCCAGCAACTCTCGATTGCCCACATCATAATTACGCTCAGCGGGCGAAAACTTCCTGGAAAAGAAAGCACATGGTTTCATCACTGAGCAATCAGAACCTCTCTGTGACAAAACCGCCCCTGCTCCAATCTCAGAAGCATCAACCTCGACCTGGAACGGAAGAGAAACATCTGGCTGACACAACACAGGGGCAGAACAAAAACGACGCTTCAACTCCTGAAAAGCTTCCACAGCAGCAGAAGACCAATTAACCAAATCAGCACCCTTCTTGGTCAAATCGGTCAATGGTTTGGCAATGCTAGAAAAATTACAGATGAAGCGACGATAAAAATTAGCAAAGCCCAGGAACTTTTGCAGACTTTTCAGAGATGTCGGCTGAATCCAATCCTGGATGGCTTGGACCTTAACTGGATCCATCTCGATAGTAGAAGGGGTAAAGATGAACCCCAAAAATGAAACTTTCTGCACACCGAAGAGACACTTTGATCCCTTCACAAACAAAGAGTTAGCACGCAGGACCTGAAAAACCATTCTGACCTGCTTCACATGAGACTCCCAATCATCTGAGAAGATCAAAATGTCATCCAAGTAAACAATCAGGAATTTATCCAGATACTCACGGAAGATGTCATGCATAAAAGACTGAAACACAGATGGAGCATTGGCAAGTCCGAACGGCATCACTAGATACTCAAAATGACCCTCGGGCGTATTGAATGCAGTTTTCCATTCATCTCCTTGCCTGATTCTCACCAGATTATACGCACCACGAAGATCTATCTTAGTGAACCAACTAGCCCCCTTAATCCGAGCAAACAAGTCAGATAACAATGGCAAGGGATACTGAAATTTAACAGTGATCTTATTAAGAAGGCGGTAATCAATACACGGTCTCAGCGAACCATCCTTCTTGGCTACAAAGAAGAACCCTGCTCCCAGTGGTGATGACGATGGGCGAATATGTCCCTTCTCCAGGGATTCCTTCACATAACTGCGCATAGCGGCGTGTTCGGGCACGGATAAATTAAATAATCGACCTTTAGGGAATTTACTACCAGGAATCAAATTGATAGCACAATCACAATCCCTATGCGGAGGTAGAGCATCGGACTTGGGCTCTTCAAATACATCCTGATAATCAGACAAGAACTCTGGGACCTCAGAAGGGGTGGATGACGAAATCGACAAAAATGGAACATCACCATGTACCCCCTGACAACCCCAGCTGGATACCGACATGGAATTCCAATCCAATACTGGATTATGGGTTTGTAGCCATGGCAACCCCAACACGACCACATCATGCAGATTATGCAACACCAGAAAGCGAATAACTTCCTGATGTGCAGGAGCCATGCACATGGTCAGCTGGGCCCAGTATTGAGGTTTATTCTTGGCCAAAAGTGTAGCATCAATTCCTCTCAATGGAATAGGACACCGCAAAGGCTCCAAGAAAAACCCACAACGTTTAGCATAATCCAAATCCATCAGATTCAGGGCAGCGCCCGAATCCACAAACGCCATGACAGAAAACGACGACAAAGAGCATATCAAGGTAATGGACAGAAGGAATTTGGACTGTACAGTACCAATGACGGCAGACCTAGCGGACCGCCTAGTGCGCTTAGGACAATCAGAAATAGCATGAGTGGAATCACCACAGTAGAAACACAGACCATTCAGACGTCTGTATTCCTGCCGTTCAACTCTAGTCATAGTCCTATCGCACTGCATAGGCTCAGGTTTAACCTCAGGCAGTACCGCCAAATGGTGCACAGATTTACGCTCGCGCAAGCGTCGACCGATCTGAATGGCCAAAGACAAAGACTCATTCAAACCAGCAGGCATAGGAAATCCCACCATGACATCCTTAAGAGCCTCAGAGAGACCCTTTCTGAACAAAGCTGCCAGCGCAGATTCATTCCACTGAGTGAGTACTGACCATTTCCTAAATTTCTGACAATATACTTCTATATCATCCTGACCCTGGCACAAAGCCAGCAAATTTTTCTCAGCCTGATCCACTGAATTAGGCTCATCGTACAGCAATCTGAGCGCCAGGAAAAACGCATCGACACTACTCAATGCAGGGTCTCCTGGCGCAAGAGAAAATGCCCAGTCTTGAGGGTCGCCGCGCAAAAAAAGAAATAATAATCAAAACCTGTTGAATAGGATTACCAGAAGAATGAGGTTTCAAGGCCAGAAATAGCTTACAATTATTTTTGAAACTTAGAAACTTAGTTCTATCTCCAAAAAACAAATCAGGAATAGGAATTCTTGGTTCTAACATAGATTTCTGATCAATAGTATCTTGAATTTTTTGTACATTTATAACGAGATTATCCATTGAAGAGCACAGACCCTGAATATCCATGTCCACACCTGTGTCCAGAATCACCCAAATGTCTAGGGGGAAAAAAAAAAGTGAACACAGAGCAGAAAAAAAAAAAATGATGTCAGAACTTTTTCTTTCCCTCTATTGAGAATCATTAGTTAGGCTCCTTGTACTGTTATGTTTGCTAATGACAGGTGTTATGAAGGCAATCCAGAAACACAGTGTGCTTAGCGATCAGAGCGCACACAGTGATCTGACAAATACCCAAAAATACAAGAACGAGCTCTGAGACGTGGAAACTCTGTAGACTGCACACCTGATCCTATCCTAAACACAACTAAAAGCGGCTGTGGATTGCGCCTAACAACTACCTAGGCAACTCGGCACAGCCTAAGAAACTAGCTAGCCTGAAGATAGAAAAATAGGCCTGACTTGCCCCAGAGAAATTCCCCAAAGGAAAAGGCAGCCCCCCACATATAATGACTGTGAGTAAGATAAAAAGACAAAACGTAGGGATGAAATAGATTCAGCAAAGTGGGGCCCGATATTCTAGGACAGAGCGAGGACAGTAAAGCGAACTTTGCAGTCTACAAAAAACCCTAAAGCAAAACCACGCAAAGGGGGCAAAAAAAACCCACCGTGCCGAACTAACGGCACGGCGGTACACCCTTTGCGTCTCAGAGCTTCCAGCAAAACAAAAGACAAGCTGGACAGAAAAAAAGCAACAAAAAAGCAAAAAGCACTTAGCTATACAGAGCAGCAGGTCACAGGAACAATCAGGAGAAGCTCAGATCCAACACTGAAACATTGACAAGGAGCAAGGATAGCAGCATCAGGCGGAGTTAAGTAATGAAGCAGTTAACGAGCTCACCAGAACACCTGAGGGAGGAAGCTCAGAAGCTGCAGTACCACTTGTGACCACAGGAGTGAATTCAGCCACAGAATTCACAACAGATGTTACACTGATTAAAATGATACCTTGATTCAAGAAGTCTGTCTTCTGGTTGTTGTTTAATATGTGTTTGCAGTTTTGAGTAAATGAGATGCTCGTGGTCTGGAGTGTACCTGTGTGCTAGTCTTTTTTTGGTGTTCTAGTCTCATCATCATTCTGAAATTGTATGACACGTCACTGAACCTTCAGTGACCAGCCACCTATTTTAAATACTGCACCTGTGCATGTAATATTCTGGTCTTCAAAAAAAATTTTGCTCCAATAAAGTGGTCCCAGTAGCAGCACATGAGCAGTAGCATCTGTTGGCAAACGATACTTTCAATCTGCGTATATGCCACCCACTGTGTTCCGAGGATATATTTTATTACTTTATGTATTTTAATACATTGGTGCATAGAGGAGTTAAACTTATTATTTTAGCAGTACTAATATCAAATCTCCTGTGTGCCCTGCACTGCTTTGTTCGATGGTAAAGATTTCCTCTTCTAGTATGTGCTCCCATACTGGTCCTCAGAACACAGTGAGCTGCACATGTGCAGATTGAGAGCATCACTTACTGATAGATGGTACTGCACATGTGCACCATTTTGTTGGAGCAAAATATTTTTTTGAAGACCACAATAATAAATGTGCAGGCACAGTATTTAAAATAGGAAGCAGGTCACTGAAGGTTCATGGACCTGTCATTAAAACCCAGAATAATGACAATGAGGCCAGAGCACCAAAAAAGACCCGCCCCAAAGCACGGGCATATCATTAACTCAAAACTGCAAACACAGATTAAACAACTACCTCAAGACAGATTTCTTCAACCCTGGTATAATTTTAATGAATGTAACATCACCAACCTGACAATGCTTGTAGTTTACTTAGCAAAATACAGTTAACAGGTTTCCTTTAACCCCTTCATGACCCAGCCTATTTTGACCTTAAAGACCTTGCTGTTTTTTGCAATTCTGACCAGTGTCCCTTTATGAGGTAATAACTCAGGAACGCTTCAATGGATCCTAGCGGTTCTGAGATTGTTTTTTCGTGACATATTGGGCTTCATGTTAGTGGTAAATTTAGGTCAATAAATTCTGTGTTTATTTGTGATAAAAACGGAAATTTGGCGAAAATTTTGAAAATTTCGCAATTTTCACATTTTGAATTTTTATTCTGTTAAACCAGAGAGGTATGTGACACAAAATAGTTAATAAATAACATTTCCCACATGTTTACTTTACATCAGCACAATTTTGGAAACAAAATTTTTTTTTGCTAGGAAGTTATAAGGGTTAAAATTTGACCAGCGATTTCTCATTTTTACAACGAAATTTACAAAACCATTTTTTTTAGGGACCACCTCACATTTGAAGTCAGTTTGAGAGGTCTATATGGCTGAAAATACCCAAAAGTGACACCATTCTAAAAAATGCACCCCTCAAGGTGCTCAAAACCACATTCAAGAAGTTTATTAACCCTTCAGGTGCTTCACAGCAGCAGAAGCAACATGGAAGGAAAAAATGAACATTTAACTTTTTAGTCACAAAAATGATTTTTCAGCAACAATTTTTGTATTTTTCCAATGGTAAAAGGAGAAACTGAACCACGAAAGTTGTTGTCCAATTTGTCCTGAGTACGCTGATACCTCATATGTGGGGGTAAACCACTGTTTGGGCACACGGCAGGGCTTGGAAGGGAAGGAGCGCCATTTGACTTTTTGAATGAAAAATTGGCTGCACTCTTTAGCGGACACCATGTCAAGTTTGGAGAGCCCCCGTGTGCCTAAAAATTGGAGCTCCCCCACAAGTGACCCCATTTTGGAAACTAGACGCCCCAAGGAACTTATCTAGATGCATAGTGAGCGCTTTAAACCCCCAGCTGCTTCACAAATTGATCCGTAAAAATGAAAAAGTACTATTTTTTCACAAAAAAAATTCTTTTAACCTCAATTTTTTCATTTTTACATGGACAACAGGATAAAATGGATCCTAAAATTTGTTTGGCAATTTCTCCTGAGCACACCGATACCTCACATGTGGGGGTAAACCACTGTTTGGGCACATGGTAAGGCTCGGAAGGGAAGGAGCGCCATTTGACTTTTTGAATGAAAAATTATCTCCATCGTTAGCGGACACCATGTCGCGTTTGGAGAGACCCTGTGTGCTTAAACATTGGAGCTCCCCCACAAGTGACCCCATTTTGGAAACTGGACCCCCCAAGGAACTTATCTAGATGCCTAGTGAGCACTTTAAACCCTCAGGTGCTTCACAAATTGTTCCGTAAAAATGAAAAAGTGCTTTTTTTTTCACAAAAAATTTCTTTTCGCCTCAATTTTTTCATTTTCACATGGGCAATAGGATAAAATGGATCCTAAAATTTGTTGAGCAATTTCTCCCGAGTACTCCGATACCTCATATGTGGGGGTAAACCACTGTTTGGGCACACGGCAGGGCTCGGAAGGGAAGGCGCGCCTTTTGACTTTTTGAATGGAGAATTAGCTCCATTTGTTAGCGGACACCATGTCGCATTTGGAGAGCCCCTGTGTGCCTATGCAATGGAGCTCCCCCACAAGTGACCCCATTTTGGAAACTAGACCCCCCAAGGAACTTATCTAGATGCATACTGAGCACTTTAAACCCCAAAGTGCTTCACAGAAGTTTATAATGCAGGGCCATGAAAATAAAAAATAATTTTTCTCTTCTCAAAAATGATTTTTTAGCCTGGAATTTCCTATTTTGCCAATGGTAATAGGAGACATTGGACCACAAATGTTGTTGTCCAGTTTGTCCTGAGTATGCTGATACCCCATATGTGGGGGTAAACCACTGTTTGGGCGCACGGGAGGGCTCAGAAGGGAAGGCACGCCATTTGGCTTTTTAAATGGAAAATTAGCTCCAATCATTAGCGGACACCATGTCGCGTTTGGAGAGCCCCTGTGTGCCTAAACATTAGAGATCCCCCACAAATGACCCCATTTTGGAAACTAGATCCCCAAAGGAACTAATCTAGATGTGTGGTGAGCACTTTTAACCCTCAAGTGCTTCACAGAAGTTTATAACGCAGAGCCATGAAAAAAAAAAAAAATCTTTTCTCAAAAATGATTTTTTAGCCCGCAATTTTTTATTTTCCCAAGGGTAACAGGAGAAATTTGACCCCAAAAGTTGTTGTCCAGTTTCTCCTGAGTACGCTGATACCCAATATGTGGGGGTAAACCACAGTTTAGGCACATGTTGGGGCTCGGAAGTGAAGAAGTGACGTTATGAAATGCAGACTTTGATGGAATGCTCTTCGGGCGTCACGTTGCGTTTGCAGAGCCCCTGATGTTGCTAAACAGTAGAAACCCCCCACAAGTGACCCCATTTTGGAAACTAGACCCCGAAAGGAACTTATCTAGATATGTGGTGAGCACTTTCAACCCCCAAGTGCTTTACAGAAGTTTATAATGCAGAGCCGTGAAAATAATAAATACGTTTTCTTTCCTCAAAAATAATTTTTTAGCCCAGAATTTTTTATTTTCCTAAGGGTTACAGGAGAAATTGGACCCCAAAAGTTGTTGTCCAGTTTCTCCTGAGTAAGCTGATACCCCATGTGTGAGGGTAAACCACTGTTTGGGCACACGTCGGGGCTCAGAAGGGAAGTAGTGACTTTTGAAATGCAGACTTTGATGGAATGGTCTGCGGGCGTCACGTTGCGTTTGCAGAGCCCCTGGTGTGCCTAAACAGTAGAAACCCCACACAAGTGACCCCATTTTGGAAACTAGACCCCCCAAGGAACTTATCTAGATATGTGGTGAGCACTTTGAACCCCCAAGTGCTTCACAGACGTTTACAACGCAGAGCCGTGAAAATAAAAAATCATTTTTCTTTCCTCAAAAATGATGTTTTAGCAAGCAATTTTTTATTTTCTCAAGGGTAACAGTAGAAATTGGACCCCAGTAATTGTTGCGCAGTTTGTCCTGAGTATGCTGGTACCCCATATGTGGGGGTGAACCACTGTTTGGGCACACGTCGGGGCTCGGAAGTGAGGGAGCACCATTTGACTTTTTGAATACAAGATTGGCTGGAATCAATGGTGGCGCCATGTTGCGTTTGGAGACCCCTGATGTGCCTAAACAGTGGAAACCCCTCAATTCTAACTCCAACACACCCCTAACCCTTATCCCAACTGTAGCCATAACCCTAATCACAACCCTAACCCCAACACACCCGTAACCCCAACACACCCCTAACCCTAACCACAACCCTAATTCCAACCCAACCCTAGCCCTAAGGCTATGTGCCCCCGTTGTGGATTCGTATGAGATATTTCCGCACCATTTTTGAAAAATCCGCGGGTAAAAGGCACTGCGTTTTACCTGCGGATTTACCGCGGATTTCCAGTGTTTTTTGTCCGGATTTCACCTGCGGATTCCTATTGAGGAACAGGTGTAAAACGCTGCGGAATCCGCACAAAGAATTGACATGCTGCGGGAAATACAACGCAGCGTTTCCGCGTGGTATTTTCCGCAACATGGGCACAGCGGATTTGGTTTTCCATATGTTTACATGGTACTGTAAACCTGATGGAACACTGCTGCGAATCCGCAGTGGCGAATCCGCAGCGGCCAATCCGCAGCCAAATCCGCACCGTGTGCACATAGCCTAATTCTAAAGGTATGTGCACACGCTGCGGAAAACGCTGCGGATCCGCAGCATTTTCCCATGAGTTTACAGTTCAATGCAAACCTACGGGAAACAAAAATCGCTGTGCCCATGCTGCGGAAAAACTGCACGGAAACGCAGCGGTTTACATTCCGCAGCATGTCGCTTCTTTCTGCGGATTCCGCAGCGGTTTTACAACTGCTCAAATAGAAAATCGCAGTTGTAAAACCGCATTGAAATGCGCAGAAAAAACATGGTAAATCCGCCATAAATCCGCAGCGGTTTAGCACTGCGGATTTATCAAATCCGCAGCGGAAAAATCCGCAGAGGACCAGAATACGTGTGCACATACCGAAACCCTAACCCTACCCCTAACCCTACCCCTACCCCTAACCCTAACCCTACCCCTAACCCTACCCCTAACCCTAACCCTACCCCTAACCCTACCCCTAACCCTAACCCTACCCCTAACCCTACCCCTAACCCTAACCCTACCCCTAACCCTACCCCTAACCCTACCCCTAACCCTAACCCTAGTTCTTACCCCAACCTTAGTGGAAAAAAAAAAAAAATAAAATTTATTGTCCCTACCTATGGGGGTGACAAAGGGGGGGGTGTCATTTACTTTTTTTTTTATTTTGATCACTGAGATAGATTATATCTCAGTGATCAAAATTCACTCTGGAACGAATCTGCCGGCCGGCAGATTCGGCGGGCGCACTGCACATGCGCCCGCCATTTTGGAAGATGACGGCGCCCAGGCAGAAGACGGACGGGACCCCGGCTGGATCGGTAAGTATGATGGGGTGGGGGGGGACCACGGGGGGGGCGTCGGAGCACGGTGGGGGTGGATCGGAACACGGGGGGGTGGATTGGAGCACGGACTGGGGGAACGCTGTGCGGGCAGGCGGATCGGAGCACGGGGGGGGGATCGCTGTGCGGGGGGGTGATCGCTGTGCGGGGGGGGGGTGATCGCAGTGCGGGGGGGTTTGATTAGAGCACGGGGGGTGTGATTGGAGCACGGGGGGAGCGGGCAGGAGGACGGGGGAGCGGAGCACAGGACCTAGGAGAGCGGACCACAGATCGGGGGGCTGGGGGGGCGATCGGAGGAGTGGGGTGGGTGCACATTAGTGTGTCCAGCCATGGCCGATGATATTGCAGCATCGGCCATGGCTGGATTGTAATATTTCACCATTTTTTTAGGTGAAATATTACAAATCGCTCTGATTGGCAGTTTCACTTTCAACAGCCAATCAGAGCGATCGTAGCCACGAGGGGGTGAAGCCACCCCCCCTGGGCTAAACTACCACTCCCCCTGTCCCTGCAGATCGGAGTGAAATGGGAGTTAACCCTTTCACCCGATCTGCAGGGACGCGATCATTCCATGACGCATATGCTGCGTCATGGGTCGGAATGGCACCGACTTTCATGACGCAGCGTATGCGTCAAAGGTCGGGAAGGGGTTAAAAAGTTTTCCCTCCTTGTCAAAAATACCCAGTCATCAGGGCTTGGATGCTGGGATGGTGTCATGAAATTGGTCCAACCCTTCATGGCTGGGAAGGGACCAAAAGTAATTGGACAATGGACTCTAAGGGCTGCAATTAACTCTGAAGGCATCTCCCTCGTTAACCTGTAATCAATGAAGTAGTTAAAAGGTCAGGGGTGGATTCCAGGTGTGTGGTTTTGCATTTGGAAGCTGTTGCTGTGAGCAGACAACATGCGGTCAAAGGAACTCTCAATTGAGGTGAAGCAGAACATCCTGAGGCTGAAAAAAAAGAAAAAATCCATCAGAGAGATAGCAGACATGCTTGGAGTAGCAAAATCAACAGTTGGGTACATTCTGAGAAAAAAGGAATTGACTGGTGAGCTTGGGAACTCAAAAAGGCCTGGGCGTCCACGGATGACAACAGTGGTGGATGATCGCCGCATACTTAATTTGGTGAAGAAGAACCCGTTCACAACATCAACTGAAGTCCAGAACACTCTCAGTGAAGTAGGTGTATCTGTCTCTAAGTCAACAGTAAAGAGAAGACTCCATGACAGTAAATACAAAGGGTTCACATCTAGATGCAAACCATTCATCAATACCAAAAATAGACAGGCCAGAGTTAAATTTGCAGAAAAACACCTCAAGAAGCCAGCTCAGTTCTGGAAAAGTATTCTATGGACAGATGAGACAAAGATCAACCTGTACCAGAATGATGGGAAGAAAAAAGTTTGGAGAAGAAAGGGAACGGCACATGATCCAAGGCACACCACATCCTCTGTAAAACATGGTGGAGGCAACGTGATGGCATGGGCATGCATGGCTTTCAATGGCACTGGGTCACTTGTGTTTATTGATGACATAAGAGCAGACAAGAGTAGCCGGATGAATTCTGAAGTGTACCGGGATATACTTTCAGCCCAGATTCAGACAAATGCTGCAAAGTTGATTGGACGGCGCTTCATAGTACAGATGGACAATGACCCCAAGCATACATCCAAAGCTACCCAGGAGTTCATGAGTGCCAAAAAGTGGAACATTCTGCAATGGCCAAGTCAATCTCCAGATCTAAACCCAATTGAGCATGCATTTCACTTGCTCAAATCCAGACTTAAGACGGAAAGACCCACAAACAAGCAAGACCTGAAGGCTGCGGCTGTAAAGGCCTGGCAAAGCATTAAGAAGGAGGAAACCCAGCGTTTGGTGATGTCCATGGGTTCCAGACTTAAGGCAGTGATTGCCTCCAAAGGATTTGCAACAAAATATTGAAAATAAAAATATTTTGTTTGGGTTATGTTTATTTGTCCAATTACTTTTGACCTCCTAAAATGTGGAGTGTTTGTAAAGAAATGTGTACAATTCCTACATTTTCTATCAGATATTTTTGTTCAACCCTTCAAATTAAACGTTACAATCTGCACTTGAATTCTGTTGTAGAGGTTTCATTTCAAATCCAATGTGGTGGCATGCGGAGCCCAACTCGCGAAAATTGTGTCACTGTCCAAATATTTCTGGCCCTAACTGTATGTGCCAAGGTCCCTAAAGCCAACACTTCCCTGTCTCCACCATAACTACTCTCCACCACCTTCTGCTCCATCTCTTACTCCTCATTCCCATCCTCAGTCCATCCATGTAGGAGAGACAGTATGTGGACAGCCAGAGAGCTCCTGTTCCACCTCCACCTCCTCATTGCTACCCAATCTGTGCTGAGTAGTGAGGAGCGAGTATGCTAGTTACTCAAGATTTCCAGAGCATGCCAGTTTGTTAGGCAATCCCCACATGTATTCAATCTGTCTAGCAAGCACAAATTATGCAGCTGCGTCACCATAAACTAAATCTCTGAGAACACTGAAATACTCAAAGACCACCTGAGCATGCTCTGGAAATCTTGAGTAACAAGCATACTCATACTGAGCAGATGAGATGAGGCAGGGCTAGTTAGAATCTACCTGTCTCATGTCTTTCTCCATATCTACCTGGTCCACATTCAGGATTTCATGTTTTATTGTCAGCAGTGACTGTTTAAGTAGGTGCAGAAGCGTAATCATTGCGCTGATAATGGCGCCATTGCCACTCACTATCTTTGTGGAGTCCTCAAAATTCTGGAGAACCACACAAATGTCAGACATCCATACCCACTATTCAGTTGTTATGTTTGAAGGCTGTCCAGAATTCTGAAAAGTGTGTTGGAGTTGGTATTCCACAACTGGCCTCTGCTGCTCACAAAGCCTTGTCAGCATGTACAGTATGGAGTTGCAGTGTGTGCTCGTATTGCAGACTAGTCAGTGAGCTGGCACTTGCATGCACTGCTGCAGCACTATCAGATCGATAGCAGCTGTAGCCAACTTGTGAAAATGGGCACTGATGCAGAGTACCTTCACCAGAAGCACTGGCCAAAAATATCAGTTTGGTCTGTTATTTGTTTCAATAACTTTGCGGCGGTGTGCTCCTAGACAAATTAGCTCCAGCAGAGTTTGCTGCTGCATTGCTTAGGCAGTGCTGCAGAGATTCCAGCTTCCAGTTGATGATAACAACGTTCTCTGAGATAGTACATCAGAGATGGAGGATGAGGAGTTGCAGGGGGAGGGCAAAAATGATTGTAGGAAGTGGGGAAACGCTAATAAAAGTAGGGACAGCAATCCTCGACCTTAGTAGCACATGTGCCGTGCCAGGGTGTGATTTGGCTTTGGCCTCCACAATGCTTACCCGGTGTGCCTTCAGGAAAATGTAGCATGTCCGGCCACAAGCATTTATTCATATGTCAGTCATTAAGTGGACAATCCCACTAACCAAGGGCATGGGTGATGTTCGTGGACACATTCTGGTTCAAGGCTGGGACAATTTTTGTTTTTATTTTGAACTAACAAAATTTCACACAGAACATTTTTTTGCACTTTTTAGATAGCGTAGTAAAGTAACAATAACTGTGTTAAACTGTATGGATGACTAACTGAATCCAGAAAAAAATGTAATGAAAATATTTTGAAAGTGTAGTTGATGTACGCATACACTCAAAAAAGCTTTGCAGAAAATGTAAAGCCAAGAAAAAATTATAAGGAAGGTAATACAGTAATCCTCTTTGGGTGCCGCTTTTTCTTCTTCCTCAGGAGACTCAGTAAATGATCCAGATTCGTGTACTTCCAGAGCCTCCACATGTAGAAATGGGATGCAACCCCATCTGTCATCTGCACTATCTCTTGCTCCCACATAGGAGATGGGAATCCCAAGGACAGTGCAATCTCCCTGGAGTGGAAGCCCGTTGTCAAGATGCTTTGAGAAGCCTCTCCCATGCTGATTCATTTTTCAAGAAGGGATTATCCTGCTCCATTCCTTCACGGATCACATCCACCGCATACCAGCGATATTGCCCCTTCATTTTGAGGAACATGACCTTGATTCCATCTGTTTGCAGCTTTCAAGGCAAATGTTCCATCTCTACTGCTTTATGGTTGAAAGAGGTGTGATAATGGGTCTCAAACCTTTCTATGGACTCCCACCTCCGCTGCCAGTCACAAGTAATTCAGGGATGCCAACTGTCAATACCATGCAGGAAGTGGTCCCACTAGCATTTCTCCAGCCATGGTCCTGGCTCACCTTCTTCTCTTTTACAATCAGCCTAGTCCCCACAGTCCGCTCACTAGTTGCTGAATTCTGACACTACATTCTGCAGTCTAGATAAACAACTACTGACATATTGGAAACACTACCAAAAATAATGATCCTGTAGCCAGGATCTAAATGAGAGCGCGAACCGCTACTCCAAAATATGAAATACACCTACAGAAGAAACAGGAGTCTAAACTCTCAATAGTGTAAGATCAATGAAGAAATTGAGCTCAAATGTCAGTGACATAATATCAAAAAAAGTTTATTGGTACAAAAAAGCTCACTCACAAGTAATGGCAAAAAATAGCCAAAATATAATAACAAGACAAAATGAAAGGAACAGGAACAGAGATAAAAACATATGTAATCAGCCACTCCGGGTGTCTCTATATAGATAGAAGCCTAGGGAATTGCAATCTAATAAGTAAAGATAAACATCCCAATAAATGTGCGTACCAACTAGTGCCGGGAAGCACATACCAGCAAATTGCTGGTTCCAATAGATGTATGGGGTGTATAAACCCACCGGCTAACTAAAATCTAATAGGTGCTTACCCATGTGGGAGAGAGACCGTTAATGGCTGAAGACAGGAGGACCCCGACGCGCGTTTCGCGTGGTTGGCTTCCTCAGGGGGCCGTGTGTTAGACCCTGCAGTGCCCCGTATTTATAGTAAACTAATTGGTGCCGAAAGTGCCGTGCGCAGTTTGGCGCATGCGCCGTGCGGTACTCCCCGCGTCCCCCGTCACATCCGGCAGTCCAGGACAAACGCGGGTCAAGGAAAACATTTCCTGTGACGTCAGAGACCCACGCCTGGCCAAATGGACGCCTTTGGCGACGCGGACGCGTATAGGGCCGCACTGCGCAGGCGCGCGGCGCAGCGGCCATCTTGGGTACTGGACAGGCTATGGGCAGCATCACGGAGCAATGCGGCTTCTCATAGGAACATGCGGTATGTGATTAAAAATACATAGAATAACACAACTAATACATACAGGCACAAGAAGGGGGTCAGAGGCAGAGACAACAAATTGGAGCATTATCACGATAGGGTAAGATACGATCGTAAAAAAACAGAGTGTCTTCACATCTTCTGTTCACAAGTAATAAGAGTCCATAGATGTAATTCGTTCAATGTGCTCCATGATATAACGTATCCATAAGGAGATGGCTGAGTGTCCCTGCGTGATGGCTCCCACAAGATATAATGAAGATCACATATGACCGTTCTAACAACCCTAATGTGACTGTACAATATTAAAAAGAGAAAAAGGAAAACAAAAACAAACAATTAGTAAAAACACATACAGCAAAAAGTAAAAATACGAGAGAGACACATGATGAGGTGAAAAACCACTCTATCTGCATACAGGGACCGGGAACAATTACATAATAGGGATGAGCCCATATTAGCTCAGGAGAGAAAGACTAAAGAAAAGGGGCAAAGGACAGCTTCTCATTAAGCCCGTGCGGAGACATCGTGCCCAAAGTCACGATCCACCGACACTCCATCTGCGCCAAGATCCGCTTGTGATCACCCCCTCTGATACCACAACGAACCCTATCAATACCACAAACTTTGAAAGATGAGGGGTCAGAATCATGGCACAGCCTGAAGTGTCGGGGGATTGTCCTGAGCTCATCGATTTCTACTGCCTGTTTTGCAGCAATGATGTCCCGCACGTGCTCGCGTGTCCTTATCCTGAGCTCACGGGATGTAAGGCCAACATACACTAGGTTACAGGAGCATCGTGCATAATACACAACATGAGTGCTATTACAAGTGATATAGTGTGTAATACGGTACTCCTTGTCACCATTAGCTGATGTAAAGGAGGTTGCTCTCTCAAAATTGCGACAAGCTGCACAAGAGCCGCAGGGAAAGAAACCCCATTTCTGTTTACTCATCCCAAAAGGGGTTGGGGGTTTAGCCACATAATGGCTTTTTGTTAAAATGTCCTTTAAATTTTTACCCCGTCTTGCTGTTAGAAGGGGGTTATCCGGAATAAGACATCCCAGAGTAGGTTCAGTCTTAAGAATGGGCCAGTGTTTCAAAAAGATGTTACGAATCGATCCCCAGTGATCATTATATGTGGTGATGAAACGGAGAGGCTGCTCTCTCTTAGAATCCTTTTTGGTGGTACGAAGAAGTTGTTCTCTCGGCATATGCTTAGCACGTTGGTATCCCTGCTTAATGTTTCTATTACTGTACCCTCTCTCCCGGAATCTGCTGGAAAGGTCACGAGCCTGGGCCTCAAACATTCCATAAAATGAACAAATCCTCTTCATACGCAAGAATTGCCCAATTGGGACAGCCCGTATAGTTGAAGAGATATGTGCACTTGATGCATGCAGTAATGCATTGACTGATGTGTCCTTACGAAACACATCGGTCTGCAACATACCAAAATCATCGACCAGGATTTTAATGTCCAAAAAGTCGATCATTTTAGAGGCAATTTTATATGTAAGTTTGATGTTATATTGGTTTTGGTTGAGTTCATGGATGAAATGATGAAGCCCAGACTCATCACCCTGCCACATTTTCCTTTTTCTCTTTTTAATATTGTACAGTCACATTAGGGTTGTTAGAACGGTCATATGTGATCTTCATTATATCTTGTGGGAGCCATCACGCAGGGACACTCAGCCATCTCCTTATGGATACGTTATATCATGGAGCACATTGAACGAATTACATCTATGGACTCTTATTACTTGTGAACAGAAGATGTGAAGACACTCTGTTTTTTTACAAACGTATCTTACCCTATCGTGATAATGCTCCAATTTTTTGTCTCTGCCTCTGACCCCCTTCTTGTGCCTGTATGTATTAGTTGTGTTATTCTATGTATTTTTAATCACATACCGCATGTTCCTATGAGAAGCCGCATTGCTCCGTGATGCTGCCCATAGCCTATCCAGTACCCAAGATGGCCGCTGCACCGCGCGCCTGCGCAGTGCGGCCCTATACGCGTCCGCGTCGCCGAAGGCGTCCATTTGGCCAGGCGCGGGTCTCTGACGTCACAGGAAATGTTTTCCTTGACCCGCGTTTGTCCTGGACTGCCGGATGTGACGGGGGACGCGGGGAGTACCGCACGGCGCATGCGCCAAACTGCGCACGGCACTTTCGGCACCAATTAGTTTACTATAAATACGGGGCACTGCAGGGTCTAACACACGGCCCCCTGAGGAAGCCAACCACGCGAAACGCGCGTCAGGGTCCTCCTGTCTTCAGCCATTAACGGTCTCTCTCCCACATGGGTAAGCACCTATTAGATTTTAGTTAGCCGGTGGGTTTATACACCCCATACATCTATTGGAACCAGCAATTTGCTGGTATGTGCTTCCCGGCACTAGTTGGTACGCACATTTATGGGGATGTTTATCTTTACTTATTAGATTGCAATACCCTAGGCTTCTATCTATATAGAGACACCCGGAGTGGCTGATTACATATGTTTTTATCTCTGTTCCTGTTCCTTTCATCTTTGTCTTGTTATTATATTTTGGCTATTTTTTGCCATTACTTGTGAGTGAGCTTTTTTGTACCAATAAACTTTTTTTGATATTATGTCACTGACATTTGAGCTCAATTTCTTCATTGATCTTACACTATTGAGAGTTTAGACTCCTGTTTCTTCTGTAGGTGTATTACATTCTGCAGTCTGCAAGATACCAAGCGGTGTAGATTGGGGCCTGGATCCGGGCCTTGGTGGCTCTGGAAAAGCCACCAGTTCCAAACCACAGGCAACTGCCACCTTTGCTGTTGTGCCAGCTTGGTCTGGCTCTGAAATTCCTTTGGTTGATTCCTCGGTAGTCTCATGGAATTCTGCCATCTTTGTTGCCTTGTTGCCCACAAAGGATGCTAAACCACATGGATTACTAATTCAATACAGAAAAATTTCAGCGCTTTTTTGCTACAAAATGCAACAGAAAGCACGTAACACTCTATGGATGAGTAAAATAATACCGAAAAAAATGTTGAATGTTTTTTCGGAATGTTATATGTCATTAAAATGTACCCCAGATCAAGTAATACTGTATGGATGAGTAACTGAATACAGAAAAAAAACACTTTTTTGGTGTCTTATAGAGCAGGGGTCCCCAACTCCAGTCCTCAAGGCCCACCAACAGGTCATGTTTTCAGGATTTCCTTTGCATTGCACAGGTGATGCAATTATTACCTGGGCAAGACTAAGGAAATCCTGAAAACATGACATGTTGGTGGGCCTTGAGGACTGGAGTTGGGGACCCCTGTTATAGAGCACCAAAATGTCACAGAAATCACCTAATACTATACAGTGACTAATTGAATCCAGGCAAATTTTTCAACACTCTTTTGAAGTCTTATAGACCACCGAAATGTAGAAGAAAGCACCTAATAATTCTATCGATGACCAATTGAATCCAGAAATATTGTTCAATGCTTTTTTGGATGTTATGTACTTCCATAATGTAGCAAAAGCACCTAATACTCTATTGGTGACTAATTGAATCCAGAAATATTTTTCAATGCTTTATTGGAGTGTTATATATAACAAGGAAATTAAACACAAAGCACGCAATACTGTATGTATGAGTAATTAAATTCAAACAAATTTTTGAATGCTTTTTTGGAGTGTTATATACTACCCTATTGTCACAGAAAGCATCTAATCCTCTATGGATGACTAATTGAATACAGACAAATTTGTCAATGCTTTTTTTGAAGTGATATATTTATACCCACTAAAATATCACAGAAAGCACCCAATGCTCTATGAATGACGAATTAAATACAGTTAAATTTGTAAGCACTTTTTTGGAGTGTTATATACCACAAAAATTAAACAGAATGCACCTAATACTGCATGGATGACTCCAAAATTGAATACAAACACATTTTTCAACTCTTTTTTTATCTCTTATATACCATTGAAAAAACATGGAAAGCACTTAATTCTGTATGGATGACTAATTGAAGAAATACATTTTTGTAAATACTTTTTGGAGTGTTATGTACCACCAAAACATTGCAGAAAGCATCTAACACTGTATGGATGACTAATTAAATCCAGAAAAATTTTTCAACGCTTTTTTGGAGTGTTATATATCACCAAAATTTAACATTAAGTACGTAATAATGTATGTATGAGTAATTGAATCCAGATACATTTTTAAACACTTTTTGGAGTCATGTATATCACTCTCATGTCACAGAAAGCACTTAGTACTCTATACATGACTGGCAGCAAGGAGTGTGGGGTTATCGTGGAGTTAACAATAATCATACGGCAGGATATACACATATTCCATGCGTTTTAATCCAGAGGTGGATAAGCCTCATTATTTGTTTTCCGAGAACTAATAATTGTGAACAGTCTGCAGACTCTTCGGATGATTGTCACTTTATCATGTCATTGTATGGGGTCAGCTGAGAGCTCTTCGATACAAAGATCATAGCGGTTGGTTCTGCATGACTCACGGCCTGTGATATCTGTGACTGTTGCATGGCCATTCCAATCTGTTGAAATGCAGCCTTTCTGCCTTCTAGATAGAGATGGTCTCCAAAAGCTGATGTCCGTCGCAGTCCCCCAGTAACAGTAAACTAGTACACACCAGGGAATGGAGAGCTAAAGCACTATACAATTATATGTCAGGAGACACCAATTCTTGGAATCTCCAGGGCTTTCAGAACAAACCTCTGTTTCTAACACTTCCTCCTGGGCTTCTCCCTCCTCTAGGGCCTCCACTTGCATCCTCAACCTCTGCCTTAATGAAACACACGTTCCAACACTGCAGTGAGAATCCCCCATCTCCAAACTTTCTAGCAAGGACTCCCCACAATCAGTCAGTGTTTAAATTACTATGCCTTGGAGATTGCAGTAATACAGATCAAGAGCTGTGGACTAGGGTTGAGCGACCTTCACTTTTATAGGATCGGGTCGGGTTTCACGAAACCCGACTTTTGGAAAAGTCGGGTCGAGTGAAATCGGCCGATCCTATAAAAAAGTCGGGGTCGGGGTCGGCCGAAACTCGAAACCCAATGCAGTGCATTGGGTTTCCATGGTTCCCAGGGTCTGAAGGAGCGGAAACTCTCCTTCAGGCCCTGGGATCCATATTTAAGTGTAAAATATAGAATTAAAATAAAAAATATCCTTATACTTACCCTCTGACGCGCCCTGGTACTAACCGGGAACCTTCCTTCCTTAGAATCAGCCTTCCAGGACCTTCGGTGACGTCGCGGGTGACGTCGCGGCTTGTGATTGGCCGCGCGGCCGCCCATGTGACCGCTCGCGCGGCCAATCACAAGCCGCGACGTCACCCGCGACGTCACCGAAGGTCCTGGAAGGGCTGATTCTTAGGAAGGAAGGCTGTCGGAAGGAAGCAGGGCGCTTCCGAGGGTGAGTATATTCCTATTAGGTAGTATATTCCTATTAGGTATATACTCACCCTCGGAAGCGCCCTGCTTCCTTCCGACAGCCTTCCTTCCTAAGAATCAGCCCTTCCAGGACCTTCGGTGACGTCGCGGGTGACGTCGCGGCTTGTGATTGGCCGCGCGAGTGGTCACATGGGCGGCCGCGCGGCCAATCACAAGCCGCGACGTCACCGCGACGTCACGGCAAGGTCCTAGAAGCGCGGATTCGAAGGAGGAAGGCTGCCGGTTAGTACCAGGGCGCGTCAGAGGGTAAGTATTGCAATATTTTTTATTTTAATTCTATATTTTACACTTTAATCTGAATTCCGATACCAATTCCCGATATCTTAAACATATCGGGAATTGGGATCGGAATTCCGATTCCAGATTCAAAAGATCGTCGACTTCATGGCCGACCCCCCACTGGGGTCGGGTCGGGTTTCATGAAACCCGACCTTGCCAAAAGTCGGCGACTTTTGAACAATTTCGACCCGTTTCGCTCAACCCTACTGTGGACAGCTATCAATGCCAAGTTTGAATAATGGCTGCCTACACTTAAGCTGGAACTAGGGAAAGTCATGTGCGATAGCGGTGCAAACCTTGTGGAGTCTCTACACAGGCCAACTTCACACACGTGCCTTGCATCGCTTGCATCCTCAATCTGATAATGCAGCAATTCCTACACCAGTGTCCCAACCTGGATGCGCTGCTGCAGAAAACACTGTTGTTGTTTGCCCACTTCCACCATTCCACTTAAGTTGTTATAGAGATACTTCTGACTAACGCTTGATATGCAATGTGACCACATTCAACTCTGCACATGCTGCAGCGCCTGGGTAGCAGCGCCGAGACCTGATGCAGTAGGACATTTTGCATAGCCTGGCACAACGCAGTATGGTTGTGGTGCAATGCACAATTGCATAGTGGACACAGATGAAGGACCTCTGCAAACTCCTGCACATTTTCAAAATAGCTACTAAGATGGTTAGCGGTGATGATGCCGTCATCAGCATCACTATTACTGTCATCTACATGCTGGAACACACTTTAAATAGTTTGAGTGAGGAGGTGGTGGTGGTCCCAGGGGAAGAGGAGGAAGCAGAGGAGGATGCCTTTAAGGTTAACAATATCTGTAAGTTCAAGTCTGTTTTCTCACAGGTGGTTGGCATAGAGAATGGCAAATGGAGAAGGACCACAAAAAGGATGAGGCGGAAGAGATAATGGATGTGCAACAGTTAGGCTGCCATCACACTAGCAGTATTTGGTCAGTATTTTGCATCAGTATTTGCAAGCCAAAACCAGGAGTGGAACAATCAGAGGAAAAGTATAATAGAAACATATGCACCACTTCAGGATTTATCACCCATTTCTGGTTTTGGCTTACAAATACTGATGTAAAATACTGACCAAATACTGCTAGTGTGATGGCAGCCTTAGAAGATGAAGATAATAATGATTCCCTATCTTTCTTGTCCATGGTTGCCGGGAGGGGATGGAGGAAGAAAGCTTGCACGTTTACCCACCACCAACACACTGTGGATAGAGTTGGATCTCATAAAAAGACTGACCCTTGAGCGCCTTCTTGCAGCACTATCTGCAACATTATTGTTACCCGTATAGTTATGATTAGAAATAGTCCTGACTACTGGGTTGCCAGTATGTTCTATCCACTTTAAAAAAGTAAATTTTGACAGTTGCTTCCCCACTGGAAAGCCCCACTGCCCATGCTGCATTCTCAAAGCATGCTTGCAGACAATCTTGACAGTGGTTTTCCCCAAGACAGCAGTGAGGCATACAGTTTCCATCGCAGTGATAGGCTTCCAATGCCATGAATGTTGAGTCGTTAAGGCAAAAGCATTAGCAGCCTTGCAGTGCTGGAGTACTGTGTTCCAACCCCATCAAGCACATCATCTGCAAAGAGTTTGCATGTTCTCTCAGTATTTGTGAAGGTTTCCTCCCACTATTTATTTTTCTACCCACACTCCAAAGACAAACAGATAGTGAATTTAGATTGAGAGTTCCAATGGTGACAGTGCCAGTAATGTCTGGAAATGTTTGTAAAGTGAATGTTGAATTATTGGCGCTGTATAAGTGATAGCGAAAAAAAAGAAAAATGTAAATTGATGCTCAGCCACGTTCAGGTGGCACAAATATCAGTTTTGCAGTTTATTATTGTCAGAAAAATGTAAGAATATTAACATAGGTAGTTGACTCAAAGAGGTTGGAGGACTGTCGGTATCGGAGTCCTATTGCTACAGGCAATACACATAAGGGAGACCTCACCAAGAGTCTTCACATTTCCAAACGTTTATTGGCAGACACCAACATAGTGACATTAATTTCACCACAGTAGAAATAGTATAGTAGGGAGAAACAGGTCTTCCACTACACCCAACCCAGAAGATGTACACCCAACCAGGAGTGTTCACATTTCCAAAAATTAGTGGCAGACACCAACAAAGTGTCATCAATTTCACCACAGTAGAAATAGTATATTAAGGATAGACATTTCTTCCACTACAGCCAACCCAGCAGATGGACATCCAACACTTCCCCAAATTAATGTTAACATCTGTAACATCAGCAGCAACAGCAGGCACATTATGCCCACTAAAGATATCACAGACTTCAATTATGCGAGAACAATTCAGCACACTAAAAAATACAACATCGAGTAACAGAAGTTGTCAGTTGTCTTTGGATAGGACATGACATTGTTGGTTTACTAGTGCTTTCTCAACAGTAAACATGCACCTTGAATAGCAAGCCTAATCCCCTTCCACCACTACCTCACTTTTTCACACTCATGCTCTGCACATAGCTGAATTTCAGCAACACTAAATGATGAGGTGACATATGGTGTGCTGAATCACATTAGTCACAGATTAAAGAATTGTTTCAGTGTGGATGAGGACTGTATAAGATAGACTAAGCTAAAGCAGACAACTTTAGCTAAGCTAAAGCAGACAACTGAGGGCAGGTATTATCAGGCTGGTAAGGGACCATGTATATTGGCCCTCCCAACCTAAAAATAACAGCCCGCAACCACTCATACAATTCACATATATTAAATGCGGCAATTCTGGCTATTTGCCTGACTCTTCTTACTTGCCCTGTAGCGGTGGCAAGTGGGGTTCATATTTGTGGGGTTGATGTTACCTTTGTATTGTCAGGTGACATCAAGCCCACAGATTACTAATGGAAAGGCATCTATAAGACACCTATCCATTACAAATGCTATAGATATATGGTAAATAAACACTCAGCTAGAATAAAACAAAACACTTTTACTTTTTTTATTTCAAAATGACAAACACATTTCCACTCACCTAAAGTCCATTCCATTTGATCCCTGGTGTCCTGTAAACAAACAAAAAGAAAAGAAAACAATATCCCTTTCCTGTCCATCATTCTGTCCCACACCATAATCCATGTCTGGGGGATAAACAGTTTTCAACCTGTACAGGGCCAAGATGCAACCGTCCAGGCTGAGAAGCACTGGTGAATGAGCTACAAGTGCAGCATCAGTGACTAGCGGTGACATCATCAAGTTTACTGCTGGTCACTAAGGCTTCATTCCCAACTGGGCTGAACTGCGATGACCACTGTAAAATTCCCACTAGCATCGTGACAAAGTCTCACGGTGCAGAGGCAAGCTCACTGCAGTTCACCATGAGAATTTCACTGCAGTGAATTTGAACTACGGTGAACTTGCCTCTGCACTGTGGGCATTTCTCAGAGTGCTTGAGGGGCTCTCACTGAGATCACTACAGTTCAGCCCAATTGGGAATGCAGCCTCAGTCACCAGCAGAAACCTTGATTATGTCACCGCTTGTCAATGATGCTGCACTCACACCCACACCATAATCCATGTCGGGGGGATAAACAGTTTTCAACCTGTACGGTGCCAAGATGCAACCATCCAGGTTGAGAATCACTGGTGAATGAGCTGCAAGTGCAGCATCAGTGACTAGCGGCGACATCATCAAGTTTACTGCTGGTCACTGAGGCTTCATTCCCAGCTGGGCTGAACTGCGATGACCACTGTAAAATTCCCACTAGCATCGTGACAAAGTCTCATGGTGTAGAGGCAAGCTCACTGCAGTTCACCATGAGAATTTCACTGCGGGGAATTTGAACTACGGTGAACTTGCCTCTGCACTGTGGGCATTTCTCACAGTGCTTGAGGGGCTCTCACTGAGATCACTACAGTTCAGCCCAATTGAGAATGCAGCCTCAATCACCAGCAGTAACCTTGATGATGTCACCGCTTGTCAATGATGCTGCACTCACACCCACACCGTAATCCATGTCTGGGGGATAAACAGTTTTCAACCTGTATGGTGCCAAGATGCAACCGTCCAGGTTGAGAAGCACTGGTGAATGAGCTGCAAGTGCAGCATCAGTGACTAGCGGCGACATCATCAAGTTTACTGCTGGTCACTGAGGCTTCATTCCCAGCTGGGCTGAACTGCGATGACCACTGTAAAATTCCCACTAGCATCGTGACAAAGTCTCATGGTGCAGAGGCAAGCTCACTGCAGTTCACCATGAGAATTTCACTGCGGTGAATTTGAACTACGGTGAACTTGCCTCTGCACTGTGGGCATTTCTCACAGTGCTTGAGGGGCTCTCACTGAGATCACTACAGTTCAGCCCAATTGGGAATGCAGCCTCAGTCACCAGCAGAAACCTTGATTATGTCACCGCTTGTCAATGATGCTGCACTCACACCCACACCATAATCCATGTCGGGGGGATAAACAGTTTTCAACCTGTACGGTGCCAAGATGCAACCGTCCAGGTTGAGAAGCACTGGTGAATGAGCTGCAAGTGCAGCATCAGTGACTAGCGGCGATATCATCAAGTTTACTGCTGGTCACTGAGGCTTCATTCCCAGCTGGGCTGAACTGCGATGACCACTGTAAAATTCCCACTAGCATCGTGACAAAGTCTCATGGTGTAGAGGCAAGCTCACTGCAGTTCACCATGAGAATTTCACTGTGGTGAATTTGAACTACGGTGAACTTCCCTCGTACTGTGGGCTTTCCTCACAGTGCTTGAGGGGATCTCACTGAGATCACTACAGTTCAGCCCAATTGGGAATGAAGCCTCAGTGACCAGTAGTAACCTTGATGACGTCACCGCTAGTCACTGATGCTGCACTCACAGCAACTCATTCACCAGTACTTCTCAGCCTGGATGGTCGCATCTTGGAACATGGATTATGGTGTGGGACAGAATGACAGACAGGTGAATGATATTGTTGTTTTAATTTTTGTTTTAATAGAGGAAAAGAGGAGTTCAGTAAAATTAGGCATTAGGTGAGTATAACAGTGTTTGTTTTTTTTAAATAAAAAATTAAAAGTGTTTTGTTTTATTTCAAATAAAAGACTTTATTCTGGCTGTGTATTTAATTACCATATAACTATAGGAAAATACAGCATGGGGATCCCTATATTTTTGATAACCAGGCTTGCTGAAGCTGAGAACTGACAGTTGAGTTTTGCCTGGCTGGTTATCAAAACTACATGGGAACCCACACATATTTTTACAATTATTTATTTACAGCTCAGACATTGGCTGATGAATGTTCCCATCAGCTGCTTCCACTCTCGCTGTTAATAGCAGCAGCAGGCATCAGCCGATGTGAACAGTAGTTCTTTCAGCCCACTGCAGTGACTGGAGGTTAATTTTCTACTGGAGGTAAATTTTATACCTCCGGTCACAGCTGCATGCTCACAATGTCTTTTTGCAGCTTCTGAACCGTGGCTGTCTGACCAACTATGATGATTTTAGGAGTGGTGTTTGTCGTGCTCTCATGCACATTGCAGTGTGGCAAACACTAGATATTAAGGTCCCCTATTCAAGTGAATTTGGTCCGGGTTCGTGTTTGGGTCTGGGTACTGTTCTGGTGCCCTCTCCCAAACCTTTTATAACTGTTTGGCAGAAACCTCCGGACCCAAAAATCCAGGTGTCAGCCCACCTCTAGTTATATGCCACAGCAATGTACCCCAGAGCATGGAATACTCTATGGATGAGTAAATAAATCCAGAAAAATTTTCAATACTTTTTTTGAGTGTTTTTAGCCACAGTAATGTACCACAAAATGCAGAATAGTCTATGGATGTGTAAGTGAATACAAAATAAATCACATTATACTCTGCAGATCATAATATAGTAAACTTTTCACACAAAAAAAGCATTTGGTCAGTGCTGCAGCTGAAAAGCTCTGATCCCTGCCTGGAGACTGAATTCAGCCACTCTCCCTGCTCCTGCAGCTTTCTCTTCTTTCCTATGCTTAATGCAGAATGTATCTGATACAATCATCAAACACAAGATTAGCCTTTAGAAGGACTGTTAGTATGATGATTCAGCTTCAGGACCAATATCAACACTACAGGACTCTGATTCCTAAAACTGTGCCCACACACGCCTTGACAAGTACTCTCTCCCTCCAAGAACAACTGCCACAGAGCTGTGCAAAGGCACCAGTGTGCCGAACATCACTGTGATTTTCTCTTATATAACCCCTGATGATGTCATACAGCCAGCCAATCACAGTAATGCCACTACCAAGATGTCTATGGCATTGCAGTGACTCGCAGGAGATTTGAGTTTGAAGTCTGATCACCCAGATACTCGAGTATCATAGAGCACGCGCACTCATCAAAAGTAGCCAATCTTAGAAACTGCTGAGGAAGAGGGATTTATTGGTATGAGATGCAACAGGTGAAATAACTAAGTAATATGTCATAATTCATACTTTCCAGTTCTTTAAAATTGATGTCTTTGCAAAAGGATATACCGTTAACATAAGATCAACTCTTGGCATCAAATCTCAGACACAAATTAACCCATTAGTGATGGGATCAACTCTTGGCATCACATCTCAGACTTAGATTGACACCTTAATGACGGAGCTAATTTTGGCCTTCATGACCAGGCCAATTTTTAAAAAATGTGATCAGTGTCTCTTTATATAGTAATAACTCTGGAACTCTTTAATGGATTTCAGTGATTCTGAGACTGTTTTTGTTGGGAGATACTGAAATTCATGTTAGTGGCAAATCTTGGTAGATATGATTTGCGTATGTTTATGAAAATATCAAAAATGTTAGAAGATTTTAACATTTAGCAATTTTCAAACTTTACATTTTTATGCCCTTAAGTTAGATAGATATACCACACAAAATAATTATTGAATAAAATTTCCCATACGTCTGCTTTATGTCTGCATAATTTTTGACACATAATTTTCTGTTAGGAAGTTAGAAGGGTTAAAAGTTGTCAAGCGATTTCTCATTTTTCCAACAAATTGTACAAATCCATTTTTGTAGGGACTACATCATATTTGAAGTGACTTTGGGGGTCTATATGATAGAAAATACCCAAAAATGACAGCATTCAAGAATTGAATTAACCCTTCGGGTGCTTCACAGGATGCGCTTAAATATTTTAAACCCCTCACAAGTGAACTCATTTTGAAAACTTCCCTCCTCAAGGATGTTATCAGGGGTACAGTGAGGATTTTGAACCCAAAGGTGCTACACATAATTTGATAACATTAGGTCATCATGTTGAATATGTCATCATTAGTGTTGAGCATTCCGATACCGCAAGTATCGGGTATCGGCCGATATTTGCGGTATCGGAATTCCGATACTGAGTTCCGATACTTTCAGTATATCGGATACCGGAATTGGAAGTTCCCATAATCCAAAGAGCCAGTTTCATTTAATTCAGCCAATGAGGAATGATTAGAAGTGTGGGCACATCCTGTTCTGCATGGTAGGCATGCAACTACTGCCATGGCTGTGATTGGCTGCTGGAATGATGTCATGATGCACTATAAAAGTCGCTGCCGCCATATTGGGTTCACTCTGCTGTGAATTCAGTTAGGGACAGGACACTGTGTTCTGACTGAGGGCCAGTTTAGAGATAGCGATTTGCTTCATTGTGCTTTACCCAGGCTAATTTAGCAACCGCTGTTTGAGAACCTTCTTTTTGCCTTGCAGTGCTGTTCACAGCTGTCTGCAACGTCTGTTGTGTGAGTGCAGCTCAGGCTGTTGTTTGTTCTACAGCCACCACTGGTTGTAGTCAGCTCAGCGTGTGTCACTGCCCCATACTGTTCAATTGTCCTTTTTTGCATTAGTGCTGCCTGCAGCACATTTTGCCTGTTTTTCTCCTATTGGTGGGTTTCCATCCATATCCTGCTAGATTGTGGAAAAACACTATATAGGATTACATAGAGGAGCTTTTTTTGGCCTTGCAGAGCCATTCACGGCTGTCTGCATGGTCTGTGTGTGAGTGCAGCTCACTCTGTAGTCTGTTCTGCCACCACAGCCAGTGGTAGTCAGCTCAGGGTGCGTCACTGCCTCATACTGTTCCATTGTCCTTTTTTCAATTAGTGCTGCCTGTTGCACATTTTTTCAAATTTATCCTATTAGTGGGTTTCCATCCGTATCCTGCTAGATTGGGGAAAAACACTATATAGGATTACATAAAGGAGCTTTTTTTGGACTTGCAGCACCGTTCACGGCTGTCTGCACGGTCTGTGTGTGAGTGCAGCTCACCTTGTGGTCTGTTGTGCGAAAAAAACACAAAATTAATAAAGGTCACCAAACACTCCACTTTTCAGTCGTGTAGGCCACATTACCTCATATTAAAGTCTAGTTCACTCTTTAGAAAATTACTGTTTCTTATACCTGTTAGGAGCTGTTCAGGAATAAGCACACTAAGCCCTTAGTACTTATCTGCCTATCTTTATCAGTCTACCAAGATGAAGAAGGCAGGGAGTAAGGCACGTGGTCGTGGAGCAGGGAGAGGACATGGGGATTGTGTGCCTGCTGCGGGCACCGGTGACTCCTCATCCCCCAGTTTCAGCAAGAAACAGTTCTTCATGCACAGCTTTGTAGGAGATCGCCATACCCCGCTGCTGCGGGAGGAACAAATAGAAGCTGTTGTTGGATGGATGACAGCTAATGCATTGACCTCAATTAGTGCCACTTCCTCTCAGGCACAGAGCACTGGAGAGCACCCATCTGTCTCTTCACTACCTGCCAAATTGCCCAGGCAGTCAGAGAGCCCAGGACAAGAGCCATCTCTACTTCTGTTCTCTAAATCTCTTGGCTTGGATAGAGGGGGCAAGCCAAGCAGCATTGGAGAAATGGAAGAAGAGGCAGTATGCAGTGATGCCCAACAGCTTTGTCTCTCTGACTTTGAAGAGGCGGGTGGGCCAGTGCCTCCGGTCACCACACCCCAGTACACATCTGATGATGAGACTCAGGTGTCACTTTCTGGTGCGTGCTGTGCTGCCAAGACTGCCCAGGAGAAGCAGTTGGTGGAAGAGGGTAGTGTAGATGATGAGGTCCTTGACCCATCATGGCGTGAGGTACAGGAAGGTGGTGGGAGCAGCTCTGAGGAATAGATTCCCCAAATAGCCCAAAGAGGGAGAGGGAGGGGGAAGACAGCATTGCCTGTAGCCTCCACTTCGGCACCTATTAGGAGCATGCCTCTTCCAAAAGCCAAAACGGGTGCTCCCAAGACTTGCAGTGCATGGTACTTTTTTGACACAGTTGCAGATGACATGTGCTTTGCCAAATGCAAGCTGTGTCATCAGAAAGTCAAAAGAGGGAAAAGTGTCAGCAACCTCAATACCACAAATATGTGGAAACATGTGCGGACCAAGCACGTGGTGGAGTTACAAAACACACTGAAGACCTAGGCCAACCAACAGCGGCAGCTACCACCTCTTCAGCTCGTGTTGCCTTTTCCTCCAGCTCACACACAGCTGGTTCGGCTTCCTCCCAGGATCGCCGTGGAAGAACCTCTGGCACTGTTGTCCAGAGACCCAGTGTAATTCCACCCACAGCACCACGTTCCCAGTCATCCTCACACTCCCAGCCCAGTCTACAGCCATCGGTAGCACAGGCATGGGAGAAAAGGTGGCCATTCTCGGCAAACCACCCCCGAGCACAGGTTCTGAATGCTGGCATTGCAAAACTACTGTCCCTTGAAATGATCTCATTCAGGCTGGTGGAGACTGACACCTTCCGTAACTTAATGGCATTGACAGTCCCACAATACAACGTGCCCAGCTGCTTTTATTTCAGCAGGCAAGCCGTCCCTGCCCTGCAAAAGCATATGGAGGGAAACATTAAACATGCGCTACTAAAGGCCGTCAGTAGCAATGTCCACCACACCACCGATGCGTGGACCAGTCACCATGGACAGGGAAGATACCTTTCCCTCACTGCCTATTGGGTCAATGTTGTGGAGCCGGGTACAGATCTTGCAAGTGGCGCTGTACGTGTTCTGCCTACTCCAAGGATTGCAGGAATCCAGTCTGTACACATTGCCTCCTCATTATACTCCAGTTCCTCTGAATCATCGCTGCAGGAGCCATTACGGTCTACCTCCACCTTGACCCGTGAAAGCTTACCTGTTACGACCGATATGAGCACAGCCGTGGCCAAACGTCAACAGGCCGTACTGAAATTAATTTCTTTGGGGAATCGAAGCCACACAGCGCAGGAGCTCTGGAATGCCATCAAGCAGGAGAGCGACGTGTGATTTGTGCCAGCGAATCTCCAGCCAGGCATGGTAGTATGTGACAATGGCAGAAATCTGGTGGCAGCTCTGGCCCTAGGCAACCTCACTCACATCCCATGTCTGGCACATGTGCTCAACTTTGTCGTTCAGAGTTTTTTGAGGGACTATCCGGATCTTGATGCATGGCTGCACAAGGTCCGCCTAGAGTGTGCTCACTTGCGGCATTCCAGCATGGCAAGATCACGCCTTGCAGCTCTGCAGCGCCGATTCCATCTTCCAGAACATCGCATCATATGTGCCCTACCCACCAGGTGGAATTCAACGTTACATATGTTGGAGCAGTTGTGTGAGCAGCAGCCAGCAGTAATGGAGTACCAGCTGCATCAGGCGCAAAGAAGTCACACTGCGTGCCGTTCAGACTTCACAACCACTAAGTGGGCCACTATGAAGGACATCTGCCAGGTTTTGTGTGCCTTCGATGATTCTACACAGATGGCGAGTGCAGATGATGCACTAGTCAGCATGACTGTCCCCCTTATCTGCCTGCTTGAAAGAACACTGCAATCGTTAAGGGATGAGGTTATGGAAGAGGTGGAGGATGAGGAGTCACAAATGCCATCGGCTTCTGGACAGTCTGCGCAACGTGGTTTCTCACAAAAGCCTAGACAGGAGACACTTTGTGAGGAGGATGAGGAGGAGTCAATGGAGGAGGAAGACATTGTTACAGAGGAGGGAGTTACACAATGCTCCAGTAGTCAGTATGTAGAGCAAGGGTGGGGTGATGCAGAGCAGGCAGAGATCACGCCTCAAGCGGGGGTCAGCATTTCTTGGCCAGTTGGCAGTCTGCAGCACATGGTTGATTTCATGCTGCAGTGCCTGAGAAATGACCACTGCATCGCCCACATTCTCAACACAGCTGATTATTGGGTGTACACCCTCCTAGATCTGTGCTACCAGGACAACTTAGAAACCCTCATAACACCGTTACCGGGAGTGTAAAATGCGGGAGTACCAAGACACACTGGTGCATTCCATCATCTTCTCCAGTCTAAATGAGAGCAGTGCTGATAGTGCTTTACAAAGCAGCTCAGTGCATCGAGGCAGTGGAGGAAGCACAGCACAAACAGGGAGCAGAAGCAGTGCCTCAGCACAAGGCAAGACCAGTATGGCCCAACAGTGGCAAACTTTTGTGTGCCCGCCACAAATGTCTACACCATCACAGACGGCTCCAGTCAGCAGGAGGCAAAGTTTCCATCAGATGGTGACAGACTACATGGCTTGCCCTCTCAGTGTACTCACACACGGCCTTCCCCCTTCATGTTTTGGGTCTCTAAGCTGGATACATGGTCAGAGCTTAGCCAGTATGTATTGGAGGTGCTGGCTTGCTCTGCTGGTAGTGTATTATCGGAACGCGTCTTTAGTACCGCAGGTAGTGTACTAACAGACTGTCGCATGCGACTATCCTACGATAATGTTGACCGGCTTACTTTTCTGAAAATGAACAAGGCCTGGATCTTGCAGAACCATGCCACTCCTCTTCCAGATTAAATACTTGGTTGGCAACAGTATCCAGGTCTGTTGTTTTGTTCATGTTTTTACCACCTGAACTGTAATCCCTGGGCTCCAACACCACCAGTTGCTGCTCAGAAGTGCCGTCTGCACAGTCAACACATGACCCAGTGTTATTGGGTTTCAGTAACATCAGCTGATCCCCTGCTGTGTATCCGGCAATTGCTGCTGCCTCCTTCACACTCACACTACTACAGAAATTAAAGGGAACCTGTCCCCCCAGGCGTTTGTAACTGAAAGAGCCACCTTGTGCAGCACAAATGCTGCACCAGGAAAAGGTGACTCTTTTATTTTTGCTCCTTGCACACGGTGAACTTAACACTTATAAAATATGTGTCCCCTCATACCGCGAAACCGTCCCAGAGGTGGGACTTTCCTTCGTAATGAGATGCAGCACAGCCGCCATTCATACCCTCTTGGCACTTGGTGCCGCCCCCTCAGCATTGGTTGAATCTGTCCCGGAGCCTGCGCTGTTATGTTAAACCTTGGGCATGCGCAGTTAGCGCTGCCCATCTTCTGGCATCATTTGATGTCAGGCTGACTGCTCCTGTGCGATCGCCCTGCCCGAGATCCCGACCCACAGTGTCTTCTGATTTATTCATACTGCGGGGCTGGGATTCAGGGCATGCACTGTGCATATCTTTGCCTGTCACTCATCTCCTTCCGCCTTCTTCACACTGTGCACCGTCAGCTGATCCCTAATCACATGCCATGGCCGTGATGCCGCACAGTCTGAAGAAAGCGAAAGGAGATGAGTGAGAGGCAAAGATTTGCACTGTGCATGCCCATGAATCCTAGCCCAACAGTGTGAATAAATCAGAAGACACTGCAGGTTGTGATCTCGGGCAGCGCATCTGCAAAGGCACAGTCAGCCTGACACCAAATGATGTCAGAAGATGGGCAGCGCTAACTGCGCATGCTCAAGGTTTAACATAATAGCGCTGGCTCCGGGACAGATTCAAACAACGCTGAGGAGGCGGTGCCCGACACCAAGGGGGTATGAATGCCGGCTGTCCTGCGTCTCATTCCGAAAGAAAGTTCCACCTTCGGGACAGTTTCACGGTGTAAGGGGACACATTTTATAAGTGTTTAGTTCAGCGTGTGCAAGGAGCAGAACTAAGAGAGCCACCTTTTCCTTGTGCAGCATTACAAGGTGGCTCTTTCAGTTACTAATGCCTAGGGGGGTTAAAGGTTCCCTTTCAAATTGCTCCAATTAGGCCTCGGCCAACACTCTGCTTCTCCTGGATTCCCTGGGCTTCAACACCACCAGTTGGTGCTCGGAAGTGCTGTCTGCACAGAGAAACACACTCGCTCCTGTGTTAGTGGCGTTCAGTAACATCAGCTCTTCCCCTGCTGTGTATCTGGCAATGTGTCCTGCGACCGCCAGCCTGACACTACAACAGATATTAGACTGGCTCCAATTCAGGCCTCAGCCTACACCCTGATTTACCCTGGGCTCCAACACCACCAGTTGGTGCTCGGAAGTGCTGTCTGCACAGAGAAAAACAGTCGCTCCTGTGTTAGTGGGGTTCAGTAACATCAACTGTTCCCCTGCTGTGTATCCGGCAATGTGTCCTGCGACCACCACCCTGACACTACAACAGATATTAAACAGGCTCGAATTCAGGCCTCGGCCTACACCCTGATTGACCCTGGGCTCCAACACTGCTAGTTGGTGCTCGAAAGTGCTGTCTGCACATAGAAAAACACTCGCTCCTGTGTTAGTGGGTTTCAGTAACGTTATCTGATCCCCAGCTGTGTATCCAGCAATGTGTCCTGCGACCGCCACGCTGACACAACAACAGATATTAAACTGCCTCGAGTGCAGGCTTTGGCCCAAACTCTGCTCCTCCTGCTGTTCCCGGGCTCCAACACATGCTGCCTGGAAGTGCTGTCTGCACAGTCAACCCTAGCTGCCATTTTATTGGGTTTCAGTAACGTCAGCTGATCCCCAGCTGTGTATCCTGCAATGTGTCCTGCGACCGCCATGCTAACACAACAGATATTAAACTGCCTCGAGTGCAGGCTTTGGCCTACACTCTGCTCCTACTGCTGTCCCTGGGCTCCAACACCGCCAGTTGCTGCCTGGAAGTTCTGTCTGCACAGTCAACACTAGCTGCCGTGTTATTGGGTTTCAGTAACATCAGCTGATCCCCAGCTGTGTATCCGGCAATGTGTCCTGCGACCGCCACGCTGACACAACAACAAATATTAAACTGCCTTCGAGTCCAAGCTTCGGCCTACACTCTGCTCCTCCTGCTGTCTCTGGGCTCCAACAACGCCAGTTGCTGCCTGGAAGTGCTGGCAGCACAGTCAACACCAGCTGCCATGTCATTGGGTTTCAGTAACGTCAGCTGATCCACAGCTGTATATCCGGCAATGAGTCCTGCGACTGCTACGCTGACCCAACAATAAATATGAAACTGGCTCGAGTGCAGGCTTCGGCCTACACTCTGCTCTTCCTGCTGTCCCTGGGCTCCAACACCGCCAGTTGCTGCCTGGAAGTGCTGTGTGCACAGTCAACACTGCCGTGTTATTGGGTTTCAGTAACGTCAGCTAATCCCCAGCTGTGCATCCGGCAATGTATCCAGTGACCGCCACGCTGACACTAAATCAGAAATTAAAGGGAACCTGTCCCCCCAGGCGTTTTTAACTTAAAGAGCCACCTTGTGCAGCACTAATGCTGCATTTGGACAAGGTGGCTCTTTTAGTTATTCTCCTTGCACACACTGAACTAAACACTTATAAAATGTGTCCCCTCATACCTTCAAACCGTCCCAGAGGTGGGACTTTCCTTCTTAATGAGACGCAGCACAGCCATCATTCATACTCTCTTGGCGCTGGGAGCCACCTCCTCAGCCTAGTTTGAATCTGTCCCGGAGCCAGCTCTGTTATGTTATCCCTTGACCATGCGCAGTTAGCGCTGCCCGTCTTCTGACATCATTTGTTGTCAGGCTGGCTGCGCTTCTGCGGCCGCCCTGCCCGAGATCACGCCCCGCAGTGTCTTTTGATTTATTCACACTGCGGGCCTGGGATTCATGGGCATGCACTGTGCATATCTTTGCCTGTCATTCATCTCCTTCCGCCTTTTTCAGACTGTGCAGCGTCTTGGCCTTGGCATGTGATTAGGGATCAGCTGATGGCGCACAGTCTGAAAAAGGCGGAAGGAGATGAGTGACAGGCAAAGATATGCACAGTGCATGGCCATGAATCCCAGGGCCATCGTGTCAATAAATCAAAAGACACTGTGGGGCGGGATCTCTGGCAGGGCGGCCGCATAGGCGCATTATGAAGGAAAGTCCTGCCTCCAGGACGGTTTCAGGGTATGAGGGGACACATTTTATAAGTGTTAACTTCAGCATGTGCAAGGAGCATAATTAAAAGAGCCACCTTTTTCTTGTGCAACATTAGTGCTGCACAAGGTGGATCTTTTAGTTGCAAACACCTGGGGAGTTCAAGGTTTTCTTTCATCTTGCTCCAATTAGGTCTCAGCCTTTACTCAGATTCTCCTGCATTCCCTGGGCTCCAACACCACCAGTAGCTGCTCAGAAGTGTCTTTAGCACAGGTACTCTCTCCTGCCCAGCCCGGTTCCAGCACGCCAGCTGTTTCCGGGTAGTGTCAAGGTCACTTTGCCTCCAATACGATGTCCTGTCATGTTGTGGTCTGGTTAGCCGACTCTATTGTGCCTGCAGTTTAGGTGCATTCTATGTGGGCTGTGGGAACTGGCATTGAAGGCTGGTTCCGTTGTGCCAATAGGACAAGCTCCCCCTGTAGGACTGTGGGTTTTCGGTAACTATGGCGGCTCGTGGACTAGCATATTTTTTTTCCTGTGGACCTTCTGCTGCCATTAGCTGGTTCTTAGGAACACTAGCTTGAATAGGTCCCCCTGGTTCCAGTACCGTCAGCTGTTTCCGGGCAGAGCCTTTGGCTTAGGTGCCTCCTTCTGGGCGCCTTGCGCAGGCGTGTACTATGGAGGACAGAGAATGAACTTCAATCCAATATTGCAGCCAGCATGCAGCCAGCGGGTAAGGAAAGGGTGAATCAAACCCCAAAAACCCCGCCTCCATGGCTGAAGATTGTCCCCTCCAAATTCAGGTGACAGTGTCCCTTTAAGCATAAGACTAAAAATCAGAGCAAAAAACACTGTCACAAATAAGAATATGATGAAGAAGAAGAATATGAAGAAGATGAAAAAGTTGATTATGAAGAAGAATCATAGTTGAATAAAAAGAATATGAAGAATGTAAAAAAAAAATAAAACAAAGAAGGTGAAGAAGAAAAAGATGAATAAGGTGAAGGAGAAGTTGATGGAAAAGATGATGCTGCTGAGGATGATGAAGAAGAAAGTGTGGGAGAAGTAAAAAGAAGGTGAACAGCATGGAAGTAGTGAAACATAAATATCTGACTAAATATAAAAAATCATAACGTAGTCAATAGCTTTGTAACTCCGACCGTCTAAAAAAAAATTAATTCCTGCTATTCCATTTGATTGGGCAAAACCTCTATGCCTTTAATGTCTCCTTCACCTCTCCCAATACAGCCTACATTATTCTTAGTTGTTTTCTTTCATGTAGAATTAACCTACAAGGAAAGAAAGGGTTTATTTTAATTCCGATATTTTTGTCCCATTGACTTGCATTGGTATCGGGTATCGGTGTCGATATCCGATATTTTTTGAATATCGGCCGATCCAATCCGATACCAATACTTCTGGATATCGGAAGGTATCGCTCAACACTAGTCATCATTAATGTTGAGAGCAATTGCTCGCTCTTCGGGTTTGCAATGGGTGCTTGGATATGCTCTGAGCAATCACAATACTTTGTGCATAGGAGTGCTCCCCATGCAACTCTTTTTCTCAACACTAATCATCATGTAATAATTGACTAAGGGGATTACACAGTGGGGATGACATACTAACTATTGGCTTTTGGTCACTGTGATAGGGTCTACCACAGTGATGAAAGGGAACCAAAAGGAAAAATATCTGCTGATGATGGGTGCTGTTCAGCAGATCTCGCGGGTGCATGGTGCATGCACATAAGAGGAACAGGAGGAATCGGGGGATGGCGGAGGTTCTGGGTAGGGCATAGGGACATTATTTCTCTCTCCTTTGACATGCACATCATGTCAGAAGAGAGAGAAATTATTATAATAGCGGGAACACTTTTTATGTGATCGCCATTATTCATTGAATAATCTTGATCAAGTGATCGGGTGCCTGAAAATCTGGCAATAATCATGCTCTTCATGGTGTCAGCTACCACAGGTAGCTGAAACACTGGAGGGTTTTGGACTCTAGGAGCGCTATACTCTTTTTTCCCTATCACTGTTTTAAAATGGTAATGAGATAAAAAGGCTCTTTAGCACCCACCATTTTAATGTGTATCGGCGATGGTTAAGGGGTTAAAGGTGATGCACACATGAGATAGACTTCTAAGAAATGTAATTTTATTTTTTCAGCTTAAACAACCATTTTTAAAAAGTGGTTGTCACTTGTGAATTAGCTGAGTTAAGCAACTAAACACATGCTGCTGCTTTTACCAGTGCATGTTGGGAAGATGACAGTTTGTTTTTAGTTGTCATCTGTAAATGTTTTTTAATCAAGACAGGCGATATGGCATCTAATCCAGTTGTCACTTTTACAAAAAAAATCACTGTAAGGGAATAGAAAAATTAAAAAATATTTGTGCCAAAATAATAAATTTATAACAAAGATATTATCAAATATGACTTAAGCTTTTATTTTTTTTATTCACTGCTTTTTAAAATCAAATCTATTACCCTATTTCACAAATTGGTGAGATTTGTATATTTATTTTGGAAATCTGTGCCTGAATGACTTTATGGTCCTGATATTTAAATGAGCATTATATGAGTAAGTCCACTGTCCTGACAGGTTGGCAATTTAAGGCCAGTTTCTTTTCTTTATAATGTTATAAAGCTGATAGCTGTACAGCAGACAACATTAATAGCCCATAGAAGTTATGAACCTGTGACAATATTACCCACCCATTGAAGGCACCATGTGTCCATGAATTTGAATGAATTGTGCTTCAAAATAAACTCTAACCCACCACAGACAAAATGAGCAAAATCCTCACTCTTGTATCTGCCCACTAAGATCGGCCTTATCGCATCCACCCCATCACCTTGTGGTATCCTGGTATAAAGGCTCTCCACGTCTATTGAGACCAACGAGAAGTCATCTTGCCATGAGAAATCACATAACAAATTTGGAAAATCATTAGTATCCTTTACATATGAAGGAAAATCCTTTAGTATTGGCGGAATAGCCAATCCATGTACTGAGACAGGAGTTCAGTAAGAGAACCTATCCTGGACACGATTGGAAGGCCTGCTGGGGCTGATAAGGAATTGTGAATTTTTGGGATGTGGTACCAATAAGGTTTACAGGAAAATTCTGGTAACAGCTTTTCTGCTTTCTTTTTCCCTATCACCCCTAACTCCACCTTTTTTCTGAGAAAAGTGCACAACTCATTTTTAAATTTATTCGATGGGTCCTGCTTTATTTTAAAATACGTACTGTCATCAGATATTTGCCTGAACCCCTCTGAGAGGTATTGATCTTTGGGCAAAAGGACTATTTTCCAGCCCTTGTCTGCAGTCCTGACAATGGTGTCCATCCAACCTTTAATTTCAAACAGGGTCAGCCTCTCTGGAGTAGTTAAATTGGATGGTAACTTTGGATGGATTAAATCCTCTATATCTTTAACAACCTGTTCCTTGTTCACTGGAGTGATAATGAGAAGGGGGAGGTACTTTACTTGCTACAGGTATGTGCCTCATCACTTCCTTTCTCCCTCAGCACCTGCAGAAGTGCATTTGCGTGAAAAAGCCGTCATCCTGCACATTCCACATGGGACTCTTCTGCCTTGGATGGTTTAAATAAAATGGCCTAAATAAAGTGGATTATATGGGGCGATGAGTGCCACCCTCGGTCTTCTATTTTTTCACCGACATTTGCCCTGTTCTTTTGTTTAGGTGGACACTTGAGAACCCAGCAAGGATGCTTACAGTGTTTCTGACATTAAAGCTTAGTGTGTGAATGCAGGTGCTGAAGGGTGCAGATCACCTGGATGCATTTCTGTGCAAACACAATTCTAATTCATCTGTTTGGACAAATTTTACTGGTAAATTCAATTCACAGAGAAGTTATTCTCCACAAATGTAATGTGCATTATTCTATGGGATCTCTCCAGACATCAATGCATAATAAATGTAAGATTTAAAATATAAGGGAAATCTGATACCCTCCGCTCACCTCTCTGGCCACATCTTCAGGCAGATGTCTGCTTTAGGCTGGCAGTGAGAAGGCCTCATTAACTATGCATGTGCAGTGACCTCCGTGATTTATGGTTAGAAGTCATGGCCCAGTGTTCTCTCTGTGCCTTGACTTCCAGACACGAGTAGGCTAAAGAATATATTCAGTGAAGTCTAGAGTCTGCTCACAGCCAGAAGCATCAGTCTACAGTGAACACCGAGCCACAGATATGACAAAATTGTGGCATCGAGGACCAGATAGTGGGCAGAGAGCAGTGGTGATGGAGAGAGAGGTAAGCTGTGAAAAAATGGTTAATAATAAAAAAAATACTCAATTTACCTCTCATCTTTCTTGCTATCCCTGCTGTTCTCTACCTGCTGTCAGGTACTTAATGAATTTGTTGTGTTGCATACATTGCACAGAGCTCACTCTAGGCAGGGGCATATGGCCAGGAGTAGGCCCCGGAGATCATGTGCATTGACTGTCATGACCCAGTGTTCACTCTACTAGACCAGTATTTGGGGCCAAAAAGTAGACCCTGAGTATGTTCATTGATTTCTGGGACCTGAAATCTTGGCTTAAAGTGAACTCTAGACGGTTTGCAACATGAGAAATAATACAAAAGAATATGCCTCCCATCTATTCTATTGTGGTAAAAATTAAAAAACTACTGGTTGCACCAATCCAAGAAAAAGAAAAACATTATTTTTGCTTCAGAGCTCATCTTTTGTGTTGATTCCTGCTATAAATTTTATAATAATCACAGAGAATATAGACGTTTATAAATGCAAATAAAAAAATAATGTGTCAACATTTCTATTTTTCAGTAAATTTGCGTGTTTGTGAAAACTTGCCCAAGGCTGGAAAATGACTACATATAACCTTGGTAGTGAATAATCATATGAGAAAAGACTTAAATAACATTTCAGCTCCTGGAAAATAATTCCAAGCAATTCAAGTGTTTTTCATTATCATACAGCTTTGATGTGTGCATTCGGAAAAGCATACCCTTAATGAATTCATGAACATGGTTTTAGTCAGATGTACTTTCAAATAAAATATTTATTGATTTGTTGCAGTTTGCTGAAAATTGTTAATAATTTAGAATGGATTTATTTCATCTATAGGGTCAGGTGGTCACGAACAGTTCAAATATTTTTCTGGGATTTATTAAATACCTTTTTCTTACCATCATCTGAATTAATTCTCGTTGCAAATAATTTCCTCTAACTGACTGTATAATGAGAACACATATTAAAGGGCACATTCAGAGAAACGAAAAGTAAAGTTAAACTCCAGGAAAATGTTCAGACTTTATATAATAATGGACCTATTAGTAATATATAACAAAGCAGAGCTTAACAGTTTTGTCTAAAACATCACCATACAGACTCGCTGCTCTACCAGTCACTGGTATGCCCTCTGCACATATCAATGTGACAATTATGACAACTCTTGGTTTCTTTAAAAAAAAAATAATCAGTCAGTGGATTTCTCCCTACCAAACTAATCCCAGTACTAGGTAATACATTTGTAGACATGTGAAAAGATATACAGTATTTTTCTGATTATCAGTCACACTTTTCCCAAAAAATTAGGTAGAAAAACGGGGGGTGCATCTTATAATCCAAAGGAAGCTTACCCGGGAGGGGCAGCTAAGGTGAAGTGTGTTCACGGGAGGTAGGGTCGCTGCTTCAAGAGGCCAGAAGAAGAGGCTGGAGTAGGGCAATGCTGCTGGCAACGGGCTTGGAGGAGGTGGTGTCCTGGTAGTACGAGGCTGTAGGCCCTGGACTCTCTTTAGAAATCATTGATTTCCCTGTGGTGGGCTTTGAGATAATGATCTCCGGAGGTGGCTCATGCACAGATTGACATCTCGGGAGACACTATTACCACGCTCTACCGCCCCCCAGGTAAGCTACAATAAAATTGAACTATAAAACGCATGTTTTCCTGTTTTACTCCCAAAATTTAGTGTGCATGTTACGTCCTGGTACATCTTATAGTCTGCAAAATATGGTATGTCTTGATGTAGATCAACTTACCATTGCAAAGAAAATTATATTTCATTCTATATGCAAATTTACTTCCAAGCAATTTAGATTTTTTTTAAACTAGCAGTTCTTAATGCCTCCCACTTGCATTACTTTGTGTTGCCAGTGCCAGAGGATATCAGTTGGATATCAAATCTCACACTTAAAAGTGATGATCTATCCCAGCTGTTTGCATTTGCGTCAGTGACTTATAGCACATGTGACACATAGCTATGTCATACACCTGGCTGCACACTGAATGCAGAACTGTAATTGAGTGGCACAGATCAGGTAAAGAGAGTTAAACTATTCTTCAAGTTAATGAATATATCTATATGTGGGGAACAATAGGGCGATACCCTATGGAGGGAGAATGGGTAAGCACTTGGTTAGACTCACCTTGTGGAGTTGTGATAGGCACAACTCCTATGTAGGCATGAAGAAACAGCTGCTGCCACCTTGTGATTGGTGGATAAATCCTTCAGGAATTATGATAATACTTTTTTTAGTCACAACATGTTTTAATGTTAGTACGGTGTTGAAATACGTTGGGAATTATTATAATTATTGAAGAATCAATTTACTCCAGTGGGGCAGCCCACTTTGTGTGTTTCATCCAACTGGATCCAATTTCTCAATAGAATGGCACAATCATGATTTTTAGAGCCAGACAGAAGCTCTGCAACAACAGCATCAATCAGCACAATGATGAAATCTGTGTAGGGTTTATTGATGAAAGCTAAAGCACGTGACTCTTCTTAGACCACCCACAAAGCCCTTGTGACATCATTTGCATGAAGGGAAAGTCTGTTTTATTCTTATTCAAAATGTCTTTAATTGTGATACCCAGCATTTACATTACAGTTAGAAAGCTGCCAACAGTCTATCTCTTACTCTTTTTAACCCTGAAGCTAGTTTTCAACTTCCTAACAGGTCAAAATTTTCAGTTCTGACATGTATCATTTTTTGTGGCAATAACTCTGGAATACAACCGCGGCTTCTAAAGGAAGAAACAATTGGAGTTAATGCCAGAACAGTCCCTTGCTACAGGACTTCAGTTAAGTTTACCTCCTGTGATGCTGTGCCGACACAATCACGTGGACATATGTAGTATGTCCATTTGTGGTGTCACTTAGGTAACTACTTAAAGTACAGAGCTGTGTTTATTAAGCAGCGAAGAGGACTTGGTATTTGCTGGAGCGCTGCAGACCCTTTTAGATAATAATTGGCGAGAAGTGTGTTTAGTAAGACTGAGTTCAAGTCACCTCAATTTCTGTTTTCATTAAAGTTGTCATGACAAAATTGAGAAGACAGAGAGTCATGTTAAAATTAAAGATATTTTCTTACGTGGGAAAAGTTCAAGATGCTTTTTAACCTTTGAATCAAAGTAATGCACAACACTTGGTAACCTAAGTTAACTACCCTCATTTATATACTTACCGGTATATATTTATTTATATATTGTATATAACAATGAACACAACTTTGGCACATGTATTAGTATGTGCCCAAAGTTATCTTTATATGTGCATAAGAACACCGGCATAAAGGATATGAAATACAATATCAAAGAAACAGAAATATATTTTAGAAAATGACTTACCAGAGTTGTAAAAATATAATGGTAATATTCTGTCATCATTCCCATCGCCAATGCCTGAAAAACAGGAAATAAAGTTGCTTTAACAAGGGACTCAATAAAATGTCAGGTGATTTTTTTTTCAAAGTAAAGACTCTCAAAAAGTACAAAAAAGTTAATGTAACTTAGACTGAATCCACATGCACAACTTTTTTGTGCGGATAGAAATCAGATCTTTATTTTCAACATTGAAGTCGTTGGAATCATCCAGTTGAAACGGATCAGATTTTTAACTTACTGGATTTGTTTAAAAAAGATGATTATTGGACATATGAACGTCAATATATATATATATATATTAAATTGATTAAATTGATAGAGTCAACTGATTAAAACAAGCCATTAGCACTTCTATCTTTGAACAGATATTCACTTTGCAACTCTTGAACATTATATGTATTATTATATATCTACAGAGAGATCTGTATATGTAGATACATATTATTGCTCCTCTTATTATATGACAAGCTGTTAAAAAATCTTAGCATCTTCTGACATCTTCTTTTAGCTGACAATAAAATTAAATGAAGGGTGGCTCACTGCTAGACTGCTGCAATATTAATAACTTTATAAATAATGCATACTGGAAAGCTTTAAGCAATATATTTTCACAATAGCCTTAGAATGTTTTGTAGGTAAATAGTTTTAGATATTTACAACATTCTTGAGGATTTTAAGTGCTGCGAAACTGTAAATATGACTTTAGTGTGTATAATACTTCAGAACACATTTTTTCACCTTATCTATAAAATTAACAACAAATCAACAAGTAAACGAAAAATATGCAATAGAAATTGTGCATGAAACATATATGATAGAGAACTAATGTATTTATCAATTTAATGTCACTGTTTATCATGTTAACATTTGATATGAATAGCTTTAGAGTGCAATGTACATCTGGTTAGCTCTTTTATTTTTTGAGTTTCCTTAACTGTACAAATAGCATGGAAGCTGGATAAGAACAAATCATTTGAAATTTAAAATCAGCAGCTTTGGCAATTTTTCCCAGGAAATTAAATTCATGTAAAATCGATTTGTTACATATCAAGAGTACTGCAAAGCCTCCAATTTCGCTAAAAAGATGGGTATGAGGCCCCCTAAGACTATATTCAGACTCTTTCAAGCTCTTTAACAGAAATACAACTTTAGTCATTTGACATCACCCTTTATGGATATGAATAAATGGATGGTAAATGGTGGCAAACAACAGCCTGATTATTAACACTCAACACCATCAGACTGTTTATGCTGTTTAACCCCTTTACCCCCAAGGGTGGTTTGCACGTTAATGATCAGGCCAATTTTTAGAATTCTGACCATTGTCCTTTTATGAGGTAATAACTCTGGAATACTTGAACGGAGCTTGGTGATTCTGAGATTATTTTCCCATGACATATTGTATTTCACGTTAATGGTAAAATGTCTTTGATATACAGTACAGACCAAAACTTTGGACACACCTTCTCATTTAAAGATTTTTCTGTATTTTCATGACTATGAAAATTGTACATTCACACTGAAGCCACCTTTTGCTTTGATGCCTTCAGTGTGAATGTACAATTCTCATAGTCATGAAAATACAAAAAAATCTTTAAATGAGATGGTGTGTCCAAACTTTTGGTCTGTACTGTATGTGTGTGTCAATGACATCTAGATATCTATGTATTCTTTGTGTATATACTATTCTGACCTGTCAGTATGATTTTACTGTATGTGACAGATGAACTGATGGCTTTGCAAAGGACATTGGTGAGTAAAAATCAAACAGCACTCGTATGGTCCGAGTGCAATTTTTTTCTCTCACCCATGGACTTGCATTAATGAGTCTCAGCCAAGTCTTGGTGACAATCGCAACATGCTGTGATTTTACATGCACGTCGAATATGCCTGAGAAAAAACGACGTCAGCTATCCCATAGATTAACACTGTGCCGAGTGCTATGCAATGTTTTCTCGCATAGCACTCGGCCGCATTCTACTGTAGTGTGACTCCTGCCTTAAAACCAAAATCTTCTTTACCTAAAAGTACCATTAAGAAATACTAGATATACATCTTGGTATTGACCTAAAAACAATAGCTGCAACAAGCCCCAGCTCGATGATGTGCTGATATTTTTCCAGTTAAAGGGAATCTGTCAGCATATTTTTACTATGTAATCTGAAGACAGTAGGAGATATGGCCTGAAGCTTAGATTTCAATGTTGGCTCCATTTTTGGCTGTTATTTACTTACAATGAAGATTTTATCACCTGGAAATAATCACCGGTGGACAGGGTGCCCCTGTGCCTCCTGGTCTGACTCCACCACTCTTGTGATAAGCCGCTGACTGACAATAGACAATGTACACACAGTTCTGGCAAAAATTAAGAGACTACCACATCAAAACCCTGTCATGGGCATCCCAATCTCCAGACCTGAACCCCATTGAAAACCTCTGGAATGTAATCAAGAGGATGATGGATAGTCACAAGCCATCAAACAAAGATTTGCTTACATTTTTGTGCCAGAATCAGTGGGAAAGACTGATGGAAAGCATGCCAAGACGCATGAAAGCTGTGATTAAAAATCATTGTTATTCCACTAAATATTGATTTCTGAACTCTTCCTGAGTTAAAACATTAGTATTGTTGTTTCTAAATGATTATGAACTTGTTTTCTTTGCATTATTTGATGTCTGCAAGCAATGCATTTTTTTGTTATTTTGACCATATCTCATTTTCAGAAAATAAATACAAATTTATTGCTTGGAACTTCGGAGACATGTCATCAGTAGTGTTGAGCATTCCGATACCGCAAGTATCGGGTATCGGCCGATATTTGCGGTATCGGAATTCCGATACCGAATTCCGATACTTCCCGCGTATCGGATACCGGAATCGGAAGTTCCCAGAATTCAAATTGAACGCAGCAGCCAATGAGGAATGAATGAAAGTGTGGGCACATCCTGTTTAGCATGGTGGGCATGTAAGTACTGGCAAGGCTTGGATTGGCTGCTGAAATGATGTCACTCTGCACTATAAAAAAGCGCTGCCGCCATTTTGCGCTCACTCTGCTGTGATTTCAGTTAGGGACAGGACGCTGTGTTCTAACTGAGGGCCAGTTGAGCTAGCTAATTGCTTTATTTTCCTTTCCAAAGGCTAATTTAGCAAAACGCTGTGTGTTCTTCACTGTTCACCTTGCTCTTGCCTTGCAGCGCTGTTTTAACAGCGTTCTGCAAGGTCTCTGTGTGTGTGTGTGTGTGCAGCTCACTCTGTAGTCTGTGTGCAGCCATATACCCGGTTGTATTCAGCTCAGGGGGGGTTCACACTGCCTCACACAGTTGTTCTTTTTTGCTCTTAGTGCAGCCTGCTGCACATTTTTTCTCAAATTTCCTATTAGTGTTTTTCCACCAGTCTCCAGCTCTATTGTGGAAAAACACTACATAGGATAACCTAGAGGGGGGTTTTTGGGCCTTGCAGCGCCGTTTACGGCTGTCTGCACGGTCTCCGTGTGAGCCCAGCTCGCCCTGTAGTCTGTGTGCAGCCATAGCCGGTTGGATTCAGCTCAGGGTTCGTTACTGGCTCATACCTTGAGAAAAATTTTCCTTTTTTTCAAATAGTGCAGCCTGTTTAAAATTTGAAAAAAAAAATTCCTATTAGTGTCTTTCCACTCGTATCCAGCTAAATAGTGGAAAAACACTATATAGGATAACCTAGAGGAGGGTTTTTTGGCCTTGCAGCGCCGTTTACGGCTGTCTGCACGGTCTCCGTGTGAGCCCAGCTCGCCCTGTAGTCTGTGTGCAGCCATAGCCGGTTGGATTCAGCTCAGGGTTCGTTACTGGCTCATACCTTGAGAAAAATTTTCCTTTTTTTCAAATAGTGCAGCCTGTTTAAAATTTGAAAAAAAAAATTCCTATTAGTGTCTTTCCACTCGTATCCAGCTAAATAGTGGAAAAACACTATATAGGATAACCTAGAGGAGGGTTTTTTGGCCTTGCAGCGCCGTTTACGGCTGTCTGCACGGTCTCCGTGTGAGCCCAGCTCGCCCTGTAGTCTGTGTGCAGCCATAGCCGGTTGGATTCAGCTCAGGGTTCGTTACTGGCTCATACCTTGAGAAAAATTTTCCTTTTTTTCAAATAGTGCAGCCTGTTTAAAATTTGAAAAAAAAAATTCCTATTAGTGTCTTTCCACTCGTATCCAGCTAAATAGTGGAAAAACACTATATAGGATAACCTAGAGGAGGGTTTTTTGGCCTTGCAGCGCCGTTTACGGCTGTCTGCACGGTCTCCGTGTGAGCCCAGCTCGCCCTGTAGTCTGTGTGCAGCCATAGCCGGTTGGATTCAGCTCAGGGTGCGTTACTGCCTCATACCTTGAAAAACAATTTCCTTTTTTTCAAATAGTGCAGCCAGTTTAAAATTTGAAAAAAAAAATTCCTATTAGTGTCTTTCCACTTGTATCCAGCTAAATAGTGGAAAAACACTATATAGGATAACCTAGAGGAGGGTTTCTTGGCCTTGCAGCGCCGTTTACGGCTGTCTGCACGGTCTCCGTGTGATTTAAACTAGCTCTGTAGCCCGATCTGCACCAAAAAAAAGGTTAAGTTCACCAAACACAACTTACACTTGTGTAGGCCACATTTGAAAAATAATAAAGTTTAGTCCACAATTTACAACATTAGTGTTTCTTACACCTGTTAGGAGGAGCATTACAGGAATAAGCACACTAAGGCCTTAGTACTTTTCTGCTTATCTTTATCTGTCAACCAAGATGAAGAGGGCAGGGAGTAAGGCACGTGGGCGTGGGCGCGGAGCAGGGAGAGGAGCAGGGAGAGGACGTGGTGATTCTGTGCCTGCTGCGGGCGCCGGTGACTCGTCGTCACTCAGTTTCAGCAGGGAACAGTCCTTCATGCGCAGCTTTGTCGGAGAGCGCCGTGCACCGCTGCTGCGTGAAGACCAAATTGAAGCCGTTGTCGGGTGGATGGCAGCTAACGCCTCGGCATCGACTTCAGTTAGTGCCACATCCTCTCAGGCACAGAGCACTGGAGAGCAGCCATCTGTCTCTTCACCACCTGCCAAATTGGCCAGGCAGTCAGAGAGCCCAGGACAGGAGCCGTCTCTACTTCTGTTCTCTGAATCTCTTGGCTTGGAAACAGGGGGCCAGCCAAGCAGCATTGGAGAAATGGAAGAAGAGGCAGTGTGCAGTGATGCCCAAAAGCTTTATCTCTCTGACTCTGAAGAGGCAGGTGGGCCAGTGCCTCCGGTGACCACAGCGCAGTACGCATCTGATGATGAAACTCAGGTGCCGCTTTCTCGTGCGTACTGTGCTGCTGAGACTACCCAGGAGGAGCAGTTGGTGGCAGAGGGTAGTGGAGATGATGAGGTCCTTGACCCATCGTGGCGTGAGGAACAGGAAGGTGGTGGGAGCAGCTCAGAGGAAGAGCTTCCTCTTACGGGCCAAAGAGGGAGAGGGAGGGGGAAGACTGCGGAGCCTGTAGCCTCCACTTTGGCACCCGTTAGGAGCCTGTCTCTTTCCAAAGCCAAAAAGGGCGCTCCCAAGACTTGCAGTGCCTGGTCCTTTTTTGACACAGTTGCAGATGACATTTGTTTTGTCAAATGCAAGCTGTGTCATCATAAAGTAAAAAGAGGGAAAAATGTCAGCAACCTCAATACCACAAATATGTGGAAACATGTGCGGACCAGGCACGCGGTGGAGTTACAGAAACACACTGAAGATGTAGGCCAACCAACAGCGGCAGCTACCACCTCTTCAGCTCGTGTTGCCTCTTCCTCCAGCTCACGCACAGCTGGTTTGGCTTCCTCCCAGAGACCTTGTGTAATTCCACCCACAGCACCACCTTCCCAGTCATCCTCACACTCCCAGTCTACTCTACAGCCATCGGTAGTACAGGCATGGGAGAAAAGGCGGGCATTCTCGGCCAACCACCCCCGAGCACAGGCTCTGAATGCAGGCATTGCCAAACTGTTGTCCCTGGAAATGCTCTCGTTCAGGCTGGTGGAGACTGACAGCTTCCGTGACTTGATGGCATTGGCAGTCCCACAGTACAAGGTGCCCAGCCGCTTTTACTTCAGCAGGCAGGCTGTCCCTGCCCTGCACAGGCATGTTGAGGCAAACATAAAACATGCGCTACTGAACGCCGTCAGTAGCAAGGTCCACCTCACCACCGATGCGTGGACCAGTCAGCATGGACAGGGGCGATATGTTTCCCTCACTGCCCATTGGGTTAATGTTGTTGAGCCAGGTACAGATCGTGCGAGTGGCGCAGGACGTGTCCTGCCCACTCCAAGGATTGCAGGAATCCAGTCTGTACGCATCGACTCCTCCTCTTACACCAGTTCCTCTGATTCCTCTCTGCAGGATCCGTCACAGTCCACCCCCACATGGACCCGTGAACGTTTACCTATGACCGACATGAGCACAGCCGTGGCCAAACGTCAGCAGGCCGTCTTGAAACTAGTTTCATTGGGGCATCGAAGCCACACAGCGCAGGAGCTCTGGAATGCCATAAAGCAGGAGAGCGATGTGTGGTTACTGCCAGCGAATCTCCAGCCAGGCATGGTAGTGTGTGACAATGGCCGAAATCTGGTGGCAGCTTTGGCCCTTGGCAACCTCACTCACATCCCATGTCTGGCACATGTGCTCAATTTGGTTGTGCAGAGTTTTCTGAGGGACTATCCGGATCTTGATGCCCTGCTGCACAAGGTCCGCCTAGAGTGTGCTCACTTGCGGCGTTCCAGCTTGGCCAGATCCCGCATTGCTGCTCTGCAGCGCCGATTCCGCCTTCCGGAACACCGCATCATATGTGACCTACCTACCCGGTGGAATTCCACGTTACATATGTTGGAGCGGTTGTGTGAGCAGCAGCAAGCAGTTATGGAGTACCAGCTGCATCAGGCGCAAAGAAGTCGCAGTCAGCGCCGATCAGACTTCACAACCACAGAGTGGGCCACTATGAAGGACGTCTGCCAGGTTTTGCGTCCTTTTGATTATTCCACGCGGATGGCAAGTGCAGATGATGCACTAGTCAGCATGACTGTCCCCCTTATCTGCCTGCTTCAGCAAACTTTGCAAGGGTTAAGGGATGATGTGGTGGAAGAGGTGGAGGATGAGGAGTCACCTTTTCCATCAGCTTCTGGAGAGTCAGCGCCACGTGGTTCCTCACAAAGGGGTACGCAGGGGCCAATTTGTGAGGAGGATGAGGAGGAGTCAATGGAGGAGGAAGAGCTCCGTCCAGAGGAGGGAGCGACACAATTGTCCAGTGGTCAGTGTGTACAGCGAGGGTGGGGTGATGACGAGCGGGCAGAGATCATGTCTCAAGCAGGGGACAGCGTTTCTGGGCCGGTTGGCACTCTGCAGCACATGGTGGATTTCATGCTGCAGTGCCTGAGAAACGACCGCCGCATCGACCACATTCTCAACATGCCTGATTATTGGGTGTTCACCCTCCTCGATCCTCGCTACCGGGACAACGTCCAAAACCTCATCCCTGCGTTGACCCGGGAGCGTAAATTGCGGGAGTACCACGACACACTGGTGAATTCCATCATCTTCTCCTGTCCAACTGAGAGGAGTGCTGCTAGTGCTTTACAAAGCAGCTCAGTGCGTCGAGGCAGTGGGGGAGGCTCTGCCCAAAGAGGGAGCAGAAGCAGTGCCTCTGCCCAAGGCAAGCCCAGTATGGCACAACTCTGGCACACTTTTGTGTGCCCGCCCCAAATGTCTACACCATCACCGGCGGCTCCAGTCAGCAGGAGGCAACGGTTCCGTCAGATGGTGACAGACTACATGGCTTGCCCTCTTACTGTACTCCCAGACGGCTCTTCCCCGTTCAAGTTTTGGGTCTCTAAGCTGGATACATGGCCAGAGCTAAGCCAGTATGCATTGGAGGTGCTGGCTTGCCCTGCGGCTAGTGTCTTATCGGAACGTGTCTTTAGTGCCGCAGGTGGTGTACTAACAGACCGTCGCATGCGACTATCCTCCGATAACGTTGACCGGCTTACTTTCCTGAAAATGAACCAGGCCTGGATCTCGCAGGAATTTGCCACTCCTCTGCCTGATTAAGTAATTGGGTGTCATCCAGGTCTCCTGCTGTGTTCATCTTTCTACCACCTGAACTGCTATTCCTGGGCTCCAACACCGCCAGTTGCGGCTCAGAAGTGCAGGCTGCACAGTAAAAACATACGACCCAGTGTTATTGGGTTTCAGTAACGTCAGCTGATCCCCAGCTGTGTAGCCGGCAATGTGTCCTGCGACCGCCACGCTGGCACAACAACCTAAATGTAAGGGAACCTGTCCCCCCCCCCCCCGTCGTTTGTTACTGAAAGAGCCATCTTGTGCAGCAGTAATGCTGCACAAGGAAAAGGTAGCTCTTTTTTTTTAGCTCTTTGCACACGCAGAACTTAACACTTATAAAATGTGTTCACTGATACCGTTATACCGTCCCGGAGCTGGGACTTTCCTTCGTAATGTGACGCAGCACAGCCGTCATTCCTACCCCCTTGGTGCCATGCGCTGCCTCCTCAGCGTTGTTTTAAGCTGTCACGGAGCCTGCGCTGTTCTGTTATCCCTTGGGCATGCCCTATTTGCGCTGCCTGTCTTCTGACATAATTTGGTGTCAGGCTGGCTGCGCCTGTGCGGCCGCGCTGCCCGAGATCCCGCCTCGCAGTGTCTTCTGATTGAGTCACACTGCGGGCCTGGGATCCATGGGCATGCGCAGTGCATATCTTCCCCTCGGGCTCTCGCTCATTTCCCTCCGCCTTCTTTAGACTGTGCGCCGTCAGCTGATCCCTAGCATGCCACGGCCGTGACACCGCACAGTCTGAAGAAGAGGGAAGGAGGGGAGTGAGAGTCGAGGTTATGCACTGTGCATGCCCATGGTTCCAAGGCCCGCAGTGGGATTACGTTAGATGAGACTGCGAGGTGGGATCTGGAGCAGCGTGGACGCACAGGCACTGACAGCCTGACACCAAATTATGTCAGAAGACAGGCAGCGCTAATTGGGCATGGCCAAGGGCTAACAGAACAGCGCAGGCTCCGTGGCAGCTTAAAACAACGCTGAGGAGGCAGCGCACGGCATCAAGGGGATAGGAATGACAGCTGTGCTGTGTCCCATTACGAAGGAAATTCGCACCTCCGGAACGGTTTAACGGTATAAAGGGACACATTTTTAGTGTTTACTTCGGTGTTTGCAAGGAGCATAATTAAAAGAGCAACCTTTTCCTTTTGCATCCTTAGTGCTGCACAACATGGCTCTTTCAGCTACAAACGTCTTGGGGGGGGGGTTAAAGGTTTCCTTTCAACTTGCTCCAATCAGGCTTCGGCCTACACTCTGTTCCTCTGCTCCTCCTGCTGTTCCTGGGCTCTAACACCGCCAGTTGGTGCCTGGAAGTGCTGTGTGCACAGTCAACAGTCGCTCCTCTGTTATTGGGGTTCAGTAACGTCAGCTGATCCCCAGCTGTGTGTGCGGCAATACCTCCAATCTGCTCCTCCTGCTGTCCCTGGGCTCTAACACCGCCAGTTGGTGCCTGGAAGTGCTGTGTGCACAGTCAACAGTCGCTCCTCTGTTATTGGGGTTCAGTAACGTCAGCTGATCCCCAGCTGTGTATCCGGCAACGTGTCATGCGACCGCCACGCTGGCACAACTAAAATGTAAGGGGACCTGTCCCCCCCCCCCCCCTAGGCGTTTGTTACTGAAAGAGCCACCATGTGCAGCACTAATACTGCACAAGGGAAAGGTCGCTCTTGAAATTATGCTCCTTGCAAACGCTGAACTACACACTCATGTAATGTGTCCCCTCACACCGTCCAACCGTCCCGGAGGTGGGACTTTCCTTTGTAATGTGACACAGCACAGCCGTCATTGCTACCCCCTTGGCACCGTGCGCTGCCTCCTTAGCGTTGTTTGATTCCGTCATGGACCCTGCGCTGTTATGTTATCCCTTGGCCATGCACAGTTTGCGCTGCCCGTCCTCTGACATCATTTGTTGTCGTCCTGGCTGCGCCTGTGCGTCCACGCTGCCCGAAATCACACCTCGCAGTGTCGTCTAATGTGATCCCACAGTGGGCCTGGTATCCATGGCCATGCGCAGTGCATATACTAGCCTCTCACTCCCCTTCTTCACGCTTCTTCAGACTAGGCGGCGTCAGCTGATCCCTAATAGCATGCCACGGCCGTGACGCCGCACAGTCTGAAGAAGCAGGAAGGAGGTGAGTGAGAGGCGATGATATGCACTGCGCATGCCCATGGATCCCTGGCCCGCAGTGGGACTACATTAGATGACACTGCAAGGTTGGATCTCGGGCAGCTTGGACGCACAGGCACTGCCAGCCTGACACCTACATGATGTCAGAAGACGGGCACCGCTAACTGTGCATGGCCAAGGGATAACATTACAGTGCGGGCTCCGTGACAGAACCAAACAACGTTGAGGAGGTGGTGCCCGGCACCAAGGGGGTTGGAATGACGGCTGTGCTGTGTCACATTACAAAGGAAAGTCCCACTTCCGGGATGGTTTGACGGTGTGAGGGGACACATTATATGAGTGTGTACTTCAGCGTTTGCAAGGAGCATAATTTTCGGAGCCACCATTTTCCATGTGCAGTATTACTGCTGTACAAGATGGCTCTTTCAGCAACAAATGCCTGGGGGGGGGGGTTAAAGGTTCCCTTTCAACTTGCTCCACTGCAGGCTTCGGCCTACACTCTGCTCCTCTTTGATTCCCTGGGTTTCAACACTGTCAGTTGCCACCTGGAAGTGTTGTCTACACAGAAAAAAACACTAGGTGATGTGTCAGTGGGGTTCAGCACCGCCAGCTGTTCCCCTGCTGTGTAGTCGGCAACGTGTCCAGCACAAGCCACGCTGGCACAACAGAACAAAAGCTGCCACCAGTGCAGGCTTCGGCCTACACTCTGCTCCTCTCCTCCTCCTGCTGACCCTGGGCTCAAACACCGCTAGTTTTTGCCCGGAAGTGCTAGCTGCACAGAGAAAAACACCAGCCAATGTGTTAGTGGGGTTCAGCAACGCCAGCTGTTCCCCTGCTGTGTAGCCGGCAACGTGACCTGCAAACGCCATGCAGGCACAGGAACTGAAATTAAAAGGGAACCTGGCCCCACCCCCCCAGGTGTTTCTATGTATAACAGCCACCTAGTACAGCAGTACTGCTGCATTTGTACAAGGTGGCTGACTTTTTCTCCTTGCCCACGTGGAACTCAACACGTACAAAATGTGTCTCATTGAGACCATTCCACTGTCCCTGAGGTGTGACTTTCCTTTGTAATGATACGCAGCACCCCCCTTGGTAGCGTTTCCCGTCTTTTGTCATCATGGTTAGCTGGCTGCGCCTGTGCATCCGCCCTGCTAGAAACAACGCCCCTCGTTGTCATATTTATTTTGTCAGCGAGGGTGTGGTTTATGGGCACGAGCAGTGCATATGTTCGCCTGTCTTAACTCATCTCCTTCCGCCTTCTTCAGACTGTGCGGCCTCCTGGCCGTGGTAGGCGATAAGGGATCAGCTGAGGCCGCCCAGTCTGGAGCAGGTGTAAGGACATGTGTAAGCGGCCAACCTATTTACTGCACAAGGCCACGAATCCCAGCCACGCAGTGTGATTTTTTGAAAACACACTGTGGGTCTGGGATTCATGTCCATCGCTAACCGCAACGGCCGACATGAAATGAGGTCAGAAGACAGGAAGCGCTCACAGCGCATGGCCAAGGGATCACAATAGCGCAGACTCCTGTACAGCAAATAACAACGCTCAGGAATCTGCGCCCAGTACCTAGGTGCAAATTTTTACACCTGTGCTGCGTCTCGTTAAAAAGACAAGTCACGCCTCCACAACTGTTTGACAGTATAATGGGCTAAATAGTGTACGTGTTTTAGTCAGCGTGTGCAAGGAGCAAAACAAATAGAGCAACCTTTTACTTGTGCAGCATTAATGCTGCACAAGGTGTGGCTCTTGTACCTTGCAACACCTGAGGGGGGGGTTAAAGGTAACCTTTGAAATTGGTTCAACTAGGCTTCGGCCTACACTCTGCTTCTCTACTCCTCCTGCTGACCCTGGGCTCAAACACCGCTAGTTTTTGCCCGGAAATGCTAGCTGCACAGAGAAAAACACCAGCCAATGTGTTAGTGGGGTTCAGCACCGCCAGCTGTTCCCCTGCTGTGTAGTCGGCAACGTGTCCAGCACAAGCCACGCTGGCACAACCGACCAAAAGCTGCCACCAGTGCAGGCTTCGGCCTACACTTTGCTCCTCTCCTCCTCCTGCTGACCCTGGGCTCAAACAACGCCAGTTTCTGCCCGGACATGCTAGCTGCACAGAGAAAAACACCAGCCAATGTGTTAGTGGGGTTCAGCACCGCCTGCTGTTCCCCCGCTGTGTAGCCGGCATCGTGTCCAGCACAAGCCACGCTGGCACAACCGACCAAAAGCTGCCACCAGTGCAGGCTTCGGCCTACACTTTGCTCCTCTCCTCCTCCTCCTGCTGACCCTGGGCTCTAACACCGCTAGTTTTTGCCCGGACATGCAATCTGCACAGAGAAAAACACCAGTCAATGTGTCAGTGGGGTTCAGCAACGCCAGCTGTTCCCCTGCTGTGTAGCTTGCAACGTGACCTGCAAACGCCACGCAGGCACATGAACTGAAATTGAAGGGAGCCTGCCCCCCACCCACAGGTGTTTCTATGTATATCAGCCACCTTGTACAGCAGTACTGCTGCATTTGTACGAGGTGGCTGACTGTTTCTCCTTGCCCACGTGGAACTCAACACGTACAAAATGTGTCTCATTAGAGACCATTACAATGTCCCTGAGGTGTGACTTTCCTTTGTAATGACACGCAGCACCACCCTTGTTAGCGCTGCCCGTCTTTTGACATCATTGGTTAGCTGGCTGCGCCTGTGCATCTCCCCTGCTCGAAACAACGGCCCTCGGTGTCTTATTTTTTTGGACAGCGAGGGTGTGATTGATGGGCATGTGCAGTGCATATGTTTGCCTGTGTTCACTCATCTCCTTCCGCCTTCTTCAGACTGGGTGTCCTCATGGCCGCGGCAGGCGATAAGGGATCAGATGAGGCCGCCCAGTCTGAAGCAGGTGTAAGGACATGTGTGAGCGGCAAACATATTTAGTGCACCAGGGCACGAATCCCAGCACCGCAGTGTGATTTTTTAAAAACACACTGTGGGTCTGGGATTCATGTCCATCGCTAACCGCAACGGCCGACATGAAATGAGGTCAGAAGACAGGAAGCGCTCACAGCGCATGGCCAAGGGATCACAATAGCGCAGACTCCTGTACAGCAAATAAGAACGCTCAGGAATCTGCGCCCAGTACCTAGGTGCAAATTTTGACACCTGTGCTCCGTCTCGTTAAAAAGACAAGTCACGCCTCCACAACTGTTTGACAGTATAATGGGCTAAATAGTGTACGTGTTTTAGTCAGCGTGTGCAAGGAGCAAAACAAATAGAGCAACCTTTTACTTGTGCAGCATTAATGCTGCACAAGGTGTGGCTCTTGTACCTTGCAACACCTGAGGGGGGGGTTAAAGGTAACCTTTGAAATTGGTTCAACTAGGCTTCGGCCTACACTCTGCTCCTCTACTCCTCCTGCTGACCCTGGGCTCAAACACCGCTAGTTTTTGCCCGGAAATGCTAGCTGCACAGAGAAAAACACCAGCCAATGTGTTAGTGGGGTTCAGCACCGCCAGCTGTTCCCCTGCTGTGTAGTCGGCAACGTGTCCAGCACAAGCCACGCTGGCACAACCGACCAAAAGCTGCCACCAGTGCAGGCTTCGGCCTACACTTTGCTCCTCTCCTCCTCCTGCTGACCCTGGGCTCAAACAACGCCAGTTTCTGCCCGGACATGCTAGCTGCACAGAGAAAAACACCAGCCAATGTGTTAGTGGGGTTCAGCAACGCCAGCTGTTCCCCTGCTGTGTAGCTTGCAACGTGACCTGCAAACGCCACGCAGGCACATGAACTGAAATTGAAGGGAGCCTGCCCCCCACCCACAGGTGTTTCTATGTATATCAGCCACCTTGTACAGCAGTACTGCTGCATTTGTACGAGGTGGCTGACTTTTTCTCCTTGCCCACGTGGAACTCAACACGTACAAAATGTGTCTCATTAGAGACCATTACAATGTCCCTGAGGTGTGACTTTCCTTTGTAATGACACGCAGCACCCCCATTGTTAGCGCTGCCCGTCTCCTGACATCATTGGTTGGCTGGCTGTGCCTGTGCGTCCCCCCTGCCCGACACAACGCCCCCCGTTGTCTCATATATTTTGACTGCGAGGGTGTGATTGATGGGCACGAGCAGTGCATATGTTCCCCTGTTTTCACTCCCCTCCTTCCGCCTTCTTCTGACTGTGCGGCCTCATGGCCGCGGCATGCGATAAGGGATCAGCTGAGGCCGCCCAGTCTGAAGCAAGTGTAAGGACATGTGTGAGCGGCGATCATATTTACTGCACAAGGCCACGAATCCCAGCACCGCAGTGTGACTTTAGGAAAAGCCACTGTGGGTCTGGGATTTATGGCCATCGTTAACCGCACCGGCCAACATGAAATGAGGTCATGAGACGGCCTGCACTAACAGGGTATTGCCAAGGGATAACACAAGAGCGCAGACTCCTGTACAGCAAATAACAACGCTCAGGAATCTGCGCCCAGTACCTAGGTGCAAATTTTGACACCTGTGCTGCGTCTCGTTAAAAAGACAAGTCACGCCTCCACAACTGTTTGACAGTATAATGGGCTAAATAGTGTACGTGTTTAATTCAGCGTGTGCAAGGAGCAAAATTAAATAGAGCAACCTTTGACTTGTGCATCATTAATGCTGTTCAAGGTGTGGCTCTTGTACCTTGCAACACCTGAGGGGGGGGTTAAAGGTAACCTTTGAAATTGGTTCAACTAGGCTTCGGCCTACACTCTGCTCCTCTACTCCTCCTGCTGACCCTGGGCTCAAACAACGCCAGTTTCTGCCCGGAAATGCTAGCTGCACAGAGAAAAACACCAGCCAATGTGTTAGTGGGGTTCAGCACCGCCAGCTGTTCCCCTGCTGTGTAGTCGGCAACGTGTCCAGCACAAGCCACGCTGGCACAACAGAACAAAAGCTGCCACCAGTGCAGGCTGCGGCCTACACTTTGCTCCTCTCCTCCTCCTCCTGCTGACCCTGGGCTCAAACAACGCCAGTTTCTGCCCGGACATGCTAGCTGCACAGAGAAAAACACCAGCCAATGTGTTAGTGGGGTTCAGCAACGCCAGCTGTTCCCCTGCTGTGTAGCTTGCAACGTGACCTGCAAACGCCACGCAGGCACATGAACTGAAATTGAAGGGAGCCTGCCCCCCACCCACAGGTGTTTCTATGTATATCAGCCACCTTGTACAGCAGTACTGCTGCATTTGTACGAGGTGGCTGACTTTTTCTCCTTGCCCACGTGGAACTCAACACGTACAAAATGTGTCTCATTAGAGACCATTACAATGTCCCTGAGGTGTGACTTTCCTTTGTAATGACACGCAGCACCCCCATTGTTAGCGCTGCCCGTCTCCTGACATCATTGGTTGGCTGGCTGTGCCTGTGCGTCCCCCCTGCCCGACACAACGCCCCCCGTTGTCTCATATATTTTGACTGCGAGGGTGTGATTGATGGGCACGAGCAGTGCATATGTTCCCCTGTTTTCACTCCCCTCCTTCCGCCTTCTTCTGACTGTGCGGCCTCATGGCCGCGGCATGCGATAAGGGATCAGCTGAGGCCGCCCAGTCTGAAGCAGGTGTAAGGACATGTGTGAGCGGCGATCATATTTACTGCACAAGGCCACGAATCCCAGCACCGCAGTGTGACTTTAGGAAAAGCCACTGTGGGTCTGGGATTTATGGCCATCGTTAACCGCACCGGCCAACATGAAATGAGGTCATGAGACGGCCTGCACTAACAGGGTATTGCCAAGGGATAACACAAGAGCGCAGACTCCTGTACAGCAAATAACAACGCTCAGGAATCTGCGCCCAGTACCTAGGTGCAAATTTTGACACCTGTGCTGCGTCTCGTTAAAAAGACAAGTCACGCCTCCACAACTGTTTGACAGTATAATGGGCTAAATAGTGTACGTGTTTAATTCAGCGTGTGCAAGGAGCAAAATTAAATAGAGCAACCTTTGACTTGTGCATCATTAATGCTGTTCAAGGTGTGGCTCTTGTACCTTGCAACACCTGAGGGGGGGGTTAAAGGTAACCTTTGAAATTGGTTCAACTAGGCTTCGGCCTACACTCTGCTCCTCTACTCCTCCTGCTGACCCTGGGCTCAAACAACGCCAGTTTCTGCCCGGAAATGCTAGCTGCACAGAGAAAAACACCAGCCAATGTGTTAGTGGGGTTCAGCACCGCCAGCTGTTCCCCCGCTGTGTAGTCGGCAACGTGTCCAGCACAAGCCACGCTGGCACAACAGAACAAAAGCTGCCACCAGTGCAGGCTGCGGCCTACACTTTGCTCCTCTCCTCCTCCTCCTGCTGACCCTGGGCTCTAACACCGCTAGTTTTTGCCCGGACATGCAATCTGCACAGAGAAAAACACCAGTCAATGTGTCAGTGGGGTTCAGCAACGCCAGCTGTTCCCCTGCTGTGTAGCTTGCAACGTGACCTGCAAACGCCACGCAGGCACATGAACTGAAATTGAAGGTAGCCTGCCCCCCACCCACAGGTGTTTCTATGTATAACAGCCACCTTGTACAGCAGTACTGCTGCATTTGTACAAGGTGGCTGACTTTTTCTCCTTGCACACGTGGAACTCAACAAGTACAAAATGTGTCTCATTACAGACCATTACAATGTCCCTGAGGTGTGACTTTCCTTTTTAATGACACGCAGCACCCCCATTGTTAGCGCTGCCCGTCTCCTGACATCATTGGTTGGCTGGCTGTGCCTGTGCGTCCCCCCTGTCCGACACAACGCCCCCCGTTGTCTCATATATTTTGACTGCGAGGGTGTGATTGATGGGCACGAGCAGTGCATATGTTCCCCTGTTTTCACTCCCCTCCTTCCGCCTTCTTCTGACTGTGCGGCCTCATGGCCGCGGCATGCGATAAGGGATCAGCTGAGGCCGCCCAGTCTGAAGCAGGTGTAAGGACATGTGTGAGCGGCGATCATATTTACTGCACAAGGCCACGAATCCCAGCACCGCAGTGTGACTTTAGGAAAAGCCACTGTGGGTCTGGGATTTATGGCCATCGTTAACCGCACCGGCCAACATGAAATGAGGTCATGAGACGGCCTGCACTAACAGGGTATTGCCAAGGGATAACACAAGAGCGCAGACTCCTGTACAGCAAATAACAACGCTCAGGAATCTGCGCCCAGTACCTAGGTGCAAATTTTGACACCTGTGCTGCGTCTCGTTAAAAAGACAAGTCACGCCTCCACAACTGTTTGACAGTATAATGGGCTAAATAGTGTACGTGTTTAATTCAGCGTGTGCAAGGAGCAAAATTAAATAGAGCAACCTTTGACTTGTGCATCATTAATGCTGTTCAAGGTGTGGCTCTTGTACCTTGCAACACCTGAGGGGGGGGTTAAAGGTAACCTTTGAAATTGGTTCAACTAGGCTTCGGCCTACACTCTGCTCCTCTACTCCTCCTGCTGACCCTGGGCTCAAACAACGCTAGTTTTTGCCCGGAAATGCTAGCTGCACAGAGAAAAACACCAGCCAATGTGTTAGTGGGGTTCAGCACCGCCAGCTGTTCCCCCGCTGTGTAGCCGGCATCGTGTCCAGCACAAGCCACGCTGGCACAACCGACCAAAAGCTGCCACCAGTGCAGGCTTCGGCCTACACTTTGCTCCTCTCCTCCTCCTCCTGCTGACCCTGGGCTCTAACACCGCTAGTTTTTGCCCGGACATGCAATCTGCACAGAGAAAAACACCAGTCAATGTGTCAGTGGGGTTCAGCAACGCCAGCTGTTCCCCTGCTGTGTAGCTTGCAACGTGACCTGCAAACGCCACGCAGGCACATGAACTGAAATTGAAGGGAGCCTGCCCCCCACCCACAGGTGTTTCTATGTATAACAGCCACCTTGTACAGCAGTACTGCTGCATTTGTACGAGGTGGCTGACTTTTTCTCCTTGCCCACGTGGAACTCAACACGTACAAAATGTGTCTCATTACAGACCATTACAATGTCCCTGAGGTGTGACTTTCCTTTGTAATGACACGCAGCACCACCCTTGTTAGCGCTGCCCGTCTTTTGACATCATTGGTTAGCTGGCTGCGCCTGTGCATCTCCCCTGCTCGAAACAACGGCCCTCGGTGTCTTATTTTTTTGGACAGCGAGGGTGTGATTGATGGGCATGTGCAGTGCATATGTTTGCCTGTGTTCACTCATCTCCTTCCGCCTTCTTCAGACTGGGTGTCCTCATGGCCTCGGCAGGCGATAAGGGATCAGATGAGGCCGTCCAGTCTGAAGCAGGTGTAAGGACATGTGTGAGCGGCAAACATATTTACTGCACCAGGGCACGAATCCCAGCACCGCAGTGTGATTTTTTAAAAACACACTGTGGGTCTGGGATTCATGTCCATCGCTAACCGCAACGGCCAACATGAAATGAGGTCATAAGACAGGAAGCGCTCACAGCGCATGGCCAAAGGATCACAAGAGCGCAGACTCCTGTACAGCAACTAACAACGCTCAGGAAGCTGCGCCCATGCAAAAAGGTGTTGTTTTCGACACCTGTGCTGCTTTTCTTTAAAAAGACAAGTCACGCCTCCACTACTGTTAAACAGTATAATGGGCTAAATAGTCTACGTGTTGCATTCAGCTTGTGCAAGTAGACAAATTAATAGAGCAACCTTTTACTTGTGCAGCATTAATGCTGCAGAAGGAGTGGCTCTTGTTCTTTGTAACACCTGAGGGGGGGTTAAAGGTAACCTTTGAAATTGGTTCAACTAGGCTTCGGCCTACACTCTGCTCCTCTCCTCCTCCTGCTGACCCTGGGCTCTAACAACGCTAGTTTTTGCCCGGAAATGCTAGCTGCACAGAGAAAAACACCAGCCAATGTGTTAGTGGGGTTCAGCAACGCCAGCTGTTCCCCCGCTGTGTAGCCGGCATCGTGTCCAGCACAAGCCACGCTGGCACAACCGACCAAAAGCTGCCACCAGTGCAGGCTTCGGCCTACACTTTGCTCCTCTCCTCCTCCTCCTGCTGACCCTGGGCTCAAACACCGCTAGTTTTTGCCCGGAAATGCTAGCTGCACAGAGAAAAACACCAGCCAATGTGTTAGTGGGGTTCAGCACCGCCAGCTGTTCCCCTGCTGTGCAGCTTGCAACGTGACCTGCAAACGCCACGCAGGCACATGAACTGAAATTGAAGGGAGCCTGGCCCCCACCCCCAGGTGTTTCTATGTATAACAGCCACCTTGTACAGCAGTACTGCTGCATTTGTACAAGGTGGCTGATGTTTTCTCCTTGCCCACGTGGAACTCAACACGTACAAAATGTGTCTCTTTGAGACCATTCCACTGTCCCTGAGGTGTGACTTTCCTTTCTAATGATACGCAGCACCCCCCTTGGTAGCGCTTCCCGTCTTCTGACATCATTGGTTGGCTACTTGCGCCTGTTCGTCCGCCCTGCCTGAATAAAATGCTCCTCGTTGTCTTAATTATTTTGACTGCGAGGGTGTGATTGATGGGCACGAGCAGTGCATATCTTCGCCTGTCTTAACTCATCTCCTTCAGCCTTCTTCAGACTGTGCAGCCTCATGGCCGCGGCATGCGAGAAGGGATCAGCAGAGGCCGCCCAGTCTGAAGCAGGTGTAAGGACGTGTGTGAGCGGCCAAAATATTTACTGCTCAAGGCCACGAATCCCAGCACCGCAGTGTGGCTTTATGAAAAGACACTGTGGGTCTGGGATTTATGGCCATCGTTAACCGCACCGGCCAACATGAAATGATGTCATAAGATGGGCAGCGCTAACAGGGCATTGCCAAGGGATAACACAAGAGCGCAGACTCCTGTACAGCAAATAACAACGCTCAGGAAGCTGCTCCAAGCACCAAGGCGTTATTTTGGACACCTGTGCTGCGTCTCATCAAAAAACCAAGTCACGCATCCACTACAGTTTGACTGTAGAATGGGGTAAATTGTGTATGTCTTTCATTCAGCGTGTGCAAGTAGACAAATTAATAGAGCAACCTTTCACTTGTGCAGCATTAATACTGCACAAGGTGTGTCTCTTGTACTTTGTAACACCTGAGGGGGGGGTTAAAGGTTTCCTTTGAAATTGGTTCAACTAAGCTTCGGCCTACACTCTGCTCCTCTCCTCCTCCTCCTGCTTCAACACGGGCTCTAACATCGCTAGTTTTTGCCCGCAAGTGCTAGCTGCACAGAGAAAAACACACGCCATTGTGTTAGTGGGGTTCAGCAACGCCAGCTGTTCCCCCAGTGTGTAGCCGGCAAAGTGTCCTGCAAACGCAACGCAGACACAAAGCTGCCTCCAGTGCAGGCTTCGGCCTACACTCATCTCCCCCTGCTTACCCTTTGCTCCAACACCGCTAGTTGGGGCTCTAGGAAGACAATCTTTAATAGGCAAGGCAACGCATCCGGGTTCCAGCACCGCCAGCTGGTTCTCGGCAGTGTTCTTGTCACAGGTACTCCCTCGTGCCAAGCCTGGTTTCAGCACCGTCAGCTGTTTCCGGGTTGTGTCAACTTCACTGAGACGCCTATGCTTGCCCCGTCGTGGTGCGGTCGAGTTAGCCAACTCCAGGGTGCCTCCAGTTTAGGAGCTTCCTATGTGGGCTGCGTGAACTGGTAGTCAAGGCTGGTTCTGTAGTGCCAGTAGGCCCAGCTCCCCCTGTAGGACTGTTGGGGTTCGGTAACTGCGGCTGCCTCGCGGCCTAGCTGTTCTCTCCTCTCCTGTGGGCCTTGGGGTCCACCACCTGGTTCCAGCACCGTCAGCTGGTTCCGGGCCGAGCCTTTGGCTTAGGTGCCTCCTCCTGGGTATCCGAGTTCCGCCAACGCCAGGCGGTCCTTGGTAGTGCTTTTAAGCGCGGGCACCTACAGCTTAGTAACCGGGTTCCAGCACCGTCAGCTGGTCCTCGGTCGTGCCATTGGCTCTTGCACACTGGGGCAACGCATCCGGGTTCCAGCACCGCCAGCTGGTTCTCGGCAGTGTTTTTGTCACAGGTACTCCCTCGTGCCAAGCCTGGTTTCAGCACCGTCAGCTGTTTCCGGGTTGTGTCAAGCTCACTGAGACACCTATGCTTGCCTCGTCGTGGTGCGGTCGGGTTAGCCAACTACAGGGTGCCTCCAGTTTAGGAGCTTCCTATGTGGGCTGCGTGAACTGGTAGTCAAGGCTGGTTCTGTAGTGCCAGTAGGCCCAGCTCCCCCTGTAGGACTGTTGGGGTTCGGTAACTGCGGCTGCCTCGCGGCCTAGCTGTTCTCTCCTCTCCTGTGGGCCTTGGGGTCCACCACCTGGTTCCAGCACCGTCAGCTGGTTCCGGGCCGAGCCTTTGGCTTAGGTGCCTCCTCCTGGGTATCCGAGTTCCGCCAACGCCAGGCGGTCCTTGGTAGTGCTTTTAAGCGCGGGCACCTACAGCTTAGTAACCGGGTTCCAGCACCGTCAGCTGGTCCTCGGTCGTGCCATTGGCTCTTGCACACTGGGGCAACGCATCCGGGTTCCAGCACCGCCAGCTGGTTCTCGGCAGTGTTTTTGTCACAGGTACTCCCTCGTGCCAAGCCTGGTTTCAGCACCGTCAGCTGTTTCCGGGTTGTGTCAAGCTCACTGAGACACCTATGCTTGCCTCGTCGTGGTGCGGTCGGGTTAGCCAACTCCAGGGTGCCTCCAGTTTAGGAGCTTCCTATGTGGGCTGCGTGAACTGGTAGTCAAGGCTGGTTCTGTAGTGCCAGTAGGCCCAGCTCCCCCTGTAGGACTGTTGGGGTTCGGTAACTGCGGCTGCCTCGCGGCCTAGCTGTTCTCTCCTCTCCTGTGGACCTTGGGGTCCACCACCTGGTTCCAGCACCGTCAGCTGGTTCCGGGCCGAGCCTTTGGCTTAGGTGCCTCCTCCTGGGTATCCGAGTTCCGCCAACGCCAGGCGGTCCTTGGTAGTGCTTTTAAGCGCGGGCACCTACAGCTTAGTAACCGGGTTCCAGCACCGTCAGCTGGTCCTCGGTCGTGCCATTGGCTCTTGCACACTGGGGCAACGCATCCGGGTTCCAGCACCGCCAGCTGGTTCTCGGCAGTGTTTTTGTCACAGGTACTCCCTCGTGCCAAGCCTGGTTTCAGCACCGTCAGCTGTTTCCGGGTTGTGTCAAGCTCACTGAGACACCTATGCTTGCCTCGTCGTGGTGCGGTCGGGTTAGCCAACTCCAGGGTGCCTCCAGTTTAGGAGCTTCCTATGTGGGCTGCGTGAACTGGTAGTCAAGGCTGGTTCTGTAGTGCCAGTAGGCCCAGCTCCCCCTGTAGGACTGTTGGGGTTCGGTAACTGCGGCTGCCTCGCGGCCTAGCTGTTCTCTCCTCTCCTGTGGACCTTCGGGTCCACCACCTGGTTCCAGCACCGTCAGCTGGTTCCGGGCCGAGCCTTTGGCTTAGGTGCCTCCTCCTGGGTATCCGAGTTCCGCCAACGCCAGGCGGTCCTTGGTAGTGCTTTTAAGCGCGGGCACCTACAGCTTAGTAACCGGGTTCCAGCACCGTCAGCTGGTCCTCGGTCGTGCCATTGGCTCTTGCACACTGGGGCAACGCATCCGGGTTCCAGCACCGCCAGCTGGTTCTCGGCAGTGTTTTTGTCACAGGTACTCCCTCGTGCCAAGCCTGGTTTCAGCACCGTCAGCTGTTTCCGGGTTGTGTCAAGCTCACTGAGACACCTATGCTTGCCTCGTCGTGGTGCGGTCGGGTTAGCCAACTACAGGGTGCCTCCAGTTTAGGAGCTTCCTATGTGGGCTGCGTGAACTGGTAGTCAAGGCTGGTTCTGTAGTGCCAGTAGGCCCAGCTCCCCCTGTAGGACTGTTGGGGTTCGGTAACTGCGGCTGCCTCGCGGCCTAGCTGTTCTCTCCTCTCCTGTGGACCTTCGGGTCCACCACCTGGTTCCAGCACCGTCAGCTGGTTCCGGGCCGAGCCTTTGGCTTAGGTGCCTCCTCCTGGGTATCCGAGTTCCGCCAACGCCAGGCGGTCCTTGGTAGTGCTTTTAAGCGCGGGCACCTACAGCTTAGTAACCGGGTTCCAGCACCGTCAGCTGGTCCTCGGTCGTGCCATTGGCTCTTGCACACTGGGGCAACGCATCCGGGTTCCAGCACCGCCAGCTGGTTCTCGGCAGTGTTTTTGTCACAGGTACTCCCTCGTGCCAAGCCTGGTTTCAGCACCGTCAGCTGTTTCCGGGTTGTGTCAAGCTCACTGAGACACCTATGCTTGCCTCGTCGTGGTGCGGTCGGGTTAGCCAACTCCAGGGTGCCTCCAGTTTAGGAGCTTCCTATGTGGGCTGCGTGAACTGGTAGTCAAGGCTGGTTCTGTAGTGCCAGTAGGCCCAGCTCCCCCTGTAGGACTGTTGGGGTTCGGTAACTGCGGCTGCCTCGCGGCCTAGCTGTTCTCTCCTCTCCTGTGGACCTTCGGGTCCACCACCTGGTTCCAGCACCGTCAGCTGGTTCCGGGCCGAGCCTTTGGCTTAGGTGCCTCCTCCTGGGTATCCGAGTTCCGCCAACGCCAGGCGGTCCTTGGTAGTGCTTTTAAGCGCGGGCACCTACAGCTTAGTAACCGGGTTCCAGCACCGTCAGCTGGTCCTCGGTCGTGCCATTGGCTCTTGCACACTGGGGCAACGCATCCGGGTTCCAGCACCGCCAGCTGGTTCTCGGCAGTGTTTTTGTCACAGGTACTCCCTCGTGCCAAGCCTGGTTTCAGCACCGTCAGCTGTTTCCGGGTTGTGTCAAGCTCACTGAGACACCTATGCTTGCCTCGTCGTGGTGCGGTCGGGTTAGCCAACTCCAGGGTGCCTCCAGTTTAGGAGCTTCCTATGTGGGCTGCGTGAACTGGTAGTCAAGGCTGGTTCTGTAGTGCCAGTAGGCCCAGCTCCCCCTGTAGGACTGTTGGGGTTCGGTAACTGCGGCTGCCTCGCGGCCTAGCTGTTCTCTCCTCTCCTGTGGACCTTCGGGTCCACCACCTGGTTCCAGCACCGTCAGCTGGTTCCGGGCCGAGCCTTTGGCTTAGGTGCCTCCTCCTGGGTATCCGAGTTCCGCCAACGCCAGGCGGTCCTTGGTAGTGCTTTTAAGCGCGGGCACCTACAGCTTAGTAACCGGGTTCCAGCACCGTCAGCTGGTCCTCGGTCGTGCCATTGGCTCTTGCACACTGGGGCAACGCATCCGGGTTCCAGCACCGCCAGCTGGTTCTCGGCAGTGTTTTTGTCACAGGTACTCCCTCGTGCCAAGCCTGGTTTCAGCACCGTCAGCTGTTTCCGGGTTGTGTCAAGCTCACTGAGACACCTATGCTTGCCTCGTCGTGGTGCGGTCGGGTTAGCCAACTCCAGGGTGCCTCCAGTTTAGGAGCTTCCTATGTGGGCTGCGTGAACTGGTAGTCAAGGCTGGTTCTGTAGTGCCAGTAGGCCCAGCTCCCCCTGTAGGACTGTTGGGGTTCGGTAACTGCGGCTGCCTCGCGGCCTAGCTGTTCTCTCCTCTCCTGTGGACCTTCGGGTCCACCACCTGGTTCCAGCACCGTCAGCTGGTTCCGGGCCGAGCCTTTGGCTTAGGTGCCTCCTCCTGGGTATCCGAGTTCCGCCAACGCCAGGCGGTCATTGGTAGTGCTTTTAAGCGCGGGCACCTACAGCTTAGTAACCGGGTTCCAGCACCGTCAGCTGGTCCTCGGTCGTGCCATTGGCTCTTGCACACTGGGGCAACGCATCCGGGTTCCAGCACCGCCAGCTGGTTCTCGGCAGTGTTTTTGTCACAGGTACTCCCTCGTGCCAAGCCTGGTTTCAGCACCGTCAGCTGTTTCCGGGTTGTGTCAAGCTCACTGAGACACCTATGCTTGCCTCGTCGTGGTGCGGTCGGGTTAGCCAACTCCAGGGTGCCTCCAGTTTAGGAGCTTCCTATGTGGGCTGCGTGAACTGGTAGTCAAGGCTGGTTCTGTAGTGCCAGTAGGCCCAGCTCCCCCTGTAGGACTGTTGGGGTTCGGTAACTGCGGCTGCCTCGCGGCCTAGCTGTTCTCTCCTCTCCTGTGGACCTTGGGGTCCACCACCTGGTTCCAGCACCGTCAGCTGGTTCCGGGCCGAGCCTTTGGCTTAGGTGCCTCCTCCTGGGTATCCGAGTTCCGCCAACGCCAGGCGGTCCTTGGTAGTGCTTTTAAGCGCGGGCACCTACAGCTTAGTAACCGGGTTCCAGCACCGTCAGCTGGTCCTCGGTCGTGCCATTGGCTCTTGCACACTGGGGCAACGCATCCGGGTTCCAGCACCGCCAGCTGGTTCTCGGCAGTGTTTTTGTCACAGGTACTCCCTCGTGCCAAGCCTGGTTTCAGCACCGTCAGCTGTTTCCGGGTTGTGTCAAGCTCACTGAGACACCTATGCTTGCCTCGTCGTGGTGCGGTCGGGTTAGCCAACTCCAGGGTGCCTCCAGTTTAGGAGCTTCCTATGTGGGCTGCGTGAACTGGTAGTCAAGGCTGGTTCTGTAGTGCCAGTAGGCCCAGCTCCCCCTGTAGGACTGTTGGGGTTCGGTAACTGCGGCTGCCTCGCGGCCTAGCTGTTCTCTCCTCTCCTGTGGACCTTCGGGTCCACCACCTGGTTCCAGCACCGTCAGCTGGTTCCGGGCCGAGCCTTTGGCTTAGGTGCCTCCTCCTGGGTATCCGAGTTCCGCCAACGCCAGGCGGTCCTTGGTAGTGCTTTTAAGCGCGGGCACCTACAGCTTAGTAACCGGGTTCCAGCACCGTCAGCTGGTCCTCGGTCGTGCCATTGGCTCTTGCACACTGGGGCAACGCATCCGGGTTCCAGCACCGCCAGCTGGTTCTCGGCAGTGTTTTTGTCACAGGTACTCCCTCGTGCCAAGCCTGGTTTCAGCACCGTCAGCTGTTTCCGGGTTGTGTCAAGCTCACTGAGACACCTATGCTTGCCTCGTCGTGGTGCGGTCGGGTTAGCCAACTCCAGGGTGCCTCCAGTTTAGGAGCTTCCTATGTGGGCTGCGTGAACTGGTAGTCAAGGCTGGTTCTGTAGTGCCAGTAGGCCCAGCTCCCCCTGTAGGACTGTTGGGGTTCGGTAACTGCGGCTGCCTCGCGGCCTAGCTGTTCTCTCCTCTCCTGTGGACCTTCGGGTCCACCACCTGGTTCCAGCACCGTCAGCTGGTTCTCGGCAGTGTCTTTTGCTCTTGTACCTTCTGCTCCCCATCCTGGTTCCAGTACCGTCAGCTGGTTCCGGGCAGAGCCTTTGGCTTAGGTGCCTCCTTCTGGGTATCCAAGTTCCACCAACGTCAGGTGGTCCTTGGTAGTGCTTTCAGGCACGGGTACCTCCTGCTTAGTAACCGGGTTCCAGTAACGTCAGCTGGTCCTCGGTAGTTCCATTGGCTCTTGGACCTTCGGCTACCCATCCGGGTTCCAGTACCGTCAGCTGGTTCTCGGCAGTGTCTTTTGCTCTTGTACCTTCTGCTCCCCATCCTGGTTCCAGTAACGTCAGCTGGTTCCGGGCAGAGCCTTTGGCTTAGGTGCCTCCTTCTGGGTATCCGAGTTCCGTCAACGTCAGGCGGTCCTTGGTAGTGCTTTTTAGCACGGGTACCTCCTGCTTAGTAACCGGGTTCCAGTAACGTCAGCTGGTCCTCGGTAGTTCCATAGGCTCTTGAACCTTCGGGTAGCCATCCGAGTTCCAGTTCCATCAGCTGGTTCTTGGCATTTTCTCAGCCTTCTTGTACCTTCTGCTACATTTCCAAGTTGAAGACCCTAACGTCGACGACCCGGAAGACCACCACGATGACGACGACACGGAAGACCACCCCGATGACGACGACGACGACGGCGGAGACGACGACGGCGGAGATGACGACACTGGAGACGACGACCCTGGAGACGACAACATGGAAGACCGAGAAGCAGAAGAACAAGAGGCTGCAGAACAAAGAGCAGAAGAACATTAAGCATAAGACTTAATATCAGAGCAAAAGATATTATCTAAATTATATGCAGAAGAAGACTAAGCAGTGTATGGGGGTGAGTCCGTTCCTCCTCGTGGTGCCCCTGGATAAAGCCTGATGCTGCAGGCCAAACTGAACGCGGACAAATGTAACTTTTGTGACTGGCAGAACGGAAGGTGTAATCTTCAAACTTTTATAGATAACAACTACGGGAATGCCTGTCACAAATGAGAATATGATGAAGAAGTAGAATAGGAAGAATAATAACAGTGGAATAAAAAGAATATGTAGAATAAGAAGAATAATAATAGTTGAATAAAATGAATATGAAGAATGTAATAAAAAAAAAAAAATAGGTAGAAGATGAAGAAGAAGATGAATAAGGTGAAGAAGTTGATGTCAAAGATGCTGATGATGATGAAGATGAAAGTGTGGGAAAAGAAAAAAAAAAAGAAAAAAAAGAAGGGGAAGGGCGTGGAATAGTGAAACATCAATATCTGACAAAATAAAAAAAAAATTTACATAGTCAATATCTTTGTCACTCCGAACGTCTTAAAAAAAAACAAAAAACATGCTATTCTATTTGATTGGGATAAACCTCTATGACTTTAATGTCTCCGCCACCTCCCCAAATACATCCGGCATTATTCTTAGTTGTTTTCCTTCATGTAGAATGAACCTACAAGGAAAGAAAGGGTTTATTTTAATTCCGATATTTTGGTCCCATTGACTTGCATTGGGATCGGGTATCGGTATCGGCGATATCCGATATTTTTTGAATATCGGCCGATCCAAACCGATACCGATACTTTCCGATATCGGAAGGTATCGCTCAACACTAGTCATCAGTAGTTTATAGAATAAAAGAACAATTTACACTTTACTCAAAAACATAAAGAGAAAAATCAGACAAACTGAAAATTTTGCAGTGGTCTCTTAATTTTTGCCAGAGCTGTATATGTACTTGAAAGAATCAGTGTCAGTGTATTGACACACGCAGAGCACTACACGACCCTACGTCATGCTGCTCTCAGATGGGTTAGCAAAAACCTGATTCCCTTTAACTATGTAAAGCAAGATTGATATGTGTTGTTACATATTCCTATGAGAAAAGGAAAAATGTACAACAAATCCTACAGCCTTTGAGAGGAGGGACTTGTCATAGATTATTGAAAGCTACATACAGAGCGATTCACTCTCTATTTTTCCTGGAAAAATGGCTGTAACTTCTAAAAGAGACTGTCAACCAAACTGAAATTTAAACTGTAAATACTTTACAAAAAAGGAAGGAGGTTCCAGCGTCTTCAATATGCAAAAAGTATTTAAACATTAAAAGGATTCCATTATCAGGATAAACATGGCAACACGTTTCGAACACACAAAAGGCGTTCTTTAATAGAGCTTTTTTTTTGGACTTTATTGCAAGTGGTACCTTGAATTCCATGCTTCGGGAGCCCAGGTAAGCTGGTTATTTTTTTTATACATTACTGTAAATCCTTTGTTCATGAGAAGTGAGAGTGCAATGAACCTCAACGGCAGTGACGAGAAACATCCTCACAACTTGACTTGATGACTTGTCACCGTGCTGGTTTTCTCCACTAGAAGAAATACTTGCCATTCTTATAGGTATAAATAAGAAAGATATGTTTTGGTCAATACCTGACCTTCATCAGTCATCTGGACTGACTCAATGACTTGTCACTCCGCCGGTTGTCTCTACTACAAGAAAGACATGCTGCATGCAGTTCTACGTGTTGGTAGTACATGTGTGGTGCTTGCATTTCACGCTTTCCAAATTCCTTCTTCATTTAGTAACAATGTACAGAAACAGTTTGGAGGAGCGTGGTTTCATTGTGAAAACTTATTGGAAAACTGAATCCTTAAAGAGGTGCCAAAGTGAGTTTCTAAAGGAAGTTGGAACCAAAATCCAGCATCCAAATAGGACATTCTGACATTGGTGAATAAGCTGGAACAATACTGGATAGGCATGATGGAGGATGTCCAAAAATGTCTGAAGGAAAAAATTCTAGATGTGAAACAGTGAATTGTGGCATCTTCATGTCAATCATTGTACAGGCTTTCTCAGGAGACAGGCATGCCGTATTCCACATGTCAAAGAGTGGTCACGAAAGGTCATGTTCCCCTGTACAAAGTCACTGTACTGATTTAACACTGTCTGACTTTTTCCTCTGTGTCCATTTTAAAGGTTGGGTGTGCAGTGACAAGCCACAAACATTATAGGCACTCGAAGAGAACATACAGTGAGAAATTCAGTCTATGACCCCAGATATCCTGTAAAATACATTCAACAAAATGGATCATCGAATACAGGCATGCTTGACTGAAAACAGTGGACATTTTAAAATATCAGTTTTTCCTGAACCAAGAAATTTTTTGTCCAAATTTCAGTGCGATACATCATCTCTTTTAAAAGTTACAGCAATTTTCTGGATAAAATTGCAAGTGTGAGTGAATCACCCTGTACTTATGCTACATACATTACAGAGCAAAAGTTTGGACACACTTTCTCATTTAAAGATTTTTCTGTATTTTCATGACTATGAAAATTGTACATTCACACTGAAGGCATCAAAACTATGAATTAACACATGTGGAATTATATACTTAACAAAAAATGTGAAAAAACTGAAAATATGTCTTATATTCTAGGTACTTCAAAGTAGCCACCTTTTGCTTTGATGACTGCTTTGCACACTCTTGGCATTCTCTTGATGAGGTTCAAGAGGTAGTCACCGGGAATGGTCTTCCAGCAATCTTGAAGGAGTTTTCAGAGATGCTTAGCACTTGTTGCCCCTTTTGCCTTCACTCTGCGGTCCAGCTCACCCCAAACCATCTCAAATGGGTTCAAGTCTGGTGACTGTGGAGGCCAGGTCATCAGGCATAGCACCCCATTACTCTCCTTCTTGGTCAAATGGCCCTTATACAGCCTGGAGGTTTGTTTGAGGTCATTGTCCTGTAGAAAAATAAATGATGGTCCAACTAAACACAAACCGGATGGTAGCCATGCTGGTTCAGTTTGCCTTCAATTTTGAATAAATCCCCAACAGTCTCAACAGCAAAGCACCCCCACACCATCACACCTCCTCCTTCATGCTTCACGGTGGGAACCAGGCATGTAGAGTCCATCTGTTCACCTTTTCTGCGTCACACAAAGACACGGTGGTTGGAACAAAAGATCTCAAATTTGGACACATCAGACCAAAGCACAGATTTCCACTGGTTTAATGTCCATTCCTTGTGCTCTCTAGCCAAACAAGTCTCTTCTGCTTGTTGCCTGTCCTTAGCAGTGGTTTCTTAGCAGCTATTTTACCATGAAGGCCTGCTGCACAAAGTCTCCTCTTCACAGTTGTGGTAGAGATGTGTCTGCTGCTAGAATTCTGTATAGCATTGACCTGGTCTCTAATCTGAGCTGCTGTTAACCTGCGATTTCTGAGGATGGGGACTTAAATAAACTTATCCTCAGAAGCAGAGTTGACTCTTTGTCTTCCTTTCCTGGGGCGGTCCTCATGTTAGCCAGTTTCTTTGTAGCAATTGATGTTTTTTGCAACTGCACTTGGGGACACTTTCAAAGTTTTCCCAATTTTTCAGACTGACTGACCTTCATTTCTTTAATGATGGCCACTCATTTTTCTTTACGTAGCAGCTTTTTTCTTGCCATAATACAAATTCTAACAGTCTATTCAATAGGACTATCAGCTGTGTATCCACCAGACTTCTGCACAACACAACTGATCGTCTCAACATCATTTATAAGGCAATAAATCCCACTTATTAAACCTGACAGGGCACACCTGTGAAGTGAAAACCATTTCCGGTGACTACCTTTTGAAGCTCATCAAGAGAATGCCAAGAGTGTGCAAAGCAGTCATCAAAGCAAAAGGTGGCTACTTTGAAGAATCTAGAATATAAGACATATTTTCAGTTGTTTCACACTTTTTTGTTAAGTATATAATTCCACATGTGTTAATTCATAGTTTTGATGCCTTCAGTGTGAATGTACAATTTTCATAGTCATGAAAATACAGAAAAATCTTTAATTGAGAAGGTGTGTACAAACTTTTGCTCTGTACTGTACGTTTCAGAATAACATTGCAGAATTACAACTAATTTACAGAAATTGGCAAAATCATTGTTTATAAAACAAGCTAGTAGTTTACAAAACTGTAACATCAGGTTATTCTGGTACATGGGTGATCATAAGAATTTAATTTCAAATGGCTGGAGAAATTCGTAATGCATAGTAGATAAATACCAGGACTTTTGATATTAGCTAGTAGATGAGCAAAAGCAACACAAATATCTAGAGTCCATCAAAGATTCCTTATACAATAGGTACAGTATATTGCTAAACATTTAAACTTTAGCTATTATTTAAAAGCAGGAAGCATTACATGACGTACTGGCCTTCAAGATTCCTAGAACCTAAAGTGCTAGACATTCTGAGCTTAAAGGCATGTAAGATATAAATCTTAATCTTGTATTTTATTTGTAGGTCACTTATAAAACTAGTTTTGAACAACAAGTCCAGAATCATGCAGTAAACGGAAATAAGAAGAGAACACTCATTTACAATAATCAAAAAGGGTTACACTATTTTTGCCTCATTAAAACTAAGAATGTGAAGGTAGAGTTACTAAACCATATTACTAAATTTACTATTAATACAGAGCATAGTACATTTAAATGTTTTGCTATAGGATTTAAAGCTGTAAGAACAATATTTGGAAGTGTTTTGGTTTTAATTTAAAAACTAATGATAAATTAATTATACACAAATATAGTCAGAAAATTATAGGAGTATTTAGCACATATATCGAAGTTTGAATTGTTACCTGTTTTAGTATGCCAGCTGCCATGTCATGGCTACAATCAAAGATTACATGGAACTCTTTGCCTCTCTTCATTTCTTTCAGAAGTGGCTTTGCATCTTTTGTATCAAGAGGTAACTGGCGGATTTTAAGTCTTAAATTGTACCTAGATGGAGCCTTAATGAGCTCTTGTAAGCGGATAAGACCTAGTAAAAAAAAAAAAATAATGTCAGTCATAGAGATATTGACAGCACTGGGTAAATACTTTATTTACAGTAACATGGTAAAATAGTGTATTAAAATGCTACTTTATTCTCATTTATTCAATCTCTCAGAAGCGAGCCTCTGTGCAAACACATTATGTGGCCCTTTGCTGTAAAATAGTGCACCCCTTTATGCACTGCTCTGGAGGTGGAAATGAGCCCCCTTACCTCTCGGACTTTTGTGAGACTGTGCATTTTGAACCAATGGTGTGTTTACACCTGTCTATAGTTTTTTCAGCTTTCAATAGGTCAAAACTGTCCAGTTCTTTCTCTTTTTAATTCCTGCTCCTCCTCTGAGTATTATATGTATATTTTTAAATCCACCAAATGATTTCAGGATTAGGGGCCTTTTTGTTTAGTGCCCATTTTTATCGTCTTTACCAAGGAACATTGCTCACAGGATTCTCTAGGGACATGTCTTTAATCTGTTCTGCATAATTACCCTGTCAGCAATGCAATTACAATTTATCAAGGTATACAGAATTATTAGGTAGTTTGTTTTCCTAAACCAAAAGGGGTAAAAAAAATTGAACTGACTCTGAAAAGTGAAAAATTGCTAAAGTCTTACAGAGAGATGCAGCACTGTTGAAATTGCTAAGACATTGTGGCATGATCATCGAACCGTCAACATTTTTGTTGAAAACCATCAAAAAGGTCACAAAAAAGGCTTTGAAAAAAAAATGCACATTAACTGCCAGAGATTTGAGAAGAATCAACCATGAAGCGACCAGGAACCCATTATCCTCATCCTCCAATGTCACATTCCAGAACTTCAAACTGCCTGGAGTGCCAAGAAGTACAAGGTGTTCAGTGCTCAAATACATAGCCAAGGTAAAGAAGGCTGAAACTCGACCATCATTGAACTAGACACTTAAAAAAGTTTTCTAATGAACAAAAGTTAATTTTAATCAATAGATCTTGGAATAATAATATGTTCCACAGTTGGATGTGTTTAAATAAAACGTCCCTGTGCTGAGACAATCTTATAAATGTGCCCCTGCTATATACTGTGTAATGGCTGTGTTTGACTGTGCAGGAACATGGTCTGATCATACCACTGGGCATAACATCATAAGAAGAGAACAATCACTGGAGAAGGATATCATAGTAGGAAGAATAGAAGGAAAAAGGCGAAGAAGACCATAAACCTGATGGCTTGATACAATCAAGATAAAGGCCCTGCTTGTCCTATCTAGGCTTGCACAAGTTCAATCTTTCTACAGAGCATTCATCCATCAAATCACCATTGTTCGAGATGATTTCCATTGTATGGTATAATGAAATGTGAGATAGAATCAATGGTGTCATTCAAAAATTCATTTCACATCTTACTTTTGTTATGTCTTGAGGTCTGCAGACCTCAGAGCACATTAAAGGTTATTCAAGCAGCATCAAAAAGGTTTGATACTGCTTGAAAAATCACTGCAAATCAAATTAGACACTGCAAATCAATTTTCATCGAAAAAATCTACATAATTTGCCAAATTCTAATCTTTGCCTGATTTGATCATCTTTACTATCAGTAAAGTTGAAAATCATGCTTAAAGATTTGACAGCTGTTACTGTATGCACACTTAGAATACCACCTAGTGGACTCCTAAGCATAAAAAGCTGTTATTTAAATGAATAAACTAGAATTTATACTAAACCTTTTCCCACAAAATTATATGTCAAATTAGTTTTTACTTCATCTACTCAATAACATGCTGCCTGCAGATAAGACATCTCGTTGAACATGACATGTTCCCTTTCAGCATGAAGTTACTTACTCAAACAGTAAATTAATAGAGCAAACATAATGTTGAAGGGTTTTTTCTCCTAACTACTACTAGTTCTTATTATGGAAATAAAACATTTATTTAAAAAATATAGATGGTGTATTCTTTCTTTAAATGTTTAAGTGTATACTGAACTTTTTCTAAGTCCATGTACAATATGATATTGTCATAAGTTTTATGCTGTCGATTTGTCAGTCTTGCTCTGTGAAAGACGGAAACTTGATGTGATTGACACTAATGCCATTGACTCTTACTTGTTTTGATAAAAACTGGAATGAAAATAAGTGCAATAGGGTCTTATCCAGATTACAAAGGAAAGAGTAAAATGGCATTTGCTCACCTGGGGGGGTTGTGAAAGTCACAATCCATTTACTAGCTTTTTAAGGCCCCTTCACATTAAGCGACGCTGCAGCGATACCGACAACGATCCGGATCGCTGCAGCGTCGCTGTTTGGTCGCTGGAGAGCTGTCACACAGACCGCTCTCCAGCGACCAACGATGCCGGTAACCAGGGTAAACATCGGGTAACTAAGCGCAGGGCCGCGCTTAGTAACCCGATGTTTACCCTGGATACCATGCTAAAAGTTAAAAAAAACAAACACTAGATACTTACCTACCGCTGTCTGTCCTCCAGCGCTGCGCTCTGCTTCTCTGCTCTCCTCCTGTACTGTCTGTGAGCCGGAAAGCAGAGCGGTGACGTCACCGCTCTGCTTTCCGGCTCACAGACAGTACAGGAGGAGTGCAGAGCACAGCGCTGGAGGACAGACAGCGGTAGGTAAGTATCTAGTGTTTGTTTTTTTTTACTTTTAGCATGGTAACCAGGGTAAACATCGGGTTACTAAGCGCGGCCCTGCGCTTAGTTACCCGATGTTTACCCTGGTTACCAGTGAAGACATCGCTGGATCGGTGTCACACACGCCGATCCAGCGATGTCTCCAGGGAGTCCAGCGACGAAATAAAGTTCTGGACTTTATTCAGCGACCAACGATCTCCCAGCAGGGGCCTGATCGTTGGTCGCTGTCACACATAACGATTTCATTAACGATATCGTTGCTACGTCACAAATAGCAACGATATCGTTAACAATATCGTTATGTGTGAAGGTACCTTAAGCAAAGAAGACAGCAGAGCTACCAAACAGATAGTAAGCCATCTTGGAGATGAAAGTGGATATAAAACCTAGGATATGATATATACAATAGGAAACTAAATGGGGTATGGATGCTGTTTTATTTGTCAACATGGTTCGAGGTGATCACATCTCTTCATCAGGACAAACCACAATGATTGGACACAACTTGCAAGAATGTGGAAATAAACAGTACATTTAAGAAAGAGCCATTCAAAAATTGTCCTCCATGGTTTTATGACAATTATTTTACATTTTTATTATTTTTAAAATTTTTATTATCAATCTATTATATTTACACTTTTCATATTATATATATATATATATTTTAACTTCTTCTCGACATGCGCCATACTAGTACTGCTCTGAGGGAATTGTGTTCCTGCAAACAACAGTACTAGTACATTGAACCGGCCTCATGCTGAGTTCCGCAGTGATCGGGTGTGGGTGTCAGCTGTATGCAACAGCTGACACCCCGCAGCAATGCCCACGACTGATGCTATCACCAATTTTGGGCATTTGACCCATCTGATGCTGCTGTCATTAATAACATTACTCTTCCTCTTCTTCCTTCATTGAGTCACATCAGTTTGCAATATGTGTGCTCCAGAATCATGCTCACTCATTTGTGATGAAACTTAATTCCTATCTATCCAAATTCACCACAACTGATGTCACACCACTTCGATTGTACTGTCTTTTGCAATATGATGGCATGTGCTCCACCTCAATGGAACTTAATTTATTGCATAAAGTCATCTTTGCTTTGTGATTTCACATAGCAGAGACCGTGGACTGCTTCTGGTGCAACAAATATGGTGTTTTACATGTCTTCTATGGTCCACTTAGTCAAAAATGTTAATGCTGGAAATGCATTACCAGTGCAATTATGCACCTCCTACTATGTTGCTTCAAATGTCACTTTTAATGGAGTTTTGTCAGTGTTGGACTGGCCCAGCGGATCACCAGACGATCCTCCAGTGAGTGCTCCCCTTTACTTCTGCATGTTTGGAGCAGACACACTTCAGATGAAGTCTGGAGCATCATTTAAGGTAGTACTGACATCTAGTTTGAGTTCAGCAGTACTACCTTAATAAAACTCTCTGTGCCACCTTAACACATCCTTCCTTCCCACGTACAAACACACTTTTGTCTTCCTTGCTTTGAATACAGATAGGGGGAGGGTGTCTTCAGGCTGCAGCTATATTGAGTGGGGCCTTTTTTCCAGCACTCAGCAATTCAGCAATAAAGTATATTTTATTGTGTTTAAAATTTGTATATTTATTGAGTATACAGTATGCATTTATTGTGTATATGTGTACAACGTGCGCGAATACATACTTATATTTAATGTGAGTTACCTGTCAGTGTGAGTGAGGGCTGATTTAAGTTATGCATGACTAGAGACCTCTTCCCACAACACTCATGTCATAGTTTACTGAATGAGGATCCTCACAAATATAACCAATAGCTATGCACACATCATACATGAATATAAAAATGCACACTCCATATACACATGTACACACACACACTTACTGATAGCTCAAGGGTTGATGGGCCCTCAATTAATTATGATAGAGGTGGTGAGCTAGAGAAAGTTCTTTTTCTATATTTAAAAAGCCATAAATGGTTAATGGCCTTCTTTCATTGCCCATCTCTGTCAATTAGGGCTCTCTCAGATATCAGATTTTTTGGCACATGTGCCATTCATCCTTTTGCAGATAGATCACATACCCATTACAGTGAATATGCTTTTTCACTTTTTCATTTTTTGTTGCTGAAAAACAAAGAAAACTGAGTAATATCCTAATTTGAAGTAAATTATTTTTTAACACTTTACTACAGTTCAAAAGTCATTAAGAAATGTATGAAGCCGCACATGATCTGATTATGATTCTTACCTGGCAGATCACAGCTATTGCCGTGATGGCCTCTGCCTGTAAACACAGTGGTCTTTAATTGTCAGGGAGAGTTTTTAACAAAAATAAATTACTTTTCAGTGTGTGTTTATTTCTTCTTATTACTGGGTTTCTTTTTACTAATGAGCGTGTCTGACTGACACCTCTCCATTATTAACCCCTGGGCTTGATGTCAGCCAGCTGCTGACATCAACCACAGAAACAATTACCCTGATTTCCATTGCACCAGGTGAGGATCAGGATGAGATGAGGCTAAGCATCAAATTGGCTCAACAAATATGATCCACCTCTTCTGAGCAGGCTGTCGGCTTCTATTTGTAGGTTGGGAATGACCCAATAAACATGGGCATTCCTAGCTTATTAATATAATTACGCAGCCTACTTTCCCTTAGCTGGCTATTAGAAATAGCGGGACCCCACACTGGCAACTTTCCACTACTGTTTCTGGAACTTGCTATCAGAGAGTGTTGTTGTTTGTTGACCAAGGGCTGCCCACTCCCTAACCCAAACACTCTTATTTAACTACCCAACACAGAAGTATTTATAAGAGCTTGGTTAACCTCAGAATTCGACCATTCAATGTGATAGGATATCTCTGGTGTAACTGCTTGTCGGTGTTTATTAGTTTTGAAGGGACCAATGTCCATGGACCTTCCCATTCCGATAGTATTAATTTGCTGCTGCCATTTCTACCTTGGTTGGTTATGGAACATGAGCGAATGCAGCATATAATATTTACATGTGAAACAACCTAAATTATTTATTTATTACGTTTTTGTGGGTCTGCACATTTTCATAACCAGCCAATACAAATACAAATCCACCAGCAGAAAACTGATGTCCTTAGGATTGAAAGTTCCTTGGATACTGATTACTTCCTAATTTAAAAATAATAGCTGCAGCAGTCACAGGCAAAAACTATCACATTGGATGATTTATTTCTGGGGAGTAATAAACTCTTTACCAATTTTCCTGGTGGTGCATTAGGCAATAAATTAACAGTAGAGATAAGCGAGCACTAACATGCTAGAGAAAAAAAATGGCTCCATCAAAATGGTGCTGGTGCAGCAGCAAATATCGACACCATCTTGATGTAGCCATTTTTTTTTCTTCAGCAAAATGGTGTTGGCCCCCCGTTATGTGTCATCTATCGTGCTCCGAATAATGCAAGGCTAGTGCCATTTTTATAAAAAAAAAAAAAATTCTCAAGAAATTTATATGACAAAATCAAATAAAAATAAGGATATTATGTATCATATCATGCTACAGTGCAGGCGCCAGCACCTGCATGATGAATGTAGATTTTTTTAAAACAATAAGATATGCAGTATAGAAAATAGTGGGCGGGTCACTGAAGGATTTTACATGGTTCTTGTTACAGATAAATTCTTCAACACTTTTTTTGGAGTGTTATAAACCACCAAAATGTAACATAAAGCAATTAATACCGATGAATAATTGAGTCCAGGCAAAAGTTTGTAACTTTCATTGTAGTGTCATATACAACAGAAATTTTACTCAAAGCATGTAATACAGTGTGGATGCATAATCGAATTCAGACAAATTTTTCAACACTTTTTGGAGTCGTATATCGCATCGAAATAACAGAAAGGCTAATACTCTATGGATGACTAATTGATTGCAGACCAATTTTTCTTCTTTTTTTCACTGTTATATAACACTGAAATGTACTGCAGAGCCTCAAATAGTATACATGTAATTGAATACAAAAAAAGTTTTAAAACTTTTTGTAAGTGTTATATAACACCAACATATAACAAAGAGCATGTAATAATATATGGATCATTAACTGAATGCAAAATTTCCTTTACTCCATTTTTTGTAGTGTTATATAACACCAAAATGTACCACAGAGCACCTAATAGTATATGGATGAGTAATTCAATACAGAAAAATGTTTCAACACTTTTTTGGAATGTCATGTGCCACCAATATGTACCACAGATGGCTAAATAGATGATTACTTAAATACAGAAAAATGTTTCAACACTTTTTGGGAGTGTTATATGCCATTGAAATGTACCAAAGAGCTTGTAATAACATATGGATTAGTAATTGAATTAAGTCAATTTTTCAATGCTTTTTGGAATGTTATATACCACCAAAATGTAACAGAAAGCATCTGATACTGCATGGATGACTAATTGAATTCGTACAATTTTTTGGGAGTGTCATATACCATTGTAATGTGCCATAAAGCATGTAATACTGTATGGATGAGTAATTGGATCAAGAAAAAAATGTAATACTTTTTTGGAGTGTAACACACTGTAATGTAACAAGAACCACGTTTAAACTGTATGGAGGACTAACTGAACCCTAAAAAAGTTTTAAATGTAAAAATATTTTGAAAGTTTAGTTAATGCACTCGTACACTCATAAAGGCTTTGCAGAAAGTGCAGTGCAAATGCAGGAAAACATTATAAGATGGGTCATCCAGCCATCCATAGATCCCAGAAAGGAAACAACTGGCGGGCCTTATTCAAATAGTTTTAAAGTGTTTTTGCTGTACTTCTACAATCATAGAAGTGAAAAAACAAGAAAAAATTATAAGGTGGGTAATACTGTGATCCTCTTTAGGTGTCCGCTTCTTCTCTTTCCTCGGGAGGCTGGGGGGATGGCCTCCACCTGCTTCTTTAAGCCCGAGTCTAAGGTGAATGGGCTGTAAGTGAACCGGCTTCAGGTAGCGCAAGAGTAGAAATAGACAGGTAGAAATAGATGACAGCCCCTAGTCACTTGCACCATCGCCTGCTACCACATAGAAGGTGATAGAACCCAAGGACAGTCCAATCTCTTAAGGGTGGTAGTACCCCTGTCTCGAGAAGCCTCAAGGAATCACTCCCAGGCCCATTCATTCCTCAAACAGAGTTCATCCTGTTGTGTTCCTTCATGGATTAAACCCACCACATACCAGTGATGTTGCTCCTTCATTTTGTGGGACATGACACTGGTTCCAGCCATCAGCTCTTGTAGGCTTTGAGGCAAATGTTGTGTCTCTATTGCCTGCTGGTTGAACGAGATGTGTTGATGGGTCCCAAACTCTTCTATGGACCTCCATCTCTGCAGCTAGTAGAACTCAATGACATCCCCCAGAGCTAGAGAGCCCGCTAGCATTTGTCCAGCCCTGGTCCTGGCTTGCCTCCTTGTCTTTTCTGACTAGCCTAGGCCCCAGGTTCCATTCACCAGTTCCTGAATCCTGGCTCTCCTATCCACAGAACACAAGAACCTCAGTGGTGAAGGCTGCAGCCTGGCTTCAGGGTTCATGTTTCCTAGAAAGTGTCCAGTTCCAGACCACAGAATTCTGCCACCTCCACTATCGCACCATCATTTTTTAGCCCCGATATTCCTCCGGTCAATCCCTCTGGAGATTCAGTCATATTTGTTGCCCACAGAGCATGTAATAGTCTATGGATGAATAATTGAATACAGAAAATTGTAGGTGTTACATAACACCTAAATGTACCAAGTAGCACGAAAAAGTATATGGATGAGTAATTAAATACAGAAACATTTGGCAAGGATTGTAGTAATATTATATAACACCAAAATGTACCAAAGAGTACGTATTAGCATATGGATGCGTAATTGAATACAGAAACATTTTTCAATGCTCTTTTGGACTATTATATAACAGTAAAATGTACCACATTGCACGCAATAGTATATGATAAATTGAATACAGAAAAATCTTTCAATGCTTTCTGGGAGTGTTAAAGAAAAGCAAAATGTACCGCAAAGCACGTAATATTCTTTGGGTGAGTAAATAAATCCAGGAATTTGTTTACATTTTTTTAGAGTCTTACATAACATAGAAATGTACCACAAAGCACCTAATACTCTATAGATCGCAAAATAATCAGTTTTTTCATCCCCCTAAAAAAGTGGTCAACTGCCTCAGCTATATATTTAGCAGTGGACTGTAAAAGCCTTAATCCCAACCTAGAGACAGTATTCAGCAATTACTCTCCCTGCTCCTGCTGCTCTCTGTCCCTCACTAGGCTAAATGCAAAATGCATCTAATACAAACAGCAAAGCACAAAATTAGCACTTTCAAGGACTGTTAGCATGATGGTTCAACTTCAGCATCAGTACCAAGTCTACAGAATTTTGATTTGTTAAACTGTGCACATACAAGCCTGGACAAGCACTCTCTCCCACAAATAGCAACTGTCACAAAGCTGTGCAATGGTGTCAGTATGCCGAGCCTGTCTTTTTATAACCACTAATGTTTTCACAAGGCCAGCTAAACAGATGGACAGCCAATACCACTACCAAGATGTATACGGCATTACAATGGCTTGAAGGCAACCGCCACGTGCTTATTGGCTGTGCAACAGGTGCTAAATATTCAGGTCAGGGATTCGAGTTTGAAATCAAACACCATCTAATGCTTGCCGAGTGCCGCACAAATCCAATCACCCAGATAATACAGGATTGGGTCCCCGTGGTGGGCTTTGAACATAAAAATCTCTTGTAGTGCTATATTTTGACACTAACTCACATGATTAGAGTGGGAAATTGAATCAGTAATCAAACCCTGGCTCTATGTTTCCTATGGCCTAGTTACATTGTCAGGTACAGAAAACAACATACAAAGTTTATCGGTGACATAATGTCAATGACACAATAATAGATGGTTATTACCTAGTCCAGGACCCTGCCTGTATAGTTTAAAAAAATGCATTGCAAATAAGGTTTGACGTGAACCACAGGATAATGTTGCCAATGATGGGAATTTGAATTTTAAAAGATTCCATCATCTTATTCTATAGTCCCTTCAATATATATATTTAGAACCATTCAATTTGTGTTTTTATCAACCAATCTCACTGTCTATAAAAATTATGAAATATTGCTCTCCTCAAATAAACTGATCTTCATAATAACTTGACACCTTATATTTTGAAGGAATTACTTTTCAACTCATGTATTGCAAAAAATAACAGCTCTATTATAAAACTGTGAGCAGATAATCCAGGATCACATCATTCACAATAGGTGAAGGATATAGTTCACTGCCTCTTACTTTCTCTGTCTCGCTGAATACTGATATATATCACAACAACCTTTTAACAATTTAAGCAGCAGCACAAGCAAGATGGCTGCCCAATAATTCTCGATCTTAGAAAAAAAATATATACAATAAAATCAGATTGTTAAAAGATATTTCTCCTCTAAAATTCTTCTAAAACTGGTACTTTTTTGTCTCTTTATGTACTTTGCTTAGATGCGTCTCCTATTTGGTTTGAAAAATTATACAGTAACTTTCAGCACTAACAGATGTAGCAGTGCTTAAAAAAATGTTCTACAGTACCTTGAATCTTTGTTGGTCATGATGAAAAATATCTGCAATTTACACAAATAGCAAAATCATACTTTGACGGTATGGTTTGCATATCTCTAATGCTTTACTCTTAGTATTTAACCCTTTGTATCTTTGACAAAGCATACATAACATGGCAGAACAGGGGGCTAGGTCAGCATTGGCTAAGGATTGGCTTATCTAAACAATGAACAATGTGATCATTACTCTCGACAAGCAAACAATGTCAGATAAGTGTTTACATAAGATGAAAGTTGTTAATAAAATTATAGAATAACAAATATTACATTGTATTGTACACTCTGGTTACACAGACAATCTGGTTTAGGTGTCTTCAACATTCATATCCCATAAGAGATACTAATTACTTAGTATATATGAATTCATAAAGTGTGGACAAACTTTTCCATTGGTACTGTAGAAAGACTACTTAACAAATTAGAAAACAAAATATTTTTTTGCTCAATCTGCAAATATCTGTCAATGCGCCAACCAATACTGAACTTTTAATTGCCTTGAAACATGGTGAACTTTAATTAGGACTTAAATTGCTACTTCTCCTTTTTGTCAGTCATACCATTATACAAGCGAAGAATCTCTATTTGCGTCACACACCTTTCAAAAACTGAACCAGAATTTTTTTGCTCGCCTTAATGATTTCTTGCACAATTCATCGTCCCATCACTGAATTTATCCATACTATACAATAGTTCTGAACGATGGGTAGTTACAGTAAGAATCTGTCAGATTATCAGGCTGTGTAAATGCACCATAAAAGAAGCAAAACCAGGTGTAAACTGGAACACTGCATTTTTACTGTTAATGTGTAGCAAATAAATAATTTATTATAAGACACCATAAAAAAAGCTTGATTAATCTCATGTACAGCTACAATTCTTGAATCATCTCCTTAACAAAGAGAACACCATTGAGTTCTGTAGCAGTATTTTTCTTGCACCCTATTAGTTTTGGGTCAACTTTTGCTCACATTTGTCGTTCTAAAATTATGGTATTGCACTATAAAATTATTTAGTAACACACTTGTACATGCTTGTAAAAAGACTAACAGCACTCCACTAAGTTCAAAGATTCCTTCAACAAACATCTCCAAAGGTGATCTTCTGACATATATCTTAACACAAACCTTGGATTAGTACCAACTAGGTTTGAGAACTGGACAGATAATCTCAACCTTTTGATTCTGTAAATTAAAGTTTAAGAATGGTGCCTATTACCTCTACTGGCAAGGGTGTAATTTTCAGATGCAGTTTGGAGTTCACCTTTAAAATAGAGCGACAGTCCCAGATACATCACAGCCTGATGCTTTATATTTGCTATGTGCATCAACACCAAGGTCACAAATTATGACTTGAAATCCAGACAGTTATTACTGGGAATGTAGAAAATGTTGAAAACCATGTGTGAGCTCATCTGCCAACTCAACTGACAATTTGATTGAAATAGATGAAAACAGAAGAATTGAATAGTTGGATATGGTTTTCTCATGAAGTCCCACTGAGATCAGTGCCTTCTCCAATGAATCAAGAACTACAGGTCCTTCTCAAAAAATTAGCATATAGTGTTAAATTTCATTATTTACCATAATGTAATGATTACAATTAAACTTTCATATATTATAGATTCATTATCCACCAACTGAAATTTGTCAGGTCTTTTATTGTTTTAATACTGATGATTTTGGCATACAACTCCTGATAACCCAAAAAACCTGTCTCAATAAATTAGCATATCAAGAAAAGGTTCTCTAAACGACCTATTACCCTAATCTTCTGAATCAACTAATTAACTCTAAACACATGCAAAAGATACCTGAGGCTTTTATAAACTCCCTGCCTGGTTCATTACTCAAAACCCCCATCATGGGTAAGACTAGCGACCTGACAGATGTCAAGAAGGCCATCATTGACACCCTCAAGCAAGAGGGTAAGACCCAGAAAGAAATTTCTCAACAAATAGGCTGTTCCCAGAGTGCTGTATCAAGGCACCTCAATGGTAAGTCTGTTGGAAGGAAACAATGTGGCAGAAAACGCTGTACAATGAGAAGAGGAGACCGGACCCTGAGGAAGATTGTGGAGAAGGACCGATTCCAGACCTTGGGGAACCTGAGGAAGCAGTGGACTGAGTCTGGTGTGGAAACATCCAGAGCCACCGTGCACAGGCGTGTGCAGGAAATGGGCTACAGGTGCCGCATTCCCCAGGTAAAGCCACTTTTGAACCATAAACAGCGGCAGAGGCGCCTGACCTGGGCTACAGAGAAGCAGCACTGGACTGTTGCTAAGTGGTCCCCAGTACTTTTTTCTGATGAAAGCAAATTTTGCATGTCATTCAGAAATCAAGGTGCCAGAGTCTGGAGGAAGACTGGGGAGAAGGAAATGCCAAAATGCCTGAAGTCCAGTGTCAAGTACCCACAGTCAGTGATGGTGTGGGGTGCCATGTCAGCTGCTGGTGTTGGTCCACTGTGTTTCATCAAGGGCAGGGTCAATGCAGCTAGCTATCAGGAGATTTTGGAGCACTTCATGCTTCCATCGGCTGAAATGCCTTATGGAGATGAAGATTTCATTTTTCAGAACGACATGGCACCTGCTCACAGTGCCAAAACCACTGGTAAATGGTTTACTGACCATGGTATTACTGTGCTCAATTGGCCTGCCAACTCTCCTGACCTGAACCCCATAGAGAATCTGTGGGATATTGTGAAGAGAAAGTTGAGAGACGCAAGACCCAACACTCTGGATGAGCTTAAGGCCGCTATTGAAGCATCCTGGGCCTCCATAACATCTCAGCAGTGTCACAGGCTGATTGCCTCCATGCCACGCCGCATTGAAGCAGTCATTTCTGCCAAAGGATTCCCGACCAAGTATTGAGTGCATAACTGAACATTATTATTTGTTGTTTTTTTTTGTTTGTTATTAAAAAACACTTTTATTTGATTGGATGGGTGAAATATGCTAATTTATTGAGACAGGTTTTTTGGGTTATCAGGAGTTGTATGCCAAAATCATCAGTATTAAAACAATAAAAGACCTGACAAATTTCAGTTGGTGGATAATGAATCTATAATATATGAAAGTTTAATTGTAATCATTACATTATGGTAAATAATGAAATTTAACACTATATGCTAATTTTTTGAGAAGGACCTGTACTTTGACAAGAGGAGCTTTACTGCTTCCTAATGTTTTCACTTAAAATTCAACACTTACGTTATTCTATCTTGTTTTTAACAATGATGGCAATGTCACACATAAACCAGGCAATACATTTAAAACGCTGGTAACCATAGAAATCATCTTCAGCTCAAAGAATGTAAAATGAAGTAATTTGGTTTAAAAATATATATTTATTTATACTGTTGCATAATACAATGTATGAACTGGGACTCTGTAGTGTGATTAACCCCTTCATGACCTTGGGATTTTCGTTTTTTCCATGTTCGTTTTTCGCTCCCCTCCTTCCCAGAGCCATAACTTTTTTATTTTTCCATCAATATGGCCATGTGAGGGCTTATTTTTTTGCAAAACAAGTTGTACTTTTGAATGTCATCATCGGTTTTAGCATGTGATATACTAGAAAACGGGAAAAAAATTCCAAGTGCAGTGAAATTGCAAAAAAAGTGCAATCCCAAACTTGTTTTTTGTTTGGCTTTTTTTGCTAGGTTCACTAAATGCTAAAACTGACCTGCCATTATGATTCTCCAGGTCATTACGAGTTCATAGACAGCTAACATATCTAGGTTCTTTTTTATCTAAGTGGTGAAAAAAATTCCAAACTTTGCTAAAAAAAAAAAATTGTGCCATTTTCCGATCCTCGTAGCGTCTCCATTTTTCATGATCTGGGGTCAGTTGAGGGCTTATTTTTTTCGTGCCGAGCTGGTGTTTTTAGTGCCATTTCGGTGCAGATACGTTCTTTTGATCGCCCATTATTTCATTTTAATGCAATGTCGCGGCGACCAAAAAGACGTAATTCTGGTGTTTCGAATTTTTTTTCTCTCTACGCCATTTAGCTATCAGGTTAATCCTTTTTTTTATAGATCGGGCGATTCTGAATGCGGCGATACCAAATATGTGTAGGTTTGAATTTTTTTTATTGATTTATTTTCAATGGGGCGAAAGGGGGGTGATTTAAACTTTTACATTTTTTATTTTTTTCAAATTTTTTTAACTTTTTTTTAACTTTTGCCATGCTTCAATAGCCTCCATAGGAGGCTAGAAGCTGGCACAACCCTATCGCCTCTGCTACATAGCAGCGCTCATCAGATCGCTGCTATGTAGCTGAATTGCAGGTGTGCTATGAGCGCCGACCACAGGGTGGCGATCACAGCTAGCCGGGATCAGTAACCATAGAGGTCTCTAGGACCTCTATGGTTACTATGCAGAAGCATTGCTGACCCACGATCATGTAACGGGGGTCAGCGATGCACTCATTTCCGGCCGGATGTCCGGAAGCACCAGATAAATGCCGCTGTTAGCATTTGACAGCGGCATTTAACTAGTTAATAGCGGCGGGTGAATCGCGATTTCACCTGCCTCTATTGCGGGCACATGTCAGCTGTTCTAAACAGCTGACATGTCCCGGCTTTGATGCGGGCTCACCGCTGGAGCTCTGCATCAAAGGGCGGGAATCTGACCTTGGACGTACTATCCCGCCTGAGGTCAGATAGGGGTTAAGGGGACAACAATTGTGTGATGCTGATCAATTATTGAAGGAAGTGCAGTGTGATGAGACCCATGTGAAATGTAAAATGCATTAAGAAAAAAACATTTCAGAAGGGAAGACAACTCAAAAGTGTTGCTTTAACGTGTCCTTTTTCTGCTTTCTATGTGTTGTTCTATGAAACATATTGCAATTCTTATCTACTTAGGCTATTATCTTCTAGAACTTTTAGCTCATAATACAAAACTGCATACATTAGGAAGAATTCACATATGTTTTCATATGCAGGTGAGGAACCACAATAACAGCAATTTCTACTTTTTGGTTATACATTTTGATTGCTAATGTACATGTACACAGGTTTTCCAGGCAAAAATAGCAACACAATTCAAGATGATCAAAGCACTGTTAGCTATAATACTTGGGGTGTTAGAGTTGGGGGACGTTAATTCTTCCCTTTTCTCTGCTCTATGTATAAACAGGAAGTCTCTTTTCCCTATCTTGAGTCACCCCCCTCTTCAACTCCTGACCCAGCTGCTCCGCTCCTCCCCCCATCTGGCCAGGAATTTTGCAGCGATTTCTCTCCGTGCATTGTTCTAATAAATAGATTCTAGAGTATGGTAATAGCCAGGTGGCTGGTGCCATGAATATATTTAGGCTGGATGCACATGGTCAGTAATTGGCAGCGCTTTGGTCGCAGTACATGTCCGCTGCATCTAAAGCGCTGCCAGCTTTTGAAAGCAGGTGATTCCACATGTGTTCATTGAACCGTGCGGAATCACTGCATCCAGTACATTGTACGGGTGAAATTTATCAGCGGGTGAGCCACGGGCATCGGTGCACGCATGGTGGGCATGGGATTTCTATGCTGCAACATCCGGATGCTGCAGGTTGGATGCTACAGATATAAGCAGCGTCCAACCCCCAGCGTTTACTGACTAAGGGAACGTACCCTTAAAGATCTTGTGTGCACATTTGAATAGTCATTTCCTTATAATTGCTATCATTGCTTTTTATGTGTACATAGTGTACAATTTGTAGATTTTGTGCTATGACTAAATGTGTAATGTGAAGTTATTCAATAAAACACTATTTTGTGCTGGCATGTGAAATATTTTTATTTGCTTTAATATGTATTGCTTTATTTTTCTTGTAGATGACATGTTTTGAAATTTTGGTGAGATTATCCATTTTCCAGTTGTTTTTTTTTCAAGTTTCCTTTTCCAGACATATCTGTTTTTTTTTTTCTTATGATAATGATTTGCATTGCTGAAAAGTTTCTCTTTTAAGACGTTTACTTTGATGTAAAAAATGATTCAATCTTTGATCAAAGACTTTAGCAATTTACCAAAAGCACAACTTTGTGAGTTTCAATAGAAGCACTTTCACCTACTGCGCGTTTTACTTTTTAATCTAAATCTGTTTTTCTTTTCCATCCCATGTAAATTAAAGCAATACATTTTACATGCTTACTATTTTTAATCTTTAAGTATTAATCAAAATTTTTATGTACCATTTAATGAATCAATAGTTTCTAAAGATATTGATTATTTAAGAATGTATCAGCTAAAGTTTTCAGGGATGATTTCAGATTCAGAAGAATTTACATACTATATTTTTAATGCAAATTGTTATGAAAATGCTTTTTTTCTCTGATTTTCCTAAATAGTTTCTGCAAATGAGTATAATGTTCAAATCATCAACCATTAGAGTTTAAATCAAATTTTACCGGACAAACTTCTCAATGATAACAGTATTTTTTTCAAAACTAAAGAAACTAAAAAATGCACTGTCCCAAGCTGTTATGCACAACAGAGTTTCCAACAATTTTATAGGTTGTTAAGAACTGAAAATGGTCATTTGTTGAATTAGCAGCATTAACATGTATTTAGTAAAATCATTTATTTTAGCCAAAAACATCTTAACATGCCAATTTACGTGTTAACAGAAGACCCGTTTTTTGATATCACCTTCACAATTTTTACATTAATTAAACTTGTGCTTTTTTGAATAGTTTCTGCTTGAATGTCTTTGAAGGATGCTAGAATAGCCTCCTGAGCTGCTGTTTTGATATGAACTTCCTCTTATCCTCATGGTTCTTTTGCTTGAGGATACTCCAAAGATACTTCTTGATAGAGTTGAGCTCAGAGGAGGATGGTGGCCACACCATGAGTTTATCTACTTTTAAGCTCATAGCAGCCAATGGCTCGGAGATATTATTAGTATGAGATGGTGCATTGTACTGTAGGAAGATGATTGTGCTACAAATCCCACGATTCTTTTTTATGTACAATGGATGAAAGTGATCAGGCAGAAACTCTATATTTTTTGCTAATGTTATTTTCACACCTTCGGGATCCCTAAAAGAGCCTATCACCTCTCTCTTTATGGTTCAATTAAAAAACATGACTCAGCCACCTTTATTCTGATGTCACAGCCTTTTGGGGACATGGTAGCCATCCATCAAGCATACACTATTCCATCCATCATGATGATCCAGGGTTACATGCACTCATCAGTAAAAAGACTGTTTTAAAATTAGTCTTCAAGTATATATGGGCCCATTGCAGCAGTTTCTGCTCATGTACACTTTTTAGGGGTGGCCAAGTAGTAGGTCTATTAACAACTGCAAGCTTCTGGGGGATCCCAGGGCAGCACGGTGGCTCAGTGGATAGCACTGCAGCCTTGCAGCGCTGGAGTCCTGGGTTCTAATCCCACCCAGGACAACATCTGCAAAGAGTTTGTATGTTCTCTCCGTGTTTGCGTGGGTTTCCTCCGGGCACTCCGGTTTCCTCCCACATTCCAAAGACATATTGATAGGGATTCTAGATTGTGAGCCCAATCGGGGACAGTGATGATAATGTGTGCAAACTGTAAAGCGCTGCGGAATATGTTAGCGCTATATAAAAATAAAGATTATTATTATTTATCCTAAGCCTTGTGTGTTGTAGGACTTCAGAGGCATCAGCAGCTTCAAATACCTGTTTGCTGCTTTGTAATGGTATTTTAGCAGTAGCTCTATAAATTTAATTAATTTGTCTGACAGAAACTTTCCTCACTATGCCTTTTAAAACTCCCTAAAATAGATCTTTCATTATTGTTAAGTTAAAAACTTTCAATAACCTTCTAAACATTAGATGGTGTATGTCCAATGAGAATGATCTAGTAAAGCAATTTTACAGGGTGGGCCATTTATATGGTTACACTTAAATAAAATGGGAATGGTTGTTGATATCAACTTCCTGTTTGCAGCACATTAGTATATGGGAGTGGGAAAACTTTACAAGATGGGTGGTGACCATGGCGAATATTTTGAAGTTACCCATTCTGGATCCAACTTTGCTTTGTCCAATGGGAAGAGGGTCATGTGACGCATCAAACTTATTGAGAATTTCACAAGAAAAACAATGGTGTGCTTGGTTTTCACGTAACTTTATTCTTTCATGAGTTATTTACAAGTTTATGACCACTTATAAAATGTGTTCAAAGTGCTTCCCATTGTGTGGATTGTCAATGCAACCCTTTTCTCCCACTCTTGACAGACTGATAGCAACACCGCATAAGAAATGCTAGCACAGGCTTCCGGTATCCTTTGTTTCAGATGCTGCACATCTCATATCATCAAAACATAGACAATTGCCTTCAGATGACCCCAAAGATAAAAGTTTAAGGGGGTCAGATTGAGAGACCTTAGTGGCCATTCAACTGGCCCATGACGACCAATCCACTTTCCAGGAAACTGTTCATGTAGCAATGCTCGGACCTGACACTCATAATGTGGTGGTGCACCATCTTGCTGGAAAAACTCAGCCATCTTCAGTGCATAAAGAGGGCAACACATCATCATGATGGTCATCGTGGGCCAGTTGATATATACCGTATATACTCGAGTATAAGCCGACCCGAGTATAAGCCGATCCCCCTAATTTTGCCACAAAAAACTGGGAAAACTTATTGACTCGAGTATAAGCCTAGGGTAGGAAATGCAGCAGCTACCGGTGAATTTCAAAAATAAAAATAGATACCAATAAAAGTAAAATTAATTGAGACATCAATTGTGCCATATATAATGCTCCATACTGTTCATTATTGCCCCATAGATGCTCCATTTAAAGCTATGCCACATGGAATGCTCTGTACTGTTCATTATTGCCCCATAAGATGCTCAATATAAAGCTGTGCCCCATATAATTGTCTGTACCATTCATTATTGCCCCATAAGATGCTCCATACAAAGCTGTGCCCCATATAATGCTCTGTACCATTCATTATTGCCCCATAGATGCTCCATTTCAAGCTGTGCCCCATATATAATGCTCTGCACCATTCATTATTGCCCCATAGATGTGCCATATAAAGATGTGCCCCATATATAATGCTGCTGCTATAAAAAAAACGACATACTCACCCCACTTGCTGCCCGCAGCTCCTCAGCGTCCCGTCTCTCCACACTGACTGTTCAGGCAGAGGGCGGCGCACACACTAGTACGTCATCGCGCCCTCTGACCTGAACAATCAGAGCAAGAGGACGGGAAGACTGAGTGGCGCCTGATTATATGTATCCCAAACTGGTGCCAATGGTGCCAATGAATAATACAACATGTACTGTAAAAAGCAATAATATACAGCTGCTACAAATGAAAAGCAAAACAAAGCTCCAAGTCTCAAACTATGGAGATACCAATGAGGTTTATTTTTTAAATACATTTTACATAGCCATACTACCCTACAGCGCAAAGCAAAAAGGTTGTAAAAATAAAATTAAAAAATAGCAGAATTTTTTTTCAACTAGACTTCACAAAAAATATTTTTTTCCAGTTTGCAATAAATTATACAGTAAATTAAATACAACTAAAAAGACAAGCTTTCATGCAACTATGTCAATGGAAAAATGAAAAGATATGGCTCTGCAAAATGAGGGTGAAATAACAAAAAATAAATAAATGGCTGCATCCTCTGGGGTAGGCATTCATGTTGTGATTGATTGTCTGCAGCTCTATTCTTTTCACTAAAATACTATAGCTTTGACTCAAACCACACAGACTCAATTATAAGTCAAGTAGATTTGTCTGGATTCCTTGGAGTACATCTTTACATAAATTCAGCATAACTGTTATGGCTCTATTGTGAAAATCTGTCACTATACAGTATATTTAGTTAAAGTGTCTAAGGAAAACACATTTTTGCTTTACATTGGTGTGCATAAATATATCATTATATATATATACAGTGGGGCAAAAAAGTATTTAGTCAGTCAGCAATAGTGCAAATTCCACCACTTAAAAAGATGAGAGGCATCTGTAATTTACATCATAGGTAGACCTCAACTATGGGAGACAACCTGTGAAAAAAAAATCCAGAAAATCACATTGTCTGTTTTTTTAACATTTTATTTGCATATTATGGTGGAAAATAAGTATTTGGTCAGAAACAAAATTTAATCTCAATACTTTGTAATATATCCTTTGTTGGCAATGACAGAGGTCAAACGTTTTCTGTAAGTCTTCACAAGGTTGCCACACACTGTTGTTGGTATGTTGGCCCATTCCTCCATGCAGATCTCCTCTAGAGCAGTGATGTTTTTGGCTTTTCGCTTGGCAACACGGACTTTCAACTTCCTCCAAAGGTTTTCCATAGGGTTGAGATCTGGAGACTGGCTAGGCCACTCCAGGACCTTGAAATGCTTCTTACGAAGCCACTCCTTCGTTGCCCTGGCGGTGTGCTTTGGATCATTGTCATGTTGAAAGACCCAGCCACGTTTCATCTTCAATGCCCTTGCTGATGGAAGGAGGTTTGCACTCAAAATCTCACGATACATGGCCCCATTCATTCTTTCATGTACCCGGATCAGTCGTCCTGGCCCCTTTGCAGAGAAACAGCCCCAAAGCATGATGTTTCCACCACCATGCTTTACAGTAGGTATGGTGTTTGATGGATGCAACTCAGTATTCTTTTTCCTCCAAACACGACAAGTTGTGTTTCTACCAAACAGTTCCAGTTTGGTTTCATCAGACCATAGGACATTCTCCCAAAACTCCTCTGGATCATCCAAATGCTCTCTAGCAAACTTCAGACGGGCCCGGACATGTACTGGCTTAAGCAGTGGGACACGTCTGGCACTGCAGGATCTGAGTCCATGGTGGCGTAGTGTGTTACTTATGGAAGGCCTTGTTACATTGGTCCCAGCTCTCTGCAGTTCATTCGCTAGGTCCCCCCGCGTGGTTCTGGGATTTTTGCTCACCGTTCTTGTGATCATTCTGACCCCACGGGGTGGGATTTTGCGTGGAGCCCCAGATCGAGGGAGATTATCAGTGGTCTTGTATGTCTTCCATTTTCTAATTATTGCTCCCACTGTTGATTTCTTCACTCCAAGCTGGTTGGCTATTGCAGATTCAGTCTTCCCAGCCTGGTGCAGGGCTACAATTTTGTTTCTGGTGTCCTTTGACAGCTCTTTGGTCTTCACCATAGTGGAGTTTGGAGTCAGACTGTTTGAGGGTGTGCACAGGTGTCTTTTTATACTGATAACAAGTTTAAACAGGTGCCATTACTATAGGTAATGAGTGGAGGAAAGAGGAGACTCTTAAAGAAGAAGTTACAGGTCTGTGAGAGCCAGAAATCTTGATTGTTTGTTTCTGACCAAATACTTATTTTCCACCATAATATGCAAATAAAATGTTAAAAAAACAGACAATGTGATTTTCTGGATTTTTTTTTTCTCAGTTTGTCTCCCATAGTTGAGGTCTACCTATGATGTAAATTACAGACGCCTCTCATCTTTTTAAGTGGTGGAACTTGCACTATTGCTGACTGACTAAATACTTTTTTGCCCCACTGTATATATATATATATATATACACATATATACACACATATATGTATATATATATATATATATATATATATATACATAGTGAAACTGAGGACATAAAACCACAATGAACTGGAATAAAATGGAAGTTACTTGATTTCATATTATCAACATCTTATTGACATATGACGATCAAGGTTTAAAAGGATTTATCAGCAAAAAAAAGTCATGAGACATAGAAAATGATGACACAAGACACATATATTTTACATTTTGTTCTGAAAAGCAGGAAGAAGATAAAAAAACTACATTAATTTGGTACCACTGTAATCATACTGACCTGCGAAAAACTAGTTACACATATATTTTATCTTTACAGTGAAAGCAATAAAAACAAAAATAAAAAAACATAGGAAAGAATTGCCTTTCTTTACCATTTCACCACATTTTGGCTTTTTCTTCCTAATTGTCAGTATATTATATGGTGAAATGAATAATGTCATTAAATAATAAAACTTTTCGAACAAGAAAAAACTGTCATATAGCTACAGTACAGACCAAAAGTTTGGACACACCTTCTCATTTAAAGATTTTTCTGTATTTTCATGGCTATGAAAATTGTACATTCACACTGAAGGCATCAAAACTATGAATTAACACATGTGGAATGATATACTTAACAAAAAAGTGTGAAACAACTGAAAATATGTCTTATATTCTAGGTTCTTCAAAGTAGCCACCTTTTGCTTTGGTGACTGCTTTCCACACTCTTGGCATTCTCTTGATGAGCTTCAAGAGGTAGTCACTGGGAATGGTTTTCACTTCACAGGTGTGCCCTGTCAGGTTTAATAAGTGGGATTTCTTGCCTTATAATTCGGGTTGGGACCATCGGTTGTGTTGTGCAGAAGTCTGGTGGATACACAGCTGATAGTCCTACTGAATAGACTATTAGAATTTGTATTATGGCAAGAAAAAAGCAGCTAAGTAAAGAAAAACGAGTGGCCATCATTACTTTAAGAAATGAAGGTCAGTCAGTCTGAAAAATTGGGAAAACTTTGAAAGTGTCCCCAAGTGCAGTGGCAAAAACCACCAAGCGCTACAAAGTAACTGGCTCACATGAGGACTGCCCCGGAAAGGAAGACCAAGAGTCACCTCTGCTTCTGAGGATAAGTTTATCCGAGTCACCAGCCTCAGAAATTGCAGGTTAACAGCAGCTCAGATTACAAACCAGGTCAATGCCACACAGAGTTCTAGTAGCAGACACATCTCTACAACAACTGTTAAGAGGAGACTTTGTGCAGCAGGTCTTCATGTATAATAACTGCTCGGAAACCACTGCTAAGGACAGGCAACAAGCAGAAGAGACTTGTTTGGGCTAAGGAACAAAAGGAATGGACATTAGACCAGTGGTAATCTGTGCTTTGGTCTGATGAGTCCACATTTGAGATCTTTGGTTCCAACCACCGTGTCCTTGTGCGACACAGAAAAGGTGAATGGATGGACTCTACATGCCCGGTTCCCACTGTGAAGCATGGAGGAGGAGGTGTGATGGTGTGGGGGTGCTTTGCTGGTGATAATGTTGGAGATGTATTCTAAATTGAAGGCATACTGAACCAGCATGGCTACCACAGCATCTTGCAGCAGCATGCTATTCCATCCGGTTTGCTTTTAGTTGGACCATCATTTATTTTTCAACAGGGCAATGACCCCAAACACACCTCCAGACTCTGTAAGGGCTATTTGACCAAGGAGAGTGATGTGTGCTACGCCAGATGACCTGGCCTCCACAGTCACCAGACCTGAACCCAATCGAAATGGTTTGAGGTGAGCTGGACCGCAGAATGAAGGCAAAAGGTCCAACAAGTGCTAAGCATCTCTGGGAACTCCTTCAAGATTGTTGGAAGACCATTCCCGGTGACTACATCTTGAAGCTCATCAAGAGAATGCCAAAAGTGTGCAAAGCAGTCATCAAAGCAAAAGGTGGCTACTTTGAAGAACCTAGAATATAAGACATATTTTCAGTTGTTTCACACTTTTTTGTTAAGTATATAACTCCACATATGTTAATTCATAGTTTTGATGCCTTCAGTGTGAATGTACAATTTTCATAGTCATGAAAATACAGAAAAATCTTTAAATGAGAAGGTGTGTCCAAATATTTGGTCTGTAGTGTATGTCACTGGTAAAAAAAATTGTATGACCTTAGGAAGAAGCAGAGGAAAAAAGTAAAGGGCAAAAACAGAAATGAGTTTTGTCATTAAATTGTTAATGAGTAGGTTTGTGCGAAACGGGTCGTTCATTTTCAAAAGTCACCGACTATTGGCAAAGTCGGGTTTCATGAAACCCGATCCGACCTCTGTGCGGGGTCGGCTATGCGGTACGCGACTTTCGCGCCAAAGTCGCTTTTCAATGACGTGAAAAGCGCCATTTCTCAGCCAATGAAGGTGGACGCAGAGTGTGGGCAGCGTGATAACATAGGTCCTGGTCCCCACCATCTTAGAGAAAGGCATTGCAGTGATTGGCTTGCTGTCTGCGGCGTCACAGGGGCTATAAAGGGGCGTTCCCGCCGACTGCCATCTTACTGCTGCTGATCTGAGCTTAGGGAGAGGTTGCTGCCGCTTCGTCAGAAGCAGGGATAGCGTTAGGCAGGGTCCATTAACCACCAAACCGCTTGTGCTGTAGCGATTTCCACTGTCCAACACCACCTTCGGTGTGCAGGAACAGTGGAAGCTACATTTTTTTTTTCTCAGCGCTGTAGCTCATTGGGCTGCCCTAGAAGGCTCCGTGATAGCTGCATTGCTGCGTGTACGCCGCTGTGCAAACCAACTGCTTTTTTCAAAGCACAAATCCTGTTGTTCTGCACAGCTATCTTGTTTGTTTGTCCACACTTTTTATTTAATTTGTGCATCAGTCCACTCCTTATTGCTGCCTGCCATACCTGGCTGAGATTACTGCAGGGAGATAGTAATTGTAGGACAGTCCCTGTTTTTTTTTTTGTGGGAGATTAAGATTGGCATTTCTGCTAGCGTGCCATCCCTGTGTGTGCCATCTCTCACTCAGTGGGCCATAGAAAGCCTATTTATTTTTTTGCTTGATTTGGGTTCTAAAATCTACCTGAAAAAATCACTACTAGATACACACCAACACTTGTATAAAGTGTAGGAAAGACGGTAAATGCAAAGATAAAACAAAATAGATTTTATTGAGTATATTTTTAAAAAAAATTAAACATACCAAATCAAGTTACAGGAGTCACAAAAAAGAAGAACACATAGAAAAACAGGACCTATATACAGTGTCACAATTAGTATCACAAATGATTTTACAGGTATGACTGGAGGTATATTAACGTCAAAAAAAGAAATAGATATTGCACAAAATCTATACATAAATACCTATGTATGCAATGGAATGCCCTAAATACGATCAAACACTGGGTAAAATGAAACCCAGTAAACTGTAGAAATACAAAAGTGCCTAGTGCGTAATACAGTCAAAGAGGAGGGGCATACATACATTAAGGTATAATGATTAAAGTGTCATAATGTCAAAATAAATCTTTAAAAGACAGTAGTCACATGATAATATAGTGCGTCATCCACAAAAGTGGGTCCTCAATACAGCAAAAATGATAGTATAGTGCGTCCTCTGCAAAAATGGGTCCTCAATAAAGCACAGACCAGAATACTAATAGACTATTGCACGCTATACAAAGTGCTCTGTGCTAAGTGCTGAATGCTTAGTGCAATGAGATTAAGTAGCCACACTGGCGTGTGCTAAGAAGATATTACCGATGCCCGTACTAAAGTGTTCGTAGTGCATACTGGACTCACTAATAGCAGCAGAAGGTACGGCTACAAGAGGACTATGCAACTGTAAGAAGGAACCGTGTAGTCATACCTGAGTGTCAGAGACAAGGAGTGGTCCCGGTCAGCTATGTGATCCACCCCGACAGCGCCGTTTCGCTAAATGCTTCCTCTATGGGGGCGTACGTCGGGGTGGATCACATAGCCGACCGGGACCTCTCCTTGTCTCTGACACTCAGGTATGACTACACGGTTCCTTTTTACAGTTGCATAGTCCTCTTGTAGCCGTACCTTCTGCTGCTATTAGCGAGTCCAGTATGCACTACGAACACTTTAGTACGGGCATCGGTAATATCTTCTTAGCACACGCCAGTGTGGCTACTTAATCTCATTGCACTAAGCATTCAGCACTTAGCACAGAGCACTTTGTATAGCGTGCAATAGTCTATTAGTATTCTGGTCTGTGCTTTATTGAGGACCCATTTTTGCAGAGGACGCACTATACTATCATTTTTGCTGTATTGAGGACCCACTTTTGTGGATGACGCACTATATTATCATGTGACTACTGTCTTTTAAAGATTTATTTTGACATTATGACACTTTAATCATTATACCTTAATGTATGTATGCCCCTCCTCTTTGACTGTATTACGCACTAGGCACTTTTGTATTTCTACAGTTTACTGGGTTTCATTTTACCCAGTGTCTGATCGTATTTAGGGCATTCCATTGCATACATAGGTATTTATGTATAGATTTTGTGCAATATCTATTGCTTTTTTTGACGTTAATATACCTCCAGTCATACCTGTAATATCATTTGTGATACTAATTGTGACACTGTATATAGGTCCTGTTTTTCTATGTGTTCTTCTTTTTTGTGACTCCTGTAACTTGATTTGGTATGTTTAATTTTTAAAAAAAATATACTCAATAAAATCTATTTTGTTTTATCTTTGCATTTACTGTCTTTCCTACACTTTATACAAGTGTTGGTGTGTATCTAGTAGTGTTTTGACGTTTGTGCTAATCTAATTTTTTTCAGACTGTGTTTAATAACTGAAAAAATCACTACATCAATCAGTGGGAGAAAAATATTGGCCTCAGGGCTTGTGTGCCACTCCTGACTCCTGTGTGTGCCATCTCTCACTCAGTGGGCCATAGAAAGCCTATTTATTTTTTTGCTTGATTTGGGTTCTAAAATCTACCTGGAAAAATCACTACATCAATCAGTGGGAGAAAAATATTGGCCTCAGGGCTTGTGTGCCACTCCTGACTCCTGTGTGTGCCATCTCTCACTCAGTAGGCCATAGAAAGCCTATTTATTTTTTTGCTTGATTTGGGTTCTAAAATCTACCTGGAAAAATCACTACATCAATCAGTGGGAGAAAAATATTGGCCTCAGGGCTTGTGTGCCACTCCTGACTCCTGTGTGTGCCATCTCTCACTCAGTGGGCCATAGAAAGCCTATTTATTTTTTTGCTTGATTTGGGTTCTAAAATCTACCTGGAAAAATCACTACATCAATCAGTGGGAGAAAAATATTGGCCTCAGGGCTTGTGTGCCACTCCTGACTCCTGTGTGTGCCATCTCTCACTCAGTGGGCCATAGAAAGCCTATTTATTTTTTTGCTTGATTTGGGTTCTAAAATCTACCTGGAAAAATCACTACATCAATCAGTGGGAGAAAAATATTGGCCTCAGGGCTTGTGTGCCACTCCTGACTCCTGTGTGTGCCATCTCTCACTCAGTGGGCCATAGAAAGCCTATTTATTTTTTTGCTTGATTTGGGTTCTAAAATCTACCTGGAAAAATCACTACATCAATCAGTGGGAGAAAAATATTAGCCTCAGGGCTTGTGTGCCACTCCTGACTCCTGTGTGTGCCATCTCTCACTCAGTGGGCCATAGAAAGCCTATTTATTTTTTTGCTTGATTTGGGTTCTAAAATCTACCTGAAAAAATCACTACATCAATCAGTGGGAGAAAAATATTGGCCTCTGAGCTTGTGTGCCACTCCTGACTCCTGTGTGTGCCATCTCTCACTCAGTGGGCCATAGAAAGCCTATTTATTTTTTTGCTTGATTTGGGTTCTAAAATCTACCTGAAAAAATCACTACATCAATCAGTGGGAGAAAAATATTGGCCTCTGGGCTTGTGTGCCACTCCTGACTCCTGTGTGTGCCATCTCTCACTCAGTGGGGTGTTATGAAGGCAATCCAGTAACACAGTGTGCCAGTAATCAGAGCACATACAGTGATCTGACAATAACCCACAAACAATAGAACGAGCTCTGAGACGTGGAATCTCTGTAGACCGCAATACCTGAACCTATCCTAAACACAACTAAAGGCTGCTGTGGATTGCGCCTGACACTACTAATGCAACTCGGCACAGCCTGAGGAACTGACTAGCCTGAAGATAGAAATACAAGCCTGACTTGCCTCAGAGAAATACCCAAAGGAAAAGGCAGCCCCCCACATATAATGACTGTTAGCAAGATGAAAAGACAAAACGTAGGGATGAAATAGATTCAGCAAAGTGAGGCCCGATATTCTAGATAGAGCGAGGATAGCAAAGAGATCTTTGCAGTCTACAAAAAACCCTAAAGCAAAAAACCACGCAAAGGGGCAAAAAGACCCACCGTGCCGAACTAACGGCACGGCGGTACACCCTTTGCGTCTCAGAGCTTCCAGCAAAAACGAAAAGACAAGCTGGACAAAAAAACAGCAACAAAAGCAAAGAAGCACTTATCTAAGCAGAGCAGCAGGCCACAGGAAAGATCCAGAAGCTCAGATCCAACACTGGAACATTGACAAGGAGCAAGAAAGACAGAATCAGGTGGAGTTAAATAACAAGGCAGCCAACGAGCTCACCAGAACACCTGAGGGAGGAAGCCCAGAGGCTGCAGTACCACTTGTGACCACAGGAGTGAATTCAGCCACAGAATTCACAACAGTACCCCCCCTTGAGGAGGGGTCACCGAACCCTCACCAGAGCCCCCAGGCCGACCAGGATGAGCCACATGAAAGGCACGAACAAGATCTGGAGCATGGACATCAGAGGCAAAAACCCAGGAATTATCTTCCTGAGCATAACCCTTCCATTTAACCAGATACTGGAGTTTCCGTCTAGAGACACAAGAATCCAAAATTTTCTCCACAATATACTCCAATTCCCCCTCCACCAAAACAGGGGCAGGAGGCTCAACAGATGGAACCATAGGTGCCACGTATCTCCGCAACAACGACCTATGGAATACATTATGTATGGAAAAGGAGTCCGGGAGGGTCAGACGAAAGGACACAGGATTGAGAATCTCAGAAATCCTATACGGACCAATAAAACGAGGTTTAAATTTAGGAGAGGAAACCTTCATAGGAATATGATGAGAAGATAACCAAACCAGATCCCCAACACGAAGTCGGGGACCCACACGGCGTCTGCGATTAGCGAAAAGTTGAGCCTTCTCCTGGGACAAGGTCAAATTGTCCACTACCTGAGTCCAGATCTGCTGCAACCTGTCCACCACAGAATCCACACCAGGACAGTCCAAAGACTCAACCTGTCCTGAAGAGAAACGAGGATGGAACCCAGAATTGCAGAAAAATGGAGAGACCAAGGTAGCCGAGCTGGCCCGATTATTAAGGGCGAACTCAGCCAACGGCAAAAAGGACACCCAATCATCCTGGTCTGCAGAAACAAAACATCTCAGATATGTTTCCAAGGTCTGATTGGTTCGTTCGGTCTGGCCATTAGTCTGAGGATGGAAAGCCGAGGAAAAAGATAGGTCAATGCCCATCCTACCACAAAAGGCTCGCCAGAACCTTGAAACAAACTGAGAACCTCTGTCAGAAACAATATTCTCAGGAATGCCATGCAAGCGAACCACATGCTGGAAGAACAAAGGCACCAAATCAGAGGAGGAAGGCAATTTAACTAAGGGCACCAGATGGACCATTTTAGAAAAGCGATCACAGACCACCCAAATGACTGACATCTTTTGAGAAACGGGAAGGTCAGAAATGAAATCCATCGAAATATGTGTCCAAGGCCTCTTCGGGACCGGCAAGGGCAAAAGCAACCCACTGGCACGTGAACAGCAGGGCTTAGCCCTAGCACAAATCCCACAGGACTGCACAAAAGTACGTACATCCCGTGACAGAGATGGCCACCAGAAGGATCTAGCCACTAACTCTCTGGTACCAAAGATTCCTGGATGACCAGCCAACACCGAACAATGAAGTTCAGAGATAACTTTACTAGTCCACCTATCAGGGACGAACAGTTTCTCGGCCGGACAATGATCAGGTTTATTAGCCTGAAATTTTTGCAACACTCGCCGCAAATCAGGGGAGATGGCAGACACAATGACTCCTTCCTTGAGGATACTCGCCGGCTCAGATAAACCCGGAGAGTCGGGCACAAAACTCCTAGACAGAGCATCCGCCTTCACATTTTTAGAGCCCGGAAGGTACGAAATCACAAAATCGAAGCGAGCAAAAAATAACGACCAACGGGCATGTCTAGGATTCAAGCGCTTGGCAGACTCGAGATAAGTAAGGTTCTTATGATCAGTCAATACCACCACGCGATGCTTAGCTCCTTCAAGCCAATGACGCCACTCCTCGAATGCCCACTTCATGGCCAGCAACTCTCGGTTGCCCACATCATAATTACGCTCAGCAGCAGAAAACTTCCTGGAAAAGAAAGCACATGGTTTCAACACTGAGCAACCAGAACCTCTCTGTGACAAAACCGCCCCTGCTCCAATCTCAGAAGCATCAACCTCGACCTGGAACGGAAGAGAAACATCTGGTTGACACAACACAGGGGCAGAACAAAAACGACGCTTCAACTCCTAAAAAACTTCCACGGCAGCAGAAGACCAATTAACCAAATCAGCACCCTTCTTGGTCAAATCGGTCAATGGTTTAGCAATGCTAGAAAAATTACAGATGAAGCGACGATAAAAATTAGCAAAGCCCAGGAACCTTTGCAGACTTTTCAGAGATGTCGGCTGAGTCCAATCCTGGATGGCTTGGACCTTAACCGGATCCATCTCGATAGTAGAAGGGGAAAAGATGAATCCCAAAAATGAAACTTTCTGCACACCGAAGAGACACTTTGATCCCTTCACGAACAAAGAATTAGCACGCAGGACCTGGAAAACCATTCTGACCTGCTTCACATGAGACTCCCAATCATCTGAGAAGATCAAAATGTCATCCAAGTAAACAATCAGGAATTTATCCAGATACTCACGGAAGATGTCATGCATAAAAGACTGAAAAACAGATGGAGCATTGGCAAGTCCGAACGGCATCACTAGATACTCAAAATGACCCTCGGGCGTATTAAATGCCGTTTTCCATTCATCTCCTTGCCTGATTCTCACCAGATTATACGCACCACGAAGATCTATCTTAGTGAACCAACTAGCCCCCTTAATCCGAGCAAACAAGTCAGATAACAATGGCAAGGGATACTGAAACTTAACAGTGATCTTATTAAGAAGGCGGTAATCAATACACGGTCTCAGTGAACCATCCTTCTTGGCTACAAAAAAGAACCCTGCTCCCAGTGGTGATGACGATGGGCGAATATGTCCCTTCTCCAGGGATTCCTTCACATAACTGAGCATAGCGGTGTGTTCAGGCACGGATAAATTAAATAAACGACCTTTAGGGAATTTACTACCAGGAATCAAATTGATAGCACAATCACAATCCCTATGCGGAGGTAGGGCATCGGACTTGGGCTCTTCAAATACATCCTGATAATCAGACAAGAACTCTGGGACCTCAGAAGGAGTGGATGACGAAATAGACAAAAATGGAACATCACCATGTACCCCCTGACAACCCCAGCTGGATACCGACATAGAGTTCCAATCCAATACTGGATTATGGGTTTGTAGCCATGGCAACCCCAACACGACCACATCATGCAGATTATGTAGCACCAGAAAGCAAATAACTTCCTGATGTGCAGGAGCCATGCACATGGTCAGCTGGGCCCAGTACTGAGGTTTATTCTTGGCCAAAGGTGTAGCATCAATTCCTCTCAACGGAATAGGACACCGCAAAGGCTCCAAGAAAAACCCACAACGTTTAGCATAATCCAAATCCATCAGATTCAGGGCAGCGCCTGAATCCACAAACGCCATGACAGAATACGATGACAAAGAGCATATCAAGGTAATGGACAGAAGGAATTTGGACTGTACAGTACCAATGATGGCAGACCTATCGAACCGCTTAGTGCGCTTAGGACAATCAGAAATAGCATGAGTGGAATCACCACAGTAGAAACACAGCCCATTCAGACGTCTGTGTTCTTGCCGTTCAACTCTGGTCATAGTCCTATCGCACTGCATAGGCTCAGGTTTAATCTCAGACAATACCGCCAGATGGTGCACAGATTTACGCTCGCGCAAGCGACGACCGATCTGAATGGCCAAAGACATAGACTCATTCAAACCAGCAGTCATAGGAAAACCCACCATGACATCCTTAAGAGCCTCAGAGAGACCCTTTCTGAACAAAGCTGCCAGCGCAGATTCATTCCACAGAGTGAGTACTGACCACTTCCTAAATTTCTGACAATATACTTCTATATCATCCTGACCCTGGCACAAAGCCAGCAAATTTTTCTCAGCCTGATCCACTGAATTAGGCTCATCGTACAGTAATCCGAGCGCCAGGAAAAACGCATCGACACCACTCAATGCAGGGTCTCCTGGCGCAAGAGAAAATGCCCAGTCCTAAGGGTCGCCGCGCAAAAAAGAAATAATAATCAAAACCTGTTGAACTGAATTACCAGAAGAATGAGGTTTCAAGGCCAGAAATAGCTTACAATTATTTTTGAAGCTCAGAAACTTAGTTCTATCACCAAAAAACAAATCAGGAATAGGTATTCTTGGTTCTAGCATAGATTTCTGATCAATAGTATCTTGAATCTTTTGTACATTTATAACGAGATTATCCATTGAAGAGCACAGTGCCTGAATATCCATGTCCACAGCTGTGTCCTGAAGCACCCTAATGTCTAGGGGAAAAAAAAGACTGAACACAGAGCTGAGAAAAAAAAATGATGTCAGAACTTCTTTTTTCCCTCTATTGAGAATCATTAGTTAGGCTGTTAGGAGTCGAGTTTCCTCTGCTGCACAGGGGGAATCTCGATCCATCTCCGCTGCGGTCTCCCATTCTCCTCCAGCCGCAGTGGAGTCTGCTCAGCAGGGACGTCGATCCCAGCGTCTCGCTCAGTCTGACTCTGTGAGAAGAGTTACTGCTGCTTCTCCAGCTTCTGCCTTTAAAGCCTATACTGGTCAGCAGCGAGCGGACTTCTCTGGGACTAAGTCCTTATCTGCACTCACTGAGCATGCCCAGGGCAAGATCTCCCGTTGGAGATCGAGGGTCATGTGCTCAGGCTCTGCGGCACATTCCATTGGTCCTCTTGGCAGGTCTTGGAAGGGCAAAAGTTCTATAGCCACTTCCTGTGCTGCAGCTATATAAACTGCGCATGACCGCACGGCCATGCGCTAGTATCAAGTCATATGTGCTTTGCGCCAGTGTGGTTAGCATAAGTGTGTTCAGGGACCCGGCTGAAATAAGCCCCTAGAATACCGGCACCTCCGGTGAGGAGATTGTATGAGTGTGTTCAGGGACCCGGCTGAAATAAGCCCCTAGAATACCGGCTTCTCCGGTGAGGAGATTGCGTGTTGCTTAACCACAGACTGCTATCAGCTTGGCAGTAAGCTTGTGCTCCTGTGAGGCTAACAGGGCGCAGTGCTTTCCTCTCGCGGCTGCTCTGTGAGGTAATAGAGCTAGTCTACACTGCCATATTGTGCCACCATTCACTAGCAGCAGGTTCTTCCTGCACGGTGGACCCCGGGCTGCGAACGCACCATTAATAATAAATATCTATTTCTACTCGGTGCGTTCCGCTAGCCCTAACATAGGCTCCTTGTACTGTTATGAAGGCAATCCAGTAACACAGTGTGCCAGTAATCAGAGCACATACAGTGATCTGACAATAACCCAAAAACAATAGAACGAGCTCTGAGACGTGGAATCTCTGTAGACCGCAATACCTGAACCTATCCTAAACACAACTAAAGGCAGCTGTGGATTGCGCCTGACACTACCTATGCAACTCGGCACAGCCTGAGGAACTGACTAGCCTGAAGATAGAAATACAAGCCTGACTTGCCTCAGAGAAATACCCCAAAGGAAAAGGCAGCCCCCCACATATAATGACTGTTAGCAAGATGAAAAGACAAAACGTAGGGATGAAATAGATTCAGCAAAGTGAGGCCCGATATTCTAGATAGAGCGAGGATAGCAAAGAGATCTTTGCAGTCTACAAAAAATCCTAAAGCAAAAAACCACGCAAATGGGCAAAAAGACCCACCGTGCCGAACTAACGGCACGGCGGTACACCCTTTGCGTCTCAGAGCTTCCAGCAAAAACGAAAAGACAAGCTGGACAAAAAATCAGCAACAAAAGCAAAGAAGCACTTATCTAAGCAGAGCAGCAGGCCACAGGAAAGATCCAGAAGCTCAGATCCAACACTGGAACATTGACAAGGAGCAAGGAAGACAGAATCAGGTGGAGTTAAATAACAAGGCAGCCAACGAGCTCACCAGAACACCTGAGGGAGGAAGCCCAGAGGCTGCAGTACCACTTGTGACCACAGGAGTGAATTCAGCCACAGAATTCACAACAGTGGGGCATAGAAAGCCTTTTTTTTTATTTGGTTTCTAATTTGTCCTTGAAAAAATCATTTTATTTTATTTGGTTTCTAAATTCTTCCTGAAAAAATCATTTTATTTTATTTTGTTTCTAAAGTCTCCCTGAAAAAAAAAATAAAAAAATAAAACAGTGGGAGATTAATATTGCCCTTTCTGCTTGTGTGCCAGTCTTGACTCCTGGGTGTGGCATCTCTCTCTCTCAAATTGTGGGCCATACAAAGCCTATTTATTTTTTTGCTTGATTTGGGTTCCAAAATCTACCTGAAAAAATCACTACATCAATCAGTGGGAGAAAAATATTGGCCTCTGGGCTTGTGTGCCACTCCTGACTTCTGTGTGTGCCATCTCTCACTCAGTGGGGCATAGACAGCCTTTTTTTAAATTTTTTTATTTGGTTTCTAAATTGTCCTTGAAAGAATCATTTTATTTTATTTGGTTTCTAAATTCTTCCTGAAAAAATCATTTTATTTTATTTTGTTTCTAAAGTCTCCCTGAAAAAAAATAAAAAAATAAATAAAACAGTAGGAGATTAATATTGCCCTTTCTGCTTGTGTGCCAGTCTTGACTCCTGGGTGTGGCATCTCTCTCTCTCTCACAAATTGTGGGCCATACAAAGCCTATTTATTTTTTTGCTTGATTTGGGTTCCAAAATCTACCTGAAAAAATCACTACATCAATCAGTGGGAGAAAAATATTGGCCTCTGGGCTTGTGTGCCACTCCTGACTCCTGTGTGTGCCATCTCTCACTCAGTGGGGCATAGACAGCCTTTTTTTTTTTTTTTTTTGGTTTCTAAATTGTCCTTGAAAAAATCATTTTATTTTATTTGGTTTCTAAATTCTTCCTGAAAAAATCATTTTATTTTATTTTGTGTCTAAAGTCTCCCTGAAAAAAAAAATAAAAAAAAATAAAACAGTGGGAGATTAATATTGCCCTTTCTGCTTGTGTGCCACTCCTGACTCCTGTGTGTGCCATCTCTCACTCAGTGGGGCATAGAAAGCCTTTTTTTTTTTTTTTAATTTGGTTTCTAAATTGTCCTTGAAAAAATCATTTTATTTTATTTGGTTTCTAAATTCTTCCTGAAAAAAATCATTTTTTTTTATTTTGTTTCTAAAGTCTCCCTGAAAAAATAAAAAAATAAAACAGTGGGAGATTAATATTGCCCTTTCTGCTTGTGTGCCAGTCTTGACTCCTGGGTGTGGCATCTCTCTCTCTCTCAAATTGTGGGCCATACAAAGCCTATTTATTTTTTTGCTTGATTTGGGTTCCAAAATCTGCCTGAAAAAATCACTACATCAATCAGTGGGAGAAAAATATTGGCCTCTGGGCTTGTGTGCCACTCCTGACTCCTGTGTGTGCCATCTCTCACTCAGTGGGGCATAGACAGCCTTTTTTTTTTTTTATTTGGTTTCTAAATTGTCCTTGAAAAAAACATTTTATTTTATTTGGTTTCTAAATTCTTCCTGAAAAAATCATTTTATTTTATTTTGTTTCTAAAGTCTCCCTGAAAAAAAAAATAAAAAAAAATAAAACAGTGGGAGATTAATATTGCCCATTCTGCTTGTGTGCCAGTCTTGACTCCTGGGTGTGGCATCTCTCTCTCTCTCTCTCTCTCTCTCTCTCTCAAATTGTGGGCCACACAAAGCCTATTTATTTTTTTGCTTGATTTGGGTTCCAAAATCTACCTGAAAAAATCACTACATCAATCAGTGGGAGAAAAATATTGGCCTCTGGGCGTGTGTGCCACTCCTGACTCCTGTGTGTGCCATCTCTCACTCAGTGGGGCATAGAAAGCCTTTTTTTTTTTTTTTTTTATTTGGTTTCTAAATTGTCCTTGAAAAAATCATTTTATTTTATTTGGTTTCTAAATTCTTCCTGAAAAAATCATTTTATTTTATTTTGTTTCTAAAGTCTCCCTGAAAAAATAAAAAAATAAAAAAATAAAACAGTGGGAGATTAATATTGCCCTTTCTGCTTGTGTGCCACTCTTGACTCCTGGGTGTGGCATCTCTCTCTCTCTCTCTCAAATTGTGGGCCATACAAAGCCTATTTATTTTTTTGCTTGATTTGGGTTCCAAAATCTGCCTGAAAAAATCACTACATCAATCAGTGGGAGAAAAATATTGGCCTCTGGGCTTGTGTGCCACTCCTGACTCCTGTGTGTGCCATCTCTCACTCAGTGGGGCATAGACAGCCTTTTTTTTTTTTTTTTTTGGTTTCTAAATTGTCCTTGAAAAAATCATTTTATTTTATTTGGTTTCTAAATTCTTCCTGAAAAAATAAATAAATAAATAAAACAGTGGGAGATTAATATTGCCCTTTCTGCTTGTGTGCCAGTCTTGACTCCTGGGTGTGGCATCTCTCTCTCTCTCTCTCTCAAATTGTGGGCCATACAAAGCCTATTTATGTTTTTGCTTGATTTGGGTTCCAAAATCTACCTGAATAAATCACTACATCAATCAGTGGGAGAAAAATATTGGCCTCTGGGCTTGTGTGCCACTCCTGACTCCTGTGTGTGCCATCTCTCACTCAGTGGGCCATAGAAAGCCTTTTTTTGTTTTTTTATTTGGTTTCTAAATTTTTCCTGAAAAAATCTTTTTTTTAAATTTTGTTTCTAAAGTCTCCCTGAAAAAAAATAAATAAATAAAACAGTGGGAGATTAATATTGACATTTGTGCTTGAGTGACAGTCCTGCGTGTGTGGCATCTCTGTGATTTGGTGCCACAGAAAGCAGAGTGTGTAACATTGTGCCTGATTTTCCTTGTGGTCTCACCAACCTGTAAAGGGATATTGAAATCATACTGAAGTTATAGGTCACCGTGTAAGTTGTTTGACAGCAACAAATAAAGTTACTTTGGTTAAGTTTTTAATACAATGAGGAAGTCTGGTGCAAGAGGTCGTGGCCGTGGGCGTTCATTGTCAGCTGGTAATGATGGTAGTGGTAGTGGAGCATCAGGTGGTCGTGGGAAAAAAAATATTCCACCTAAGTCTGGAGCTGTGGAGCCAGGTTCGTCGTCTGGCTACACAAGGCCTCGAACGCTCTCTTTTCTGGGAGTAGGAAAACCGCTTTTAAAGCCGGAGCAGCAACAGCAAGTTTTGGCTTACCTTGCAGACTCAGCCTCTAGCTCTTTTGCCTCCTCTTCTGAAACTGGTAAATGTAAAAGCAGCGCGTCGCTTGTGGATGTTCACGGTCAGGGACAAGTCGCTTCCTTGTCCTCTTCAGCAAAAACAACAACAAGAGAGAAGGATGCAGCAGGCGACACAACGGGTTACTCCATGGAGCTCTTTACACATACCGTCCCTGGCTTAGAAAGTGAAACACTTAACAGGCCATGCCCATTACAAGTAGATTCTGGCATGGAGTGCACTGATGCACAGCCACAGCCTGACTACTATGCTGGTCCTTTGACTCAGACCACAACATTGCCCTCTCAGGGTACTGATCCACAATCAGACCCTGATGAGACTATGTTGCCCCGTCACGAACGCTATACCACCGACCGACATGGTGACACAGACGAAGATGCACGCGAGCTAGAAGAGGAGGTAATAGATGACCCAGTTGTTGACCCCGTTTGGCAGCCATTGGGGGAACAGGGTGCAGGCGGCAGTAGTTCAGAAGCGGAGGTGGAGGAGGGGCCACAGCAGGCATCAACATCGCAACAGGTTCCATCTGCCGGGCCCGTATCTGGCCCAAAACGCGTGTCAAAGCCAAAACCTGTTGGAGGACAGCGTGGCCATCCGTTTAAAGCTCAGTCTGCAATCCCTGAAAAGGGATCCGATGCTAGGAAGAGTGCAGTCTGGCATTTTTTTAAACAACATCCAATTGAGCAGCGCAAAGTCATCTGTCAAAGATGTTCAACTAGCTTAAGCAGAGGGCAGAATCTGAAAAGTCTCAATACAAGTTGCATGCATAGACATTTAACCACCATGCATTTTCAAGCCTGGACTAACTGCCAAACGTCCCTTAAGGTTGTAGCACCCTCGACCAATGAAGCTAGTCAGCAACGCAACATCCCTTCCGTCACTGTAAGGCCACCATTTTCCGCACCACCGGCAGTATCTGTGCAGGTTTCTTTGCCAGCCAAAAGCAGTCAGGGTCAGGGAATCACCAGTTTTGTAGGAGGAAATATTGCATCTAGGGCACCGGCGGAAATAATACCATCTCCAACCGTCTCTCAGTCTGCAATGTCCACCGGCACACCCGCAAGTTCCACGATCTCCAGCTCTCCAGTCCAGCTCACCCTACATGAGACTCTGGTTAGAAAAAGGAAGTACTTATCCTCGCATCCGCGTACACAGGGTTTTAACGCCCACATAGCTAGACTAATCTCGTTAGAGATGATGCCCTACCGGTTAGTTGAAAGTGAAGCTTTCAAAGCCATGATGGAGTACGCTGAACCACGCTACGAGCTACCCAGTCAACACTTTTTTTCCAGAAAAGCCATTCCAGCCCTCCACCAGCATGTTAAAGAGCGCATCGTCCATGCACTCAGGCAATCTGTGAGTACAAAGGTGCACCTGACTACAGATGCATGGACCAGTAGGCATGGCCAGGGACGTTACGTGTCCATCACGGCACACTGGGTGAATGTGGTGGATGCAGGGTCCACAGGGGACATCAATTTCGGGACAGTTGTGCCTAGCCCACGGTCTAGGAAACAGTTGGCTGTAGGCGTTCGCACCCCCTCCTCCTCCTCCTCGTCCTCCTGCAGAAGCGACAGCTCTTCCACAGACCGCAGTCGGCCAACCACTCCATCGGCAGCTGACACTGTTGCACACCAGTTGTCCCATTATGGGCCAGCTACTGGCAAGCGTCAGCAGGCTGTATTGGCTATGAAGTGTTTGGGCGACAACAGACACACCGCGGAAGTTCTGTCCGAGTTCTTGCAACAAGAAACGCAGTCGTGGCTGGGCACAGTAGATCTTGAGGCAGGCAAGGTAGTGAGTGATAACGGAAGGAATTTCATGGCTGCCATCTCCCTTTCCCAACTGAAACACATTCCTTGCCTGGCTCACACCTTAAACCTGGTGGTGCAGTGCTTATTGAAAACTTATCCTGGGTTCTCCGACCTGCCGCTCAAAGTGCGTGGACTTTGCTCACATATCCGATGTTCGCCTGTACACTCCAGCCGTATGCAGACCTATCAGCGTTCTTTGAACCTTCCCCAGCATCGCCTAATCATAGACGTTGCAACAAGGTGGAACTCAACATTGCACATGCTTCAGAGACTGTGCCAACAGAGGCGGGCTGTTATGTTTTTGTGGGAGGATACACATACACGGGCAGGCAGTAGGATGGCAGACATGGAGTTGTCAGGTGTGCAGTGGTCGAAGATACAAGACATGTGTCAAGTCCTTCAGTGTTTTGAGGAATGCACATGGCTGGTTAGTGCAGACAACGCCATAATAAGCATGATCATCCCCCTAATGTGTCTGCTGATGCAAAGTTTGACGCACATAAAGGATCAGGCGTCTGCACCAGAGGAAGAGGAAAGCCTTGATGACAGTCAGCCATTGTCTGGTCAGGGCAGTGTACAGGACGAGGTAGCGGGCGAAGAGGAGGTGGAGGACGAGGAGGATGATGGGGATGAGTATATTTTTAATGAGGAAGCTTTCCCGGGGGCACTGGAAATTGGTGGCGTGGCAAGGCCGGGTTCTGGTTTTTTGAGGGACACAAGTGACGTAGATTTGCCTGAAACTGCCCCTCAACCAATCACAACCGCAGATTTGACAACTGGAACTTTGGCCCACATGGTGGATTATGCCTTACGTATCCTCAAAAGGGACACACGCATTACTAAAATGATGAACGATGATGATTACTTGTTGGCCTGCCTCCTTGATCCTCGCTATAAACGCAAATTGCAAAATATTATGCCACATGAGAACTTGGAACTAATATTAGGAACCAAACAATCAACTCTTGTTGACCGTTTGCTTCAGGCATTCCCAGCACACAGCACCCGTGATCGTTCTCACACGAGCTCCAGGGGGCAGCAGACCAGGAGTGTTAGGGGTGCACACATCAGAAGTGGCGTTGGACAGAGGGGTTTTCTGACCAGGTTGTGGAGTGATTTTGCTATGACCGCAGACAGGACAGGTACTGCTGCATCAATTGAAAGTGACAGGAGACAACATTTGTCCAGTATGGTTACAAACTATTTTTCATCCCTTATCGATGTTCTCCCTCAATCGTCATTCCCATTTGATTACTGGGCATCAAAATTAGATACCTGGCCAGAATTGGCAGAATATGCATTGCAGGAGCTTGCTTGCCCGGCAGCTAGTGTCCTATCAGAAAGAGTATTCAGTGCTGCAGGTTTAATATTAACCAAAAAAAGGACTCGTCTGGCTACCCAAAATGTTGATGATCTAACATTCATTAAAATGAACCACAACTGGATTTCGAATTCTTTTGCCCCACCTTGCCCGGCAGATACCTAGCTTTCCTACAAAAAGCTCTTGCCTGTGGACTACTGTGAATTACTTTTCGAATGTCTAATTTGCTGCAGCTGATTGTCCAGCATACGACATGTTTACACCTCCCTAAATGGCCAAACTCCCCACACGGGGCCGTGGTATCGCGACTTGGCACAAGCACCCATGAGAGTGCTGTTTGTCTGAAGAGGTGGGTGTGCCCGCTTTTTGTCGACTGCACTGCCACTGGGTCCCTCATAGTACAATAAACTGTCTCTGGCGGTGGTGGTGCGCACCCAACGTCAGACACACTGTTGTAACATGAGGGGCCCTGGGCCTGTACCGCCGTCCACAAGAGAGTTCACCCACCCCCAGGTCAAACATTGCTCTGCCACTTCCACAATTATCTCTCACACTTCCACCAATGTTTAGACTATGCGCTGACATCCTTCCATTCCTGCCACTGACAATACCATTGTGTTGACATGTATAATGGTACTTAACATAGTCAGGGGCAGTTTCCTCTATTTACCCAAGTAAAAACTTTGCGCCAAATTAGTAGGTCAGAAACAACGCAGAGGATCCCACCCCTGTACCTAAAGATTGCACCCTTTAGTGTTTTCGCTGGATTTTAATGTGAGACATTCCCATTTATGTATTGTTTTGGACTACTAACTGGCAGACACTCATTACAATCATCCTCCGCTGACCAGGCCACTGCTGGCCGTGTTCACCTGGAACCAATTTAAAATTGCCTACAGCCATCTGTTATTATGTTAGGCCTTCGATGCCTGTCTGCGGTCACTCCTTCCACTAGGCCTCCACTGACCACACCACTGCTGCCCGTGTACCCCTGGAACCAATGTAAAATTGCCTACAGCCATCTGTTATTATGTTAGGCCTTCGATGCCTGTCTGCGGTCACTCCTTCCACTAGGCCTCCACTGACCAGACCACTGCTGCCCGTGTACCCCTGGAACCAATTATAAAGTGCCTACAGCCCAATTTTTTTATGTTAGGCCTTTGAAGCCTGTCTGCGGTCCATTTTTTCTACTACTACTACACTAACCAGGCCACTGCTGCCCGTGTTCCCCTGGAACCAATTTAAAATTGCCTACAGCCATCTGTTATTATGTTAGGCCTTCAATGCCTGTCTGCGGTCACTCCTTCCACTAGGCCTCCACTGACCACACCACTGCTGCCCGTGTACCCCTGGAACCAATGTAAAATTGCCTACAGCCATCTGTTATTATGTTAGGCTTTCGATGCCTGTCTGCGGTCACTCCTTCCACTAGGCCTCCACTGACCAGACCACTGCTGCCCGTGTACCCCTGGAACCAATTATAAAGTGCCTACAGCCCAATTTTTTTATGTTAGGCCTTTGAAGCCTGTCTGCAGTCCGTTCTTTCTACTACTACTACACTGACCAGGCCACTGCTGCCCGTGTTCCCCTGGAACCAATTTAAAATTGCCTACAGCCATCTGTTATTATGTTAGGCCTTCGATGCCTGTCTGCGGTCACTCCTTCCACTAGGCCTCCACTGACCACACCACTGCTGCCCGTGTACCCCTGGAACCAATGTAAAATTGCCTACAGCCATCTGTTATTATGTTAGGCCTTCGAAGCCTGTCTGCGGTCCCTCCTTCCACTAGGCCTCCACTCACCTGTCTACTGCTGCCCGTGTACCCCTGGAACCAATTATAAAGTGCCTACAGCCCAATTTTTTCATGTTAGGCCTTCGAAGCCTGTCTGCGGTCCGTTCTTTCTACTACTACTACACTGACCAGGCCACTGCTGCCCGTGTTCCCCTGGAACCAATTTAAAATTGCCTACAGCCATCTGTTATTATGTTAGGCCTTCGATGCCTGTCTGCGGTCACTCCTTCCAGTAGGCCTCCACTGACCAGACCACTGCTGCCAGTGTACCCCTGGAACCAATTTAAAATTGCCTACAGCCCAATTTTTTTATGTTAGGCCTTCGAAGCCTGTCTGCGGTCTGTTCTTTCTACTACTACTACACTGACCAGGCCACTGCTGCCCGTGTTCCCCTGGAACCAATTTAAAATTGCCTACAGCCATCTGTTATTATGTTAGGCCTTTGATGCCTGTCTGCGGTCACTCCTTCCACTAGGCCTCCACTGACCAGGCCACTACTGCCCGTGTTCCCCTGGAACCAATGTAAAATTGCCTACAGCCATCTGTTATTATGTTAGGTCTTCGATGCCTGTCTGCGGTCACTCCTTCCACTAGGCCTCCACTGACAAGACCACTGCTGCCCGTGTACCCCTGGAACCAATGTAAAATTGCGTACAGCCATCTGTTATTATGTTAGGCCTTCGAAGCCTGTCTGCGGTCCCTCCTTCCACTAGGCCTCCACTGACCTGTCTACTGCTGCCCGTGTACCCCTGGAACCAATTATAAAGTGCCTACAGCCCAATTTTTTTATGTTAGGCCTTCGAAGCCTGTCTGCGGTCCGTTCTTTCTACTACTACTACACTGACCAGGCCACTGCTGCCCGTGTTCCCCTGGAACCAATTTAAAATTGCCTACAGCCATCTGTTATTATGTTAGGCCTTCGATGCCTGTCTGCGGTCACTCCTTCCACTAGGCCTCCACTGACCAGACCACTGCTGCCCGTGTACCCCTGGAACCAATTATAAAGTGCCTACAGCCCAATTTTTTTATGTTAGGCCTTCGAAGCCTGTCTGCGGTCCGTTCTTTCTACTACTACTACTACACTGACCAGGCCACTGCTGCCCGTGTTCCCCTGGAACCAATTTAAAATTGCCTACAGCCATCTGTTATTATGTTAGGCCTTCGATGCCTGTCTGCGGTCACTCCTTCCACTAGGCCTCCACTGACCAGACCACTGCTGCCCGTGTACCCCTGGAACCAATTTAAAATTGCCTACAGCCCAATTTTTTTTTGTTAGGCCTTCGAAGCCTGTCTGAGGTCTGTTCTTTCTAAAACTACTACACTGACCAGGCCACTGCTGCCCGTGTTCCCCTGGAACCAATTTAAAATTGCCTACAGCCATCTGTTATTATGTTAGGCCTTTGATGCCTGTCTGCGGTCACTCCTTCCACTAGGCCTCCACTGACCAGGCCACTACTGCCCGTGTTCCCCTGGAACCAATGTAAAATTGCCTACAGCCATCTGTTATTATGTTAGGCCTTCGATGCCTGTCTGCGGTCACTCCTTCCACTAGGCCTCCACTGACCACACCAATGCTGCCCGTGTACCCCTGGAACCAATGTAAAATTGCGTACAGCCATCTGTTATTATGTTAGGCCTTCGAAGCCTGTCTGCGGTCCCTCCTTCCACTAGGCTTCCACTGACCTGTCTACTGCTGCCCGTGTACCCCTGGAACCAATTATAAAGTGCCTACAGCCCAATTTTTTTATGTTAGGGCTTCGAAGCCTGTCTGCGGTCCGTTCTTTCTACTACTACTACACTGACCAGGCCACTGCTGCCCGTGTTCCCCTGGAACCAATTTAAAATTGCCTACAGCCATCTGTTATTATGTTAGGCCTTCGATGCCTGTCTGCGATCACTCCTTCCACTAGGCCTCCACTGACCAGACCACTGCTGCCCGTGTACCCCTGGAACCAATTATAAAGTGCCTACAGCCCAATTTTTTTATGTTAGGCCTTCGAAGCCTGTCTGCGGTCCATTCTTTCTACTACTACTACTACACTGACCAGGCCACTGCTGCCCGTGTTCCCCTGGAACCAATTTAAAATTGCCTACAGCCATCTGTTATTATGTTAGGCCTTCGATGCCTGTCTGCGGTCACTCCTTCCAGTAGGCCTCCACTGACCAGGCCACTGCTGCCCGTGTTCCCCTGGAACCAATTTAAAATTGCCTACAGCCATCTGTAATTATGTTAGGCCTTCGATGCCTGTCTGCGGTCACTCCTTCCACGAGGCCTCCACTGACCACACCACTGCTGCCCGTGTACCTCTGGAACCAATGTAAAATTGCCTACAGCCATCTGTTATTATGTTAGGCCTTCGAAGCCTGTCTGCGGTCCCTCCTTGCACTAGGCCTCCACTGACCTGTCTACTGCTACCCGTGTACCCCTGGAACCAATTATAAAGTGCCTACAGCCCAATTTTTTGTGTTAGGGCTTCGAAGCCTGTCTGCGGTCCGTTCTTTCTACTACTACTACACTGACCAGGCCACTGCTGCCCGTGTTCCCCTGGAACCAATTTAAAATTGCCTACAGCCATCTGTTATTATGTTAGGCCTTCGATGCCTGTCTGCGGTCACTCCTTCCACTAGGCCTCCACTGACCAGACCACTGCTGCCCGTGTACCCCTGGAACCAATTATAAAGTGCCTACAGCCCAATTTTTTTATGTTAGGCCTTCGAAGCCTGTCTGCAGTCCGTTCTTTCTACTACTACTACACTGACCAGGCCACTGCTGCCCGTGTTCCCCTGGAACCAATTTAAAATTGCCTACAGCCATTTGTTATTATGTTAGGCCTTCGATGCCTGTCTGCGGTCACTCCTTCCACTAGGCCTCCACTGACCACACCACTGCTGCCCGTGTACCCCTGGAACCAATGTAAAATTGCCTACAGCCATCTGTTATTATGTTAGGCCTTCGATGCCTGTCTGCGGTCACTCCTTCCACTAGGCCTCCACTGACAAGACCACTGCTGCCCGTGTACCCCTGGAACCAATTATAAAGTGCCTACAGCCCAATTTTTTTATGTTAGGCCTTCGAAGCCTGTCTGCGGTCCGTTCTTTCTACTACTACTACACTGACCAGGCCACTGCTGCCCGTGTTCCCCTGGAACCAATTTAAAATTGCCTACAGCCATCTGTTATTATGTTAGGCCTTCGATGCCTGTCTGCGGTCACTCCTTCCACTAGGCCTCCACTGACCAGACCACTGCTGCCCGTGTACCCCTGGAACCAATTATAAAGTGCCTACAGCCCAATTTTTTTATGTTAGGCCTTCGAGGCCTGTCTGCGGTCCTTCCTTCCAATAGTTCTCCACTGACTAGACCAATGCTGGCCGTGTACCCCTGGAACCCAGCTGAAAGTGCATGGAGCCTCCTTTTTTTCTTTGTTTTATATTTAGAAAGCCCAGATGAACTACGCTGTACCACGGTTCAAGCTACCCAGTCGACATTTCTTTTGCGAGAAAAGCCATCCCAGCCCTCCACCGGCATGAAAAAGTCTGCATTGTCATAGCACTCAGGCAATCAAACAGTTGAAAGGTGCACCTGACAAGAGACGCATGGACCAGTAGGCATGTCCACAAAAAATTACGTGTCCATTACGGCGCACTGGGTTAATGTGTTGGATGCATGGTCCACAGGGGACAGCCTACAAAGTCTGTCTGCAGTCCCTAATTCAAATTTTCCTCCGCTGACCACACCACTGCTGCCCGTGTACCCCTGGAACCATTTTTAAAGTGCCTACAGCCTAATTTTGTTATGTTAGGCCTACTACGCCTGTCTGCGGTCCCTCCTTCCGATACTCGTCCACTGACCACAGCACTGCTGCCCGTGGACCCCTGGAACCAATTTTTAATTGCATAGAGCATCATTTTTTTAATAGTAGGCGTACAAAGTCTGTCTGCAGTCCCTAATTCAAATTTTCCTCCGCTGACCACACCACTGCTGCCCGTGTACCCCTGGAACCATTTTTAAAGTGCCTACAGCCTAATTTTGTTATGTTAGGCCTACTACGCCTGTCTGCGGTCCCTCCTTCCGATACTCGTCCACTGACCACAGCACTGCTGCCCGTGGACCCCTGGAACCAATTTTTAATTGCATAGAGCATCATTTTTTTAATAGTAGGCGTACAAAGTCTGTCTGCGGTCCACTATTGAAATTGTCCTTCACTGCCCAGAGCAATGCTGCCTGTGTACCCCTGTAACTTTTTTAAGCTGCAGTGAGCCACATTTTTGGTTTAAGGCCTACTACCTGTGTCTGTCTGCGCCACTCAATTCAGCTGTGTTCCTTTGAAAAAAGCTGAGCGTCAATAGTCTTGTTTTCAGCCTCTAGGAATTTTAAAAGTGCATTGGGGGTACAACTTTGGTAGGGCCTACTAACGGTGTCTGCCGCCCCAAGGTGTGCCCCAGATTTCGTCCACATTGCTTCGGTCTTCCGACTCTCCTTTAGTAGTTGTAGAAAACTACACTGCATTAGGCCTACAGATTGGGTATGGGGTGCAGAGAGATGGTGTGTTCCACTCCAAGGTGTTCCCCAGGTTTCCTCTCTATTGCTTCGGTCTTCATGCTCTCGTTTAGTAGTTGTTGCAAACTACACTGCATTAGGCCTACAAATTGGGTATGGGGTGTAGAGAGATGGTGTGTTGCACTCCAAGGTGTTCCCCAGGTTTCCTCTCCATTGCTTCGATCTTCATGCTCTCGTTTAGTAGTTGTTGGAAACTACACTGCATTAGGCCTACAAATTGGGTATGGGGTGTAGAGACGGTGTGTTCCACTCCAAGGTGTTCTCCAGGTTTCCTCGCCATTGCTTCGATCTTCCGACTCTCGTTTAGTAATTGTAGAAAACTACACTGCATTAGGCCTACAAATTGGGTATGGGGTGTAGAGAGATGGTGTGTTCCACTCCAAGGTGTTCTCCAGGTTGCCTTTCCTGAGCTTCTATCTTCAGGCTCTCGTTTAGTAGTTGTTGGAAACTACACTGCATTAGGCCTACAAATTGGGTATGGGGTGTAGAGAGATGGTGTGTTCCACTCCAAGGTGTTCCCCAGGTTGCCTTTCCTGAGCTTCTATCTTCAGGCTCTCGTTTAGTAGTTGTTGGAAACTACACTGCATTAGGCCTACAAATTGGGTATGGGGTGTAGAGACGGTGTGTTCCACTCCAAGGTGTTCCCCAGGTTTCCTCACCATTGCTTCGATCTTCCGACTCTCGTTTAGTAGTTGTAGAAAACTACACTGCATTAGGCCTACAAATTGGGTATGGGGTGTGGAGAGATGGTGTGTTGCACTCCAAGGTGTTCTCCAGGTTGCCTTTCCTGAGCTTCTATCTTCATGCTCTCGTTTAGTAGTTGTTGGAAACTACACTGCATTAGGCCTACAAAATGGGTATGGGGTGTAGAGAGATGGTGTGTTCCACTCCAAGGTGTTCCCCAGGTTTCCTCGCCATTGCTTCGATCTTAATGCTCTCGTTTAGTAGTTGTTGGAAACTACACTGCAGTAGGCCTACAAATTGGGTATGGGGTGTAGAGAGATGGTGTGTTCCACTCCAAGGTGTTCCCCAGGTTTCCTCTCCATTGCTTCGATCTGCATGCTCTCATTTAGTAGTTGTTGGAAACTACGCTGCATTACGCCTACAAATTGGGTATGGGGTGTAGAGAGATGGTGTGTTCCACTCCAAGGTGTTCTCCAGGTTGCCTTTCCTGAGCTTCTATCTTCAGGCTCTCGTTTAGTAGTTGTTGGAAACTACACTGCATTAGGTCTACAAAATGGGTATGGGGTGTAGAGAGATGGTGTGTTCCACTCCAAGGTGTTCCCCAGGTTTCCTCGCCATTGGTTCGATCTTAATGCTCTCGTTTAGTAGTTGTTGGAAACTGCACTGCATTAGGCCTACAAATTGGGTATGGGGTGTAGAGACGGTGTGTTCCACTCCAAGGTGTTCTCCAGGTTGCCTTTCCTGAGCTTCTATCTTCAGGCTCTCGTTTAGTAGTTGTTGGAAACTACACTGCATTAGGCCTACAAAATGGGTATGGGGTGTAGAGAGATGTGTGTTCCACTCCAAGGTGCTCCCCAGGTTTCCTCGCCATTGCTTCGATCTTAATGCTCTCATTTAGTAGTTGTTGGAAACTACACTGCATTAGGCCTACAAATTGGGTATGGGGTGTAGAGACGGTGTGTTCCACTCCAAAGTGTTCTCCAGGTTGCCTTTCCTGAGTGTCTATCTTCAGGCTCTCGTTTAGTAGTTGTTGGAAACTACACTGCATTAGGCCTACAAATTGGGTATGGGGTGTAGAGACGGTGTGTTCCACTCCAAGGTGTTCTCCAGGTTGCCTTTCCTGAGCTTCTATCTTCAGGCTCTTGTTAAATAGTGGTTAAATGGAACAACTGCATTTGGCGTACTAGTTGGTTTGGGGCCTACTAACAGTGTCTGCCGCTCCTTGCTGTTCTCCTGGTTTCCTGTCCTGAAATTCCATTTTCAGGCTCTCGTTAAGTAGTTGTTAATGTTAGACTGCATTTGGCCTACTAGTTGGGTTGGGGCCTACTATCGGTGTCTGCCACTCCTTGCTGTTCTCCTCCACTGAACAAAGCTGTGCCGCCTGTTTACTACGGTTGCCAATTTTGAACTGCATTTCGACTACTTACTGATTTGGGCCTACTCTCTGTGTCAGCCTCTCATTCCAGTTGTCCTCCACTGCAATGCCCCCTGGTTAGTCCTGTGTTACCAATTTTGAACTGCATTTAGCCCACTTTATTCTTTGGGCCTATATCTGTGTTTCCTCCTCATCCTGCCCATTGCCCAGCCAGTGATAGATGAGTCTGCTGGTACATTGACCCATAACGCAAAATTCCCCGTGCACCCTACACAGCAAGATTGTGACCCTGCTGAAAGTCAGGTTCCTCTTCCCGCATACCATACCACCTTACACGGGGACAAAGAGGAAGGTGCCGATGAAAGTGCAGGTTCCTTCATCAGGTGGGGGGAGGAATACTAGTTGGCGACGTCACTGGCACAGGGCCTCTCACAGTACGCAAAAGTGTTGCTGCCGGTGGGAGGCGCCCCGGCCGTGCAAACACACCGCTGTACTTTGAGGGGCCCTGTGCCAGTGCCAATGCCAACGAGTGGGCCCCCCCTGCTTGCTCAGGATCACAGCACTTGCAAAGTTGAAATACTTACCTCTCTCTGCTCCACTGCCGTGATGTGTTCCAGATTTCCTGGGCCCACTAATTACTTGAACCAGCCCTACCCCCCACAACTTTAGCCAAATGACCCCCAATTTCAAATGCCTTCCAATTATTATAAGGTAAATTACGATTGACAAGCTTCTGTAACAAGAATGGATGTTTTTGCCATTAAAATGGGCAGTGTAGGTGTTTTCCTGGCCTCCACTCACTGCCGACTATGCTCCCCCATTGACTTGCATTGGGTTTCGTGTTTCGGGCGATACCCGACTTTTCGCGATAATCGGCCGATTCCACTCGACTCGACTTCTAAGATAGTCGGGTTTCACGAAACACGGCTCGACTCTAAAAAGGTCAAGGTCGCTCAACTCTATTAATGAGTATTCAAAAATGAGCTGTTAAAATAAAATCTGTTCTCTAAAAATGTGTATTTGGGTATCAACAGAAACATTTAATTGCAGGGAACTTGAAGGGGTTGTCAGCTGCTCAGACAACTGCTTCTCAATTCCTATGTTTTCCGCAAATTAAATAATGAAGACGCATACTCACCTCCAGTGCCAGTGTCATTCCAGCAATATCAGCCTTGCCTCTTTAGTGTTATGTTATGCGATCACTGTGGTCAATCAATGCTGACTTTATTCTCCACTACTTCTGACAAATCAGACATCCAGAGTAAGGGGGAGCTTCGGTTGTTCTCTCATTCACCGCAAATGTCTCATACGAGAGGATGATGAAGCCCGTGCTGATGGGCCACAGGAATCCCGTGACATAGCAATGTCATGCAAGCCCTGAGAGCACCAGTGTCGACCCCTCTGAAAAGGCGCTGTCCCTAGAGGTGAGTTTGAATTACATTTTTTTACCTGAGTGGAAACATAGGGATTGAAAAGTGATTGTCCGAGTTCTGGATAACCACTTTGAAGTTCACTAAGTTCATAAGGGCAACTTTTGGAAGTGACTGGTCCACACAATTCTGCACTTATCCTCTTGCATGGTAGTATAAATTCAATACTCACTTATCAGCTAGCTTGAAATATTTCAGACTTACTAGTTTCTTCCATCTGAAGGATAATCACCATCAGCTTCATTACTCTATCTAAACGGGCCATTTTGTTTATGTTTTGAAACACTGTGTTTACCTGATGCTTCTGTCTGTGGATTCCAGAACAGAAAACAGCAATGTGACCTCTACCTCCCACTCATTAAACATTTCTGACACAATGTAATGATCTGTGTAGGTTCATAAAGCAGGGAAGCATGTGAATTATAATTATAATATAAACCAATTAATATCAACTGACAGTTATATTGTGGTGCAGATCTCCTCTCATGTAGCATCATATTATTCCCCAAGGCTCAGACACTATGTAAAATCCTCTAATCATGCGTGTTCCTATGTGCACAATGCCTTACTTCTACTAAATTGCTTTATGTAGCCATGTTCTTCTTTTTTATCAGCATCCTGTATGCTATTTGTGTATTTAAAAATAATATTGGTTGTACTACAACATACAGCTTCTTGCTCTGCTTATCCATTCATCCATGTATCATACAGTGTATTAAAAAATAATATTAAATATATTTTCTTCTTTGCTATTATTATGATTATGTATGAATATATATTTGAATTTGTAAGCTAGAATTTTTTAAAAATTTGCAATTAATTGATTCACCGCTAATAACAAATACTCCAAAACCTCCAATTACCTGGAAAAGATATGTAATACTCTGAAGTCTACTGAATTTGCATATTGAACCCTTTTCAAGCACTCTAAAGCAAGCAACACAGCTCTAGTAAAGGTCAAGTGACATCAACCTATTTGGCTAAGGATAAACTGATGGAAAGAAGTAACAAATAGACTTTAATAACACACTGAACTGACAGACCTTTTGTGCTTTTTGAAATATAATAATGGTATGAAAAATGATCTCTTGTTGGGGTGCAGAATAATGTTGTGTGATGTTTATACGCAGGTGTTGTACATGGAAGAAGCTACAGGTTTTTAACAAGTCTTACAAAAATTATCCCTTTTTGGGAGCCATAAGAGGTTTGCTGTTTGTCAACAGATGAAGCAATGACTTTTAAAGAATCTGTCAAAAAATTATTCCCATTTTGAGATTAGAAACAAGTTTGATACTTTAAAAGTGAAGAAGCAATGGCTTCTTAAAAAATGTGAAAACATTTTTTAGACATCTTTCAGTTTTTCTATACTACACAGGGTAGATTTCTCATCATCAGCTCTACCCTCTCCTAGTGTATCCTCACTCCTCCCCTGCAGACTGTGAGCCCTCGCGGGCAGAGTCCTCCCTCCTTCTGTACCTGTGTGCCTTGTTTTTTACTCATGTTTATTGTATTTGCCTATCTTTGCCCCCTTTTCACAAGTAAAGCGCCATGGAATAAATGGTGCTATAAAAATGTATAATAATAATAAATGTATAATAATAATAATCAGCAGTGAAGCATAGCTCTAAAACACAATGGAGAAGATTTGTGTGGCTGTCTACCAGCATTGGAATCAAAAGTGGCAGTTGCAGCAGCTGCACACTAAAGACCATGAATAGGCAGGCAAGGAGAAGTCTGACTCTATAGTTCTAGCAGTGGTATCTCTGATGACAGAGCTAAGGCCTGAAACGCATTAGAATGTTTTATTCTTTTTAATCTGTCTGGACAACACCTTTTTTCTTTTTATCCTTCGTCAGGCTGCATAATTTTACAACGTTAACAGTCTGCAGAGGTACAATTGTACCTTAATATATATTTTATTGAAATTTGGCCAATATACTCTGGACCAAAACTGCAGAGATGTCACGAAATTTCAGCCCTCTACGGCTTTTCGAAAGAAAAAAAATTATTGCAATTTTAAAACGGAATAGTTACAATTGTACCTACTCAGCCGGACGAAGGTTAATGGAATAAAATAAAAAGCAAATTCTATTTATATCCAGCCTATAGTTCTTTTTTTCTCTCCTTTTTAAATCCATTAAAGCACATGTCCCACTACGAGGCAGGTTGGCTTGATGAGCGGTCACATTAGTGATGCAAACTCTCACCACGCCAGCCGAAACACACTGAGCTGAGTGTGAGAAACACAATTTTTGTGGAATAAATAGGTAAAAGAAGGTCGGGGAGATTTTATTTCAAACAACAGACAATTGTGTGTTTATTTCAATTAAAGGACTCTACTCTGTCTGTGTCTTGATAAAATTTGACTATGGGGTTAGTAATTGGGGTGTCTTATAGACGCCTGTTCATTACAAAAAGAGATAAGTGAACTTGTTCGAAAAACAATCGTCAAACATAAATTCGGCACGAATATGGTGCATTCGGATTCGTGATCGGAAACACAAGCAAAATTTTATAAAATCGGAAACATTCGGTAAAATGTACGGGAAAATATTTGTGTTTGCCACTAAAGTATTTTCAGCACTTTGGCTACAATAATGGTAGTGTATGATGAGCATGGGGCACGTGTTTGATGAGAGGAGGGGAACTGCAGAGCTCAGAGGTGCGGCGTGTTTGTAAACAGCAATTTTTTTCTTTAATCTTTGTGTGCACATTGCAGCTAGCCAATCAGGGCTAATCCCTCTCGAAATAAAGAGTGGACATCTTGTTTTAACGTCATTTTGACACTGTAACAGTGCAGAGAGTCTGCTTCTGACACTGGCACAGTTTTCAGCTATATTTTAGATAGTTAGCTAGGCGGTTGTTTATTAGGCAGTTGTTTATTAGTTAAATAGTTTAGCTAGCTAGTGTTCTGTGTTGCTGTGAAATCAACCTTCCAGCAGATTTTTTTTTTTACCTTTACTGAGATCTACAGACAAAAGTGCGGGGCACATTTCATACATGTGGGTTGTGCACTGCTTCTATTGTGCTCTCACTGAAGAGCTGGGAGAAGGTGAGCTTCAGTGTTCCTTTCATTTGATGTGAACCCTTTGTGGTGGCCATTGTTGCTGTGTTTCTATGCTGGTGGGGTGGCGCGGTCTGGAGTCATGGGGACTCAGTTTTGCAGCATGGGTGCTGTGGGACTCCAGGCTGTCTGCCCTGCTGGTGAATTGCTGCTATGGCAGTGGTTGCCGCACGGCTTCTCTCCATTAAGGCGGTATGACCCGCTACGAGGTTTGCTGGGAAATGGCAGTGGGCTTCATACACTCTGATCAGAATGTTAAATTAAGAACCTCATGTTCAGTTATATAAATTTTTGCCTAGTGGCTTTAGATCAATGTATTATTTTTGGAGGTGCAGTTCATGCTCTTTTTTTGGTAAAAATCTATGTGTGGCCAGTACAAAACACTGGCACAAGACTAATTCTTTCAAAAGACCGTATTGAGGACTAGTGACAGTCATTACAGGTGGTAGAAAGGAGATTCCAATAGCTCAACAGGAAAGGGTTCTTTACAGTTAGAGCAGTCAGACTGTGGAATGCCCTACCGCAGAAGGTATTAATGGTAGACACTATAACAGCTTTTAAAAAAGGGCTGGACAATTTCCTTGATCCACATAAAATTGCGGGTTATAGCTAAATTAGTGACCAAATGTACAATTGTTGGAGCAAGGTTGAAAGTGATGGATCTAGGTCTTTATTCAACCTATGTAACTATGTAAAGTGGGGGAAAAACTTATTTAGTCAGTCACCAATTGTGCAAGTTCTCCCACTTAAAAAGATGAGAGAGGCCTGTAATTGACATCATAGGTAGACCACAACTAGGAGAGTCAAAATGAGAAAACAAATCCAGAAAATCACCTGATCTGATTTGTAAAGATTTATTTAGCAAATTATTGTGGAAAATGGCTGTACAGTAGTGCTTAGTCATACGGTGAGACTCGGTCAGAGAAGAAAGCTGCAGGACTTTAGAAGGGCAAATTTTCTTAGAATAGTTTGCGGACTCTATATACAAAGTATCTAAGTGCAACAGAAGAGCAGAATCTCCTCTCAAGAGACCCCATTTTGGAAATTATACCCCTTTAGGAATTTACCACTGGTTTAGTGCTAATTTTTACTTTTGGCTGTTTTCCAGTTGCTAGCAGCAGTGTATATTCCCAAGTGAAAATTGCAAATCTGCTAGTGTAGTGCCCAGTACATTGTAGTGTCCGTACATTATACCCAGCTTTTGCTTCTGGAGACTTTTACTCATGAATTAAGCTGCTATCATCTCTACAGAAATGATGAACATGTGAATGCTAAATGTGATTTAGGAACAATGGGAGAGAGGGGAATTTTGATTTGGAACACAGAATTCTCAGTATTTCTCTTGGGGGGTGAGGAACCAAAGTGTTTTCCAAAGCTTTTGTACTGCGAGTAATGTGGAAGCTCCAATATTTTCATTGACAGATGAAGGACGAGAGTGGTGACTTGATTTTTTTGTGGATTGATATGAAGCTTTTTATTGTAAACATTTCACATAACATTTTGCATCACATTTATCCTGTGCTCTACCTGAGCACTTACATTTGGGTTTCCATCTTAATCTCCGAATGATGTGATTTAAATGAAACCTCAGATGGGCCCATTCACTATAATGAGGCAGCAGAGTCCATTTTGCCTCTATTCAGTGGTGTTCTTTTCAGAGATACAGAAAACTGTGGCAGAACGTGCTTTTATGCACGCTTTAAAAACGCTTAAAAAGATGAACATCACCAAATGTTCCATATTATAGGGAATCTTCCATCTGAATTAAGTTCCATCTGAATCAAGTGTATCAGAGATTTACACTGAAACCCCAGTGTAAGCACTCAGTGTAGAGGTCAGAATAAATGTGAGCCAAGCCTTACTGCAATTTTTAGGAGACATAATGAACAAATCAACAGCAGATCAAGAATTACATTTATTTATTTTTTATGCTATATGCCATGCAGTATAAGTGATTAGACTGGTTTATTCTTTGGGTCGGTGCAATTATAATGACAACAGATTTATTTATGTTTTTGTGTTTGGCTGCTGTCATGCTTTAACCCCTTTACCCCCAAGGGTGGTTTGCACGTTAATGACCGGGCCAATTTTTACAATTCTGACCACTGTCCCTTTATGAGGTTATAACTCTGGAACGCTTCAATGGATCCTGGTGATTCTGACATTGTTTTCTCGTGACATATTGTACTTCATGACAATGGTAAAAATTATTTGATAGTACCTGCGTTTATTTGTGAAAAAAACGGAAATTTGGCGAAAATTATGAAAATTTCGCAATTTTCCAACTTTGAATTTTTATGCAATTAAATCACAGAGATATGTCACACAAAATACTTAATAAGTAACATTTCCCACATGTCTACTTTACATCAGCACAATTTTGGAACCAAAATTTTTTTTTGTTAGGGAGTTATAAGGGTTAAAAGTTGACCAGCAATTTCTCATTTCTACAACACCATTTTATTTTAGGGACCACATCTCATTTGAAGTCATTTTGAGGGGTCTATATGATAGAAAATACCCAAGTGTGACACCATTCTAAAAACTACACCCCTCAAGGTGCTCAAAACCATATTCAAGAAGTTTATTAACCCTTCTGGTGCTTCACAGGAATTTTTTGAATGTTTAAATAAAAATGAACATTTAACTTTTTTTCACAAAAAATGTAGTTCAGCTCCAATTTGTTTTATTTTACCAAGGGTAACAGGAGAAAATGGACCCCAAACATTGTTGTACAATTTGTCCTGAGTATGCCAATACCCCACATGTGGGGGTAAACCACTGTTTGGGCGCATGGCAGAGCTCGGAAGCGAAGGAGTGCCATTTGACTTTTCAATGCAAAATTGAATGGAATTGAGATGGGATGCCATGTTTCGTTTGGAGAGCCCCTGATGTGGCTAAACATTGAAACCCCGCACAAGTGACACCATTTTGGAAAGTAGACCCCCTAAGGAACTTATCTAGAGGTGTGGTGAGCACTTTGACCCAACAAGTGCTTCACAGAAGTTTATAATGTAGAACCGTAAAAATAAAAAAACATATTTTTTCACAAAAATTATCTTTTCGCCCCCAATTTTTTATTTTCCCAAGGGTAAGAGAAGAAATTGGACCCCAAAAGTTGTTGTACAATTTGTCCTGAGTACGCTGATAGCCCATATGTGGGGGTAAACCACTGTTTGGGCGGATGGGAGAGCTCGGAAGGGAAGGAGCGCCGTTTGACTTTTCAATGCAAAATTGACAGGAATTGAGATGGGACGCCATGTTGCGTTTGAAGAGCCACTGATGTGCCTAAACATTGAAACCCCCCACAAATGACACCATTTTGGAAAGTAGACCCCCTAAGGAACTTATCTAGAGGTGTGGTGAGCACTTTGACCCACCAAGTGCTTCACAGAAGTTTATAATGCAGAGCCGTAAAAATAAAACAAAATTTTTTTCCCACAAAAATTATTTTTTTAGCCCCCAGTTTTGTATTTTCCTGAGGGTAACAGGAGAAATTGGACCCCAAAATTTGTTGCCCAATTTGTCCTGAGTGCGATGATACACCATATGTGGGGGGAACCACTGTTTGGGCACATGGGAGGGCTCAGAAGGGAAGGAGTGCCATTTGAATGCAGACTTAGATGGAATGGTCTGCAGGTGTCACATTGCGTTTGCAGAGCCCCTAATGTACCTAAACAGTAGAAACCCCCCACAAGTGACACCATTTTGGAAAGTAGACCCCCTTAGGAACTTATCTAGATGTGTGCTGAGCGCTTTGACCCACCAAGGGCTTCACAGAAGTTTATAATGGAGAGCCGTAAAAATAAAACAAAAATTTTTTCCCACAAAAATTATTTTTTAGCCCCCAGTTTTGTATTTTTCCGAGGGTAAAAGGAGAAATTCGACCCCACAATTTGTTGTCCAATTTGTCCTGAGTACGCTGATACCCCATATGTGGGGGGGAACCACTGTTTGGGCGCATGGGAGGGCTCGGAAGGGAAGGAGCTCCATTTGGAATGAGGACTTAGATGGAATGGTCTGCAGGTGTCACATTGCATTTGCAGAGCCCCTAATGTACCTAAACAGTAGAAACCTCCCACAAGTGACACCATTTTGGAAACTAGACCCCCTAAGGAACTCATCTAGATGTGTTGTGATAGCTTTGAACCCCCAAGTGTTTCACTACAGTTTGTAACGCAGAGCCGTGAAAATTAAAAAAAAAAATCTTTCCCCCCAAAATTATTTTTTAGCCCCCAGTTTTGTATTTTCCCGAGGGTAAGAGGAGAAATTCGACCCCAAAAGTTGTTGTCCAATTTGTCCTGAGTACGCTGATACCCCGTATGTTGGGGGAAACCAACGTTTGAGCGCATGGCAGAGCTCGGAAGGGAAGGAGCGCCATTTGGAATGCAGACTTAGATGGAATGGTCTGCAGACGTCACATTGCGTTTGCAGAACCCCTAATGTACCTAAACAGTAGAAACCCCCCACAAGTGACCCCATATTGGAAACTAGACCCCCCAGGGAACTAATCTAGATGTGTTGTGAGAACTTTGAACCCCCAAGTGTTTCACTACAGTTTATAACGCAGAGCCGTGAAAATAAAAAATCTTTTTTTTTCCCACAAAAAATATGTTTTAGCCCCGAGTTTTGTATTTTCCCAAGGGTAGCAGGAGAAATTGGACCCCAAAAGTTGTTATCCTATTTGTCCTGAGTACGCTGATACCCCATATGTTGGGGTAAACCCCTGCTTGGGCACACGGGAGAGCTCGGAAGGGAAGAAGCACTGTTTTACTTTTTCAACGCAGAATTGGCTGGAATTGAGATCGGACGCCATGTCGCGTTTGGAGAGCCCCTGATGTGCCTAAACAGTGGAAACCCCCCAATTATAACTGAAACCCTAATCCAAACACATCCCTAACCTTAATCCCAACAGTAACCCTAACCACACCTCTAACCCTGACACACCCCTAACCCTAATCCCAACCCTATTCCCAACCGTAAATGTAATCTAAACCCTAACTGTAACTTTAGCCCCAACCCAAACTGTAGCCCTAGCCCTAACCCTAGCCCTAACCCTAGCCCTAACCCTAACCCTAGCCCTAGCCCTAACCCTAGCCCTAACCCTAACCCTAGCCCTAACCCTAGCCCTAACCCTAACCCTAGCCCTAACCCTAGCCCTAACCTTAGCCCTAACCCTAGCCCTAACCCTAGCCCTAACCCTAGCCCTAACCCTAGCCCTAACCCTAGCCCTAGCCCTAGCCCTAACCCTAGCCCTAACCCTAGCCCTAACCCTAGCCCTAACCCTAGCCCTAACCCTAGCCCTAACTCTAACCCTAGCCCTAATGGGAAAATGGAAATAAATACATTTTTTTAATTTTTCCCTAACTAAGGGGGTGATGAAGGGGGGTTTGATTTACTTTTATAGCGGGTTTTTTAGCGGATTTTTATGATTGGCAGCCGTCACACACTGAAAGACGCTTTTTATTGCAAAAAATATTTTTTGCGTTACCACATTTTGAGAGCTATAATTTTTCTATATTCTGGTCCACAGAGTCATGTGAGGTCTTGGTTTTTGCGGGACGAGTTGATGTTTTTATTGGTAACATTTTCGGGCACGTGACATTTTTTGATCGCTTTTTATTCCGATTTTTGTGAGGCAGAATGACCAAAAACCAGCTATTCATGAATTTCTTTTGGGGGAGGCGTTTATACCGTTCCGCGTTTGGTAAAATTGATGAAGCAGTTTTATTCTTCGGGTCAGTACGATTACAGCGACACCTCATTTATATCATTTTTTTATGTTTTGGCGCTTTTATACGATAAAAACTATTTTATAGAAAAAATAATTATTTTTGCATCGCTTTATTCTCAGGACTATAACTTTTTTATTTTTTTGCTGATGATGCTGTATGGCGGCTCGTTTTTTGCGGGACAAGATGACGTTTTCAGCGGTACCATGGTTAGTTATATCTGTCTTTTTGATCGCGTGTTATTCCACTTTTTGTTCGGCGGTATGATTATCAAGCGTTGTTTTTTGCCTCGTTTTTTTTTTTTTTTTCTTACGGTGTTTACTGAAGGGGTTAACTAGTGGGCCAGTTTTATAGGTCGGGCCGTTACGGACGCGGCGATACTAAATATGTGTACTTTTATTGTTTTGTTTTTTTTATTTAGATAAAGAAATGTATTTATGGGAATAATATTTTTATTTTTTTTTTCATTATTTTGGAATATTTTTTTTTATTTTTTTTTACACATTTGAAATTTTTTTTTTTACTTTTTTACTTTGTCCCAGGGGGGGACATCACAGATCAGTGATCTGACAGTTTGCACAGCACTCTGTCAGATCACTGATCTGATAGGAGTGCAGGCTGCTTCACAGTGCCTGCTCTGAGCAGGCTCTGTGAAGCCACCTCCCTCCCTGCAGGACCCGGATCCGCGGCCATCTTGGATCCGGGGCTGGAGGGAGCAGGGAGGGAGGTGAGACCCTCGCAGCAACGCGATCACATCGCGTTGCTGCGGGGGGCTCAGGGAAGCCCGCAGGGAGCCCCCTCCCTGCGCGGTGCTTCCCTGTACCGCCGGCACATCGCGATCATCTTTGATCGCGGTGTGCCGGGGGTTAATGTGCCGGGGGCGGTCCGTGACCGCTCCTGGCACATAGTGCCGGATGTCAGCTGCGATAAACAGCTGACACCCGGCCGCGATCGGCGGCGCTCCCCCCGTGAGCGCTGCCGATCGCATATGACGTACTATTGCGTCCTTGGGAAGTAAAGCCCACCCCACATGGACGCAATAGTACGTCTAATGGCAGAAAGGGGTTAAAATACACTTTTTTCACAAAACTTGCATCACCATATTCTATGAGCTCTAATTTTTCTATACTTTTCTGACAGTCATTTGAGGGCTTGTATTTTGCTGAAGAAATTGATGTTTTAAATGGAACCGTACCAGTTTTTGATTGCTTTCTATTCCGACTTTTGAGAGGCAGAATGCCCAAAAATCAGCAATTCAGGAATTGTTTTTTAGGGATATTTTATGCCGTTCACCATATGGTAACAGTAATAAGACAATTTCATTCTTCGGGTCAGTGCAACTACAGCAAGACCCCATTTATATAATTTTTATATTTTTTTTGCATCACTATATTCTGAGTGCTATAACTTTTTTATTTCTCAATTGAAGGCAACTTGGTCTTTATGGGACAGGATGATGATTTCAGAGATATAATTTTTCTTTACACTTGAATTTTTTTATCTAATTTTATTCCACTTTTTTGCAGTATTGTGAAAAAGCATATTTATTTGCCAGTTTTCTTTACAGATTTCACTGAAAGGGTTAAATAGTGTGACAGTACCAAATATGTGGGGATTTACATAAATATACCTAATAATTTGTCTAAAAATCTTATCTATTTTATGATTGTAAAAAAATATTTTTGCATTTTTTTAAACTTTTTTACTTAGTCCTTCTATGGGACCCTTGTCGTGGTTTGCGAGCTTCTGTATTTTGGACACAATATCTACCAATACCTCAAGTATATTATACATAATTTTTCATCTTTATATTGTACATTTTTCTAGTTTTATGCAGGATGTAGTCAGGCCCCTCAGTGTTCATTGTGTGAATTGAGGTGTTTGTCCTTGTGGGGTGCACTTATTTAGTGCAGGGCAGCTTGCCTGATCTAATAGTATGGGTATCATAAGCAGACTGTAAGCCAGATGCTGTGCATCACACATACCTGTGTGACTGGCATCCTATACAAGCAGCATCTGTGTGCATTTTTTATACTAGTAGTTATGAGCAAATATACTCGTTACTCGAGATTTCTCGAGCACGCTCGGGGGTTCTCCAAGTATTTTTTAGTGCTCGGAGATTTAGCTTTCTTCGCCGCAGCTGAATGATTTACATCTGTTAACCAGCATAAGTACATGTGGAGATTCCCTAGCAACCAGGCAACCCCACATGTACTTATGCTGGCTGACAGATGTAAATCATTCAGCTGCGGCAAGAAAAACTAAATATCCGAGCACCAAAAAATACTCGGAGGCCCCCGAGCATGCTCGAGAAATCTCGAGTAATAAGTATATTCACTCATCACTAGTGTTGAGCATTCCGATACCGCAAGTATCGGGTATCGGCCGATAATTGCGGTATCGGAATTCCGATACCGAGATCCGATACTTTTGTGGTATCGGGTATCGGTATCGGATACATAGAGATGTGTAAAATAAAGAATTAAAATAAAAAATATTGATATATTTACCTCTCCGGCGGCCCCTGGACTCAGCGCGGGTAACTGGCAGGCTTCGTTGTTCAAAATCAGCGCTTTTAGGACCTGAGAATCACGTCCCGGCTTCTGATTGGTCGCGGGCCGCCCATGTGACCGCCACGTGACCAATCACAAGCCGCGACGTCACCGCAAGCTATTAGCGCGCTCATTTTTGAAAAATGAGCGCGTTAATGACTTTCAAAGACGTAGCGGCTTGTGATTGGTCGCGGCCACGCGACCAATCACAAGCCGCGACGTCACCGCAAGCTATTAACGCGCTCATTTTTAAAAATGAGCGCGTTAATGGCTTTCAAAGACGTAGCGGCTTGTGATTGGTCACGTGGCCGCGACCAATCACAAGCCGTGACGTCACCGCAAGCTATTAACGCGCTCATTTTTAAAAATGAGCGCGTTAATGGCTTTCAAAGACGTAGCGGCTTGTGATTGGTCGCGTGGCCGCGACCAATCACAAGCCGCTACGTCTTTGAAAGTCATTAACGCGCTCATTTTTAAAAAGCCGCTATTAACGCGCTCATTTTTAAAAATGAGCGCGTTAATGGCTTTCAAAGACGTAGCGGCTTGTGATTGGTCGCGTGGCCGCGACCAATCACAAGCCGCTACGTCTTTGAAAGTCATTAACGCGCTCATTTTTAAAAATGAGCGCGTTAATAGCTTGCGGTGACGTCGCGGCTTGTGATTGGTCGCGGCCACGCGACCAATCACAAGCCGCTACGTCTTTGAAAGCCATTAACGCGCTCATTTTTAAAAATGAGCGCGTTAATAGCTTGCGGTGACGTCGCGGCTTGTGATTGGTCGCGTGGCCGCGACCAATCACAAGCCGCTACGTCTTTGAGAGTCATTAACGCGCTCATTTTTAAAAAATGAGCGCGCTAATAGCTTGCGGTGACGTCGCGGCTTGTGATTGGTCGCGTGGCGGTCACATGGGCGGCCCGCGACCAATCAGAAGCCGGGACGTGATTCTCAGGTCCTAAAAGCGCTGATTTTGAACAAAGAAGCCTGCCGGTTACCCGCGCTGAGTTCAGGGGCCGCCGGAGAGGTAAATATATCAATATTTTTTATTTTAATTCTTTATTTTACACATCCCTATGGATCCCAGGGCCTGAAGGAGAGTTTCCTCTCCTTCAGACCCTGGGAACCATGAGAATACCTTCCGATACTTGATGTCCCATTGACTTGTATTGGTATCGGATATCGGTATCGGCGATATCCGATATTTTTCGGGTATCGGCCGATACTATCCGATACCGATACTTTCAAGTATCGGACAGTATCGCTCAACACTACTCATCACTAGATACTAGGCAACAACCCTCTCCATGGATGGCAGGCAAGTGAGTGGTTGGTTCATCAGTATTTTGCATTGTGCTGCCCATGCCTTTATCATGGGGGTCTACTGCATCCTTTAGTACATTGGTAATCTGTCCAGCTGTTTGTAAGGCTGGTTCTTTTTCTGTGATGTCTTTTGAATTCATGTCCTTCTGTGAACCGCTATGTTTACATATGGCAGATGTGACTAAAAATTGGTTCCATGTATATGAATAAGGTTAGTTCGGCTATATACTCATAGAGTTTGTGAAATTTTTATTCTAATTAATGGAATAGTAATTTATGTTACTGAATATACCCTTTTAATATTTTACTATTACAGTACGTAAACTATTTTTTTCATTTAACAAAGAATTCTAAAAAAATATATAAAAAATTCTGATAAAAAAATTATATACTAACATTTTGCACATGTACTGTGTGTCTCTTTAGTGAATGTTAAACAAGCTTTACTATCAAATCTGTTCCTAGGAATATGGTTATAAATTGAGCATTTTATTTAGGTGACATGAAATACGTTGGTTTATTTAATATATATGTAGCTTATTTTTTATGACAAGAATAGTTTTTTAATAATTTATCACTTTTTTATTTCCTTTTACATTTGTAGTACATTGTGATTATTCAAATTAATGTTTTTACATCTGTTGGAGGTTTTTTAAACCTTTGAAACTGTTTTTTGCTCCAATGAATCTAAGCTAAAGGTTGGTGTCACACTTGCAACTGTAATGCAAGAAACTCGCGCAAGTCTCTCGCCTTGATACCCAGCACTGCCGCTGGCACTCGGGACTGGAGTGTGCAGCTGCATGTATTTTTATGCAGCTGAATGCTCCGGTATGAACCACCGATGGCAGTGCTGGGTAATGAGGCAAGTTTGCCGCATTGCAGTTGCAAGTGTGATACCGGCCAAAGAAACATATCAACAAATATTATATTTTGATAATATCTTAGGGTTTCTTATTTAAAGCTCATACACAATTCAAAATGCATACATTTGGATACATAATATATACCTTATATACTCAAGTATAAGCCGAGTTTTTTAGCACATTTTGTATGCTTAAAACACCTCCTTGGCTTATACTCGAGTAAGGGTCCCAGAAAATGGAGCCGTAGCAGCAGCGGTGGAGCAGTGGGTAACAGGATGCACGAGTCGGCTCCTGCGGCTAAAGCCTGTGCCTGCTGCTAAAGAGACATGAATATTCACTGCACTGGTAGTGAATATTATTTTCTTCTGTAATAGCAGGCACAGTAATCGCAGCCACCAGCTTCCTGTAGTAGCTGGGCGGTCACGTGTGCCCACTACTTAAGAAAAAATAATATTCACTTCTCTCCACTCCCATTAGAGTGGAGACAAGTGAATATTCATTTCTCTTAAGTTGCAGGCACACGTGACAGCCTGGCCGCTGCAGGAAGCCGGGGGCTGCGGCTGACACTGTGTGCTCTACTAAATAGCAATGAATACTCACTGCCGTCCATGCAGATAGTCTTAGCATGGAGAGCAGTGGGTATTCCAGCAGCTGTTCTCTGCTTGTAAGCAGCTCATGACGTTCCTGCCATGCACTGCTTACAAGCATAAAATAGCTTCTTGCACCGGAACAAGATGCTGAGAGGGAGCGCAGGGACAGTATGTAGGATGTTTTTTTTTATTTTTTTTATGGGGCCATGCATACAATGATAGGCAAAAGGAGCCATGCATACAAGGATAAGGATGCAGAGTCATGCAGGTCAGGATACGGATGAGAAGCCATGTAGACCAGGATATGGATGAGGAGCCATGCAGACCAGGATAGGGATGACTAGTCATGCAGACCAGGATAGGAATGAGGAGCCTTGCATACCAGGATAGAGATAAGGAAGCCATGCATACCAGGATAGGGATGATGAGCCATGCAGGCCAGGATGGGTATGAGGGCCATGCATGCCAGGATAGGGATAAGGAGCCATCCATACCAGGATGGGAATGAGGAGCCATATAGTCCATGATTGGGATGTGGGAGCCATGCAGACCAGAATGGGGATGCGGAGTCATGCATACCAAAATAGGGATGAGGAGTCATGTATACCAGGATGGGGATGAGAGGACAATGCATACCCGGCTTATACTTGAGTCAATACGTTTTCCCAGTTTTTTTGTGGTAATTTAAGTATATACGGTACTAACACTGTATGTTCCTGCTGTCATGTAGTTCCATTGACTTCTTGCTAACCAATTTCTGAAAAGTGTAAATTAAATGCATTCATGGTCAATACAGGTTACTGTTTTCCACATAGTGCGCTAAATATGTCATTGAAGAGTCTTATTAGTTATATTTTCTCAAAGATTTCACACTTTGTACAGTATATCAATGCCAGTGTGAAAGATAGTTGGGAAAAAGATACAGGCTAGAACAATGAAAGAGGTGAGTGGGGAGAATATGCTTCTCAAGCAATGTCCCGTAAACTACAAATTGTCAGGTTTATAAGCATTCATGCAATATAAAGAGGTGCAAAAATCAACATAATGTATGACAAAGTTTTTTTCTTTCATGACAAATGCGCACAATCCGCTCAATGACTCTTGAACCCCAAGGCAAATGTGATCAAGCCACGTAAATTCAAGTTACTCTTTACACTGCAAAGACAGGGCTCAGAACAATTTGTTTTCTTCATTTTTTTCTTTCCTGCTTCTCAACACGAATAAAAAAAAACAAACCGCACATGCACTATATCCACCATCCATTGTAAAGCATATCATCTACATCTTATATGCCTACACGTTGTTCCTCTATAAACTATTAACAGAATTTTATTAAAACTGTTTAAGTATGTAACAAAGGTATATATACTAGAATGAAATCTAAAACTAAAATTACTTACAATATTTTTCATTATGGGAAGCTTGACAATAAAAGTACATGTTGCAACGAAATATCTAAATCTGAATTTTTTCACTTGCTATAGATGGCATACCCCCTGCAGTACATAATTTGTATATTACAAGATACCTGGGAATTATGTTATCACCTAACTGCAGCGTTGGGCCTGTGTGTAGCTGCACTTCTCCTTTGGTGTCTTTTAATATAACCATTACCTACAGTAGGGGACTTATTAGCCTTTAATAGATATGTTATTTGTGTTTTGTATTATAATACAGAACACTTTTGCTCAATATACCGATAACAGTCAGCTTATTTTATTTTGTTGCTTCTTTGTTTGCATTTTTGTTAGTATCTGATGCTAATCTAAATATAAACTCCATAGTATTAGTAATAGTATATATTAAAATTTAATTTTTACTTTTTAAATTACATTCAAATTACAAATTATTTTATATCTCACTCTAGACAAATTGCAAACCCAAGATCAAATTAATTTAAAAGCAATTTGTGATCTAACTGTCATGTTAGTATATTGTACCTATTCTATGTTCCAACTGACATATCCAATAGTCTATCCATTTAATTCTCCTTATTCAACTTTGTAAGCCTAAGTTTTCCTAACCAAAAAAGTACCATCATGGAAACCAAACAGGCTTCCAATGCACACTTCATTAAAAATGTTTATCTTCCTGAAAAATGCAAACTGACACTAGAGTTGGATTCATAGGAAACTTTCTGCACGCACCATAGTGAGCATCTTTAAAATTGCTTTTTTTATATGACCATATGCAAATTGCCTTTTGAGAGGAAGAGAGAACTTGAGCTCTATAGGGCCACCTGTTGAAATCCGCGATCCTGACAAATCGACCCTTTAATGAGTATTGCAATGTGACTTACAATAAAAGCCAAATCTGAATCTCAATTTTCAGACAGAGTGTTTTGGGATATTGCCCCTTGTCATTGCAAAGTATGAGAACTAAGTTGGACAGGTGAGAGGCTCTGGACTGAGGTCTAAGGCTTAACATTTCTGCTTGTAGAGAGGGACATACCGGCTCTGACATGAGAATGTAAGGAGACATATTAGCCGTGAAAAGCTCCTATGAGAAATTTTGTATGCAAATTGTCTCTTCGCAGAGGAAGAGGACTTGAACTCCATGGCACCACCTGTTGGAAGCAGCAATCCTGCATGTCAATATAGACCCTTTAACGAGTCTTGCAGTATGACTTAGGATCAAAGCTAAATCAGAATCTCAATTTGCATACATGGTGTTTAGGGGTATTTCCCCTCGTTAGTTCTCAAAATATGAGAACTAACTTGACTAAGTTAGGTCTAACAGATCTAATTTATACAACCACAAACTTTTACACTAAAGTGATGCTCTCATCCCTGATTCAATATTCAAATCCAGATCCAAAAACTACATCCCGATCTGACAATTTACTACTTGATATACAACAGGTGCAAGATGTTTGCTGGCATAAGTTGGTTACCTCAGCTACTGTTCAATGGAATTTCTTAGTAGGATTTCACACACTGAACTATTAACAGTATGTACATGTAAATATTTCAAATACAAGTGAAATCTGGTGAAATCCTGATGACTATAGATGAGTGAACCAGAACGTGAATGTTCAGTGTTCATACCGGACAGTTAGCGTCCGGTGCTAAATGTTGAAGACAGACTTCTCATGGAAGCCCATTGTAATGTTCTGAGTTCTGGGGGAAGACAGTGGCAGAAAGAGAGAGAGAATTTTTCAAGCTCAAAAGATTAGGTCTCTATTAGGGTTGAGCGACCTTTACTTTTATAGGATCGGGTCGGGTTTCACGAAACCCGACTTTTTCAAAAGTCGGGTCGAGTGAAATTGGCCGATCCTATAAAAAAGTCGGGGTCAGGGTCGGCCGAAACCCGAAACCCAATGCAGTGCATTGGGTTTCCAATGGTTCCCAGGGTCTGAAGGAGCAGAAACTCTCCTTCAGGCCCTGGGATCCATATTTAAGTGTAAAATAAAGAATTAAAATAAAAAATATCGCTATGCTTACCCTCTGACGCGCCCTGGTACTAACCGGGAACCTTCCTTCCTTCGAATCAGCGCTTCCAGGACCTTGCGGTGACGTCGCGGTGACGTCGCGGCTTGTGATAGGACGCGTGGCCGCCCCTGTGACCGCTCGCGCGACCAATCACAAGCCGCGACGTCACCGCGACGTCACCGCAAGGTCCTGGAAGCGCTGATTCGAAGGAAGGAAGGTTCCCGGTTAGTACCAGGGCGCGTCAGAGGGTAAGCATAGTGATATTTTTTATTTTAATTCTTTATTTTACATTAAATATGGATTCCGATACCGATTTCCGATATTGCAAACATATCGGAAATCGGGATCGGAATTCCGATACCACATTCAGAAGATCGCCGACTTCATGGCCGACCCCACGCAGGGTTCGGGTCGGGTTTCATGAAACCCGACTTTGCCAAAAGTCAGCGACTTCTGAAAGTGGCCAACCCGTTTCGCTCAACCCTAGTCTCTATTATTTTCAATGGGGTTTGGGTTGTGGTTCAAGTTTGAGTACAATTCTAGTACCCAAACCAAACTTCTGAATAAAGTTCAGGTTGGTACCATAGAATAATAAAATAGAATGTAAGAGTTGGAAGGGATATCCAAGGTCATCATGTCAAACCATCTGCTCAATGCAGGATTCACTAAACCATCTGAAACAGATGCCTTTCCAGTCTCTGTTTGAAGAATTCCATTGGAGGAGAACTCACCACCTCTCGTGGAAGCTTGTTCCAGTCATTGATCAGCCTCACTGTCAAAAAGTTTTTTCAGTATCTAATCTGTTTCTTCTCCCTTTTAGTTTCATTCCAATGCTTCTCATGTTTCCATGAGCAAATAAGAATAAGTATTATCCTTTTACACTGTGACATCCTTTCAGAAATTTATAGACAGCAATTCATTTTCCTCTCAGCCTTTTTTCAAGCTACTGTATTTTGCTCTGAGCTGGGAATAGGGGTGTTCCGTGGTCCGACACTGCAGGGCAATGATATGACTTCCATCCCAGACTGGTACGGGAGATCAAAATCTTCCTATGCGCCACCTCTGGGGACATTTTCCCAGAGGCCACAGCAATGCAGCAATGGACATACAGGGGCACCATTCTTTCACCAAATGTCGGCATAGCCACCGTACCACCAAATGAAACTGAACCTGCCGCACCAGTCCATCATGGAGTCATATCATCACCGGACCACCGAACACCCCCTGTGACCCCGCTCCATCAGTGCTGTGGATGCTTCCCCAGTAAGCTGAAATCAGACTGTAAAATCAACCCCCATTTGATGCATTAATTTTTTTCCCTATTTTCCATCTGAAAATTTGAGGTACGTTTTATAATCCAGTGCGTGTTATCATCCAAATAATACGGTAATAATTCTCTTTAATTGTTCCTCTTAGCTGTCCGCTCACCATCCTGGTAGCTTTTATCTGAACTTGCTCAGGTTTTTAATGTCTTTTATAAAATGTGGTTATCAGAACTGGACACAGTATTCCAGAAGAGGCCTGACCAAGGAGGAATAGAGGGGGATAATTACATCACATGATCTGGACTCTTTGCTTCTTTTAATATATCCTTATGCAGTGCGTGATCTATTAGTACACCCAAGTCTTTTTCACATGTGCTGTTCCTTAGTTCTCTTCCTCCCTTTTCTGTAGATGTAATTTTTATTTTTCTTGCCCATATGTAGAATCTTGCCTTTTTCTCTGTTAAATACCATTCTATTAGTCACTACCCATTGTTCAAGCATATATAGATCCTTCTGAATCCTTTCTCTGTCTCCTATAGTGTAATCTATCCCTCCTAGCTTTGCATCATTGCAAATTTGATTAGTGTACCTTCAATTCTCTTATCTAAATAATTTATAAAAATGTTGAACAAAACTGGAGAAAATTACAGAGTTTTGCGTTACCTCACTTGAAACACTCTTCCAATTGGTGCAACCATTTATTACCACTCTTTGAGCATGATCACTGAGCCAGTTACGAATCCACCTAACCTTAGCCTTGTCAATCCATACTTGGTCATTTTTTCAATAAGTATAGTATGGGATAGTTCATCAAATGCTTTGTTGTTGAAGTCGAGATATACTACATCTACCACATTTCCCTGATCCACCTAGTCATTGATATCATCATAGAAGGATATTAGATTAGTCTGGCATGACTTGTTTGCTTCAAACCCATTCTGGCATTAATTTGCTTACAATTAGCTCAAAGATCTTTCCTAGTATAGAAGTAAGGCTCACTTGCATGTAATTTCCTGTCTCCATCTTCTTTTCCTTTCTTGAAGACAGTGGCATTTCCCCTTCTCCAACCTTCTCGGACTTCTCCTGTTCTGCATGATTTTTCAACTATTCTGGTTAGTGGTTTTGCAATTTCCCCTGCTATCTCTGTCAGTAGCCTACGGTGTAATTAATCTAGACCAGGAGATTTAAATTAATTTTACCGATAGTCACTGAGGCTGTGCTCGCAGCATCTCAGTCACCAGTGGTTCTCAGCCTGGACGGTATCATCTTGGCACATCCAGGTTGAAAACTAATTATCCTCCAGAAACGACGGACAGGTATGGTATATTGTTGTTGTTTTTTTAGTTTATTAGTAATATTACAGGAGATTGAGGGCTTCGGTGGAATTAGGTGAGGTCGTAAGTATGGTTTAATAGAGATTATTAAAGGAGTCTGTGTCATTCTTTCAATTGATGGACTATTTTCTGGGTGTCTGTGTTTTTATAAAATGTGACTATGAGGTTAGTAATGGGGATGTCTTATTGACGCCTCTCCATTACTAACCTCGGTGCTTGATGTCACCTAACAGTGACATCAACCCCCCAACTATTACCCCATTTGCCACCGCTAAGAGGCTAGGTGCCATAATTGACAGATATGCTTTTTCTGTGGTGGCTGTGAGCTGATGTTTTTAGCCTGGGGAGGCCAGTATCCATGGCCCTTACTCAGCTATTAATATCAGCTTGCAGCTGTCTTCATAGCCTTTGCTGGTTAATAATTATATTATATATAATATTATATTAATTTACACTTTTTTTAAGGTCCCCCATTTGAATAGCCAATAAAGGCTAATTACATAGCTGTGAGCTGATATTAATAGCCTGGGAAGCTCCATGGGTATTACCCCTTTCCCAGGCTATTAACATGGGCCCTCAGCCATCGACTTACCATCTGCTAGTTACGAAAAGCGCCACATTTTTCAGAAAAATAATCTTTTATTAATTAAATACATGTACAGTAAGCAGCACACACAATGTACTAATTGTATTTGTCAAAGACATCTGTATATCTATTCTATTTGTAGTTACTGTGTGTAATCCATCTCTTGTATCCTGTCAGAGCCTGCTGAGATTTTACACTTCCATGGCTGCTGAATTATTGGCTTTTCTTCTATCTATATAATATAAATACATATATGTGTGTGTCACTGACATCTATATACTGTATATGTATTCTATGTATATATACAGTACCTATTCTATCTTTTCTGTTCTAGCCAGTCACGCTTTAATTTCACAGAATGCCGCACAGGAATTACCGGCTTTTATTCTATCTTTTACCGAATGTTACAGACTTTTTTAGATTTTAAGAAAAATGCTCATGTTACCGATCACGTATCTGAATGTAACAAATTCATGCCAAATTTATGTTTGGCGATCGTTTTCCAAACATATTCGCTCATCTCTAGAAGCAACCTATCTAGAATTTCTTACTATGCAGTTTTAGACAAGAGTTGAATAATTGTGCTTAAAAAAATTGTCAAAAATGTATTATAGTGTTGGACAAATGTATGGTAAATTAAAATGTGGCAATAGCAATTGATGGAGTAGTGCAAAGAAAAATAAAACTCATACTACAGCTAACAATATGGGAGCCACTAGAAAGAGCAGAAGTAACACCACTACCACCAATGGCACAAGCCAATTAGGCAGCAACTACCAATAGCAGGTCACAAATTGCCTTCAACAAGAGTAATGAGGATAAATCGGAGCAGATTATGGAATATATGGAACATCAATCTATTCAGTCACAGCAGGATGATGTTACCTCTAAGAATTTCACAAACAGTTTGAGTCAGTGTACTGAAAAGAATGCCTGTTCATAAATGATTAAGACTAGTGATGATCGAATATACTCGTTACTCAAGATTTCTCAAGCATGCTCGGGGGTCCTCCGAGTATTTTTTAGTGCTCGGAGATTTAGTTTTTATTGCCACAGCTGAATGATTTACATCTGTTAACCAGCATAAGTACATGTGGGGATTCCCTAGCAACCAGGCAACCCCCACATGTACTTATGCTGGCTAACATGTAAATCATTCAGCTGCGGCAAGAAAAACTAAATCTAGATTAGTGCATGCTTGGGGGTCCTCCGAGTACTTTTTAGTGCTCATAGGACCCCCAAGCATGCTCGAGAAATCTTGAGTAATGAGTATATTCGCTCATCACTAATTGAGGCATATATCTTGGACCTTTTAAAACTTTAAAACAAAATATGAAAAGTTTGTCAGTGCGGTACAGTAGTGTAGCACTCACGATATATACCCAATAAAAAATTCCTTCTTACTCATTTCTTTTCTCAACAAGGAGATGTCTTCATGGGAGCGTACTCGTTAGGTGAAATAATAAATAAAAAATAACAATAAACATATTGCAGTTCATCCTGCTTAATAGTCCATAGAGCAAAAGATGTATCAGTGCTTATAAAGCGCCTAGTGTCCAAAGAAACAAAAAAAGGTAATCCCACAATGGTGGTTATTCATTCAGGAGATGCAGAGTGCTGGCACCCCTTTGTAGAAAAAATGGGGCATACATTATGAGAGCAACACAAAGCTAAGCTTTAAAGAATCTTTCTATGGTATGTAATACTTAAATCTTAAGAGATTGGAACCTGCTAAGAATAGTAGATTAAGCTATATAATCATACGAATACTCTACAAGAGAGATAGAGAGAAAGATAATTTTGAACATAAGAATTCACACGCTATAGGTGATAGAGAGAACCTTGCAGAACATAATAAGAGCTTACACTCTACAAGAGAGATATTGACTCTACCATACAAACTGTGCTCTGCAGGAAACTGATCTGTAATGTCCCAGATACTGACCACCACTGTGCAAAGTCTGATAATCCCTAAGTAGTCATAGCTGCAGGGCATTATTTTGGGTTGGCCATGCAGCAATGCAAAATTATGTTATCCCACTCTCTGATTCTTAAACAATGTGGGAAATCATGCTAACCAAGGTTTTTTGCTAACCACTAATCAAATAACACAGTGTTCGAATTGCTGTGAAACCACAAATTTCACGAAATTCAACTTGAACTCGATTTTCCATGGATTGATCTGCTGATCTTCAGGTTTTTTGTCCTGATGAAGAGGCTGTGCAGAACCTTGAAATGTGTTGACTTGTAAAACCTGTACTATTAAATTCCTTTGATTTTATCTTGGACATCAAGCTTTTATCAGCAGCACAACTGAATGACACCACCTTTTGCACATCGTTTTTCCTGTGGTATTTCTGACCGGTGTTCTGCAGAAGCTTATGCATATGCCTTTCTTATGTTGCTAGTCTGCAACCTTATCAGGTGAGGGGTCGCACATTTCTATTTTCTCCGTACCATCGCATAAGACCCTATTGCGTTTTTTGTCTACGAGCCTTCTCTCCATCTCTATTTTGGTCACTTTGACATTACTAACGCTGTGTTTGCATTACATGAAAGGGGTTATATACAGTCCTATGAAATCTTATAGGAAAATATAAGTCTCTTCTGATTAATTTGAGTACCTGTGATTCACAGCAAATTTAGTAGCTGGACATAAAATACTTAAAAAAATAAATAATAGATCCTGATGCATTAAAATTTCAGAAGATTCCATTATCTTTACAATTTGAGAAATATAGCTGATGGTGCATTTAATGCAGAAAACTTACTTTTAAAAGATTATCTACAGTATTTATTAAAGTTGGCTTGTCGCTCGACAACCAATGTCGACATCTTATTTCTAGGTCATGCCTTGAGAAAATGTTATGTCCACACATTAATTATTCTCACACCTTTACTGTCCAGCAGAGATTCACAAGTAATTTCAAGTTAGACATGTTTATATCTATCCTTATATGACTCCAAGAGTCTCCTTGATTACAACATATATTTTATCACATACTCTACACGATGAAATGTCCCTACCGTAGAGACAGAACTGGAAAAAGGAACTGAAAATGAGAATGCTTTAAGAAGGCAGTGAAACAATGTCATACAAAATGAATAGTTTCCATAGAAACAATGAAGTAATTGTTTGCTTGGAAAAGCTATTTTTCTAATTTTATAATGTTTGCTGCCAGTAATTTATAAAATAATTATTTGAGCAAATTATGACTTCCATAAATTTGTATGTTTGCATTTATTTTATACTAATTCTTAATTTTTTGTGTTTGTGTGCACAATCTAAAGAAATAATCTCAAATAAAGAGCAAACATGTACAGTATCTTGTAAGCTAAAGTCCATGAAAAAGTAGATATGAGTATAATATGTATATGAGAAAATTCAACAAACTTTTTAAATTTGAAAATAAATCAGTTATCACTAGTGTTGAGCATTCCGATACCGCAAGTATCGGGTATCGGCCGATACTTGCGGTATCGGAATTCCGATACCGAGATCCGATACTTTTGTGGTATCGGGTATCGGTATCGGATACATAGAGATGTGTAAAATAAAGAATTAAAATAAAAAATATTGATATATTTACCTCTCCGGCGGCCCCTGGACTCAGCGCAGGTAACCGGCAGGCTTCGTTGTTCAAAATCAGCGCTTTTAGGACCTGAGAATCACGTCCCGGCTTCTGATTGGTCGCGGGCCGCCCATGTGACCGCCACGTGACCAATCACAAGCCGCGACGTCACCGCAAGCTATTAACGCGCTCATTTTTAAAAATGAGCGCGTTAATGACTTTCAAAGACGTAGCGGCTTGGGATTGGTCGCGGCCACGCGACCAATCACAAGCCGCGACGTCACCGCAAGCTATTAACGCGCTCATTTTTAAAAATGAGCGCGTTAATGGCTTTCAAAGACGTAGCGGCTTGTGATTGGTCGTGTGGCCACGACCAATCACAAGCCGCGACGTCACCGCAAGCTATTAACGCGCTCATTTTTAAAAATGAGCGCGTTAATAGCTTGCGGTGACGTCGCGGCTTGTGATTGGTCGCGTGGCCGCGACCAATCACAAACCGCTACGTCTTTGAAAGTCATTACCGCGCTCATTTTTAAAAAATGAGCGCGTTAAGGACCTGCGAATGACGTCACGGCTTGTGATTGGTCGCGTGGCGGTCACATGGGCGGCCCGCGACCAATCAGAAGCCGGGACGTGATTCTCAGGTCCTAAAAGCGCTGATTTTGAACAGCGAAGCCTGCCGGTTACCCGCGCTGAGTTCAGGGGCCGCCGGAGAGGTAAATATATCAATATTTTTTATTTTAATTCTTTATTTTACACATCCCTATGGATCCCAGGGCCTGAAGGAAAGTTTCCTCTCCTTCAGACCCTGGGAACCATGAGAATACCTTCCGATACTTGATGTCCCATTGACTTGTATTGGTATCGGATATTGGTATCGGCGATATCCGATATTTTTCGGGTATCGGCCGATACTATCCGATACCGATACTTTCAAGTATCGAACGGTATCGCTCAACACTAGTTATCACTAATATACATATTAGAGATAACTTATATGTATTCAAATGTTTCCAGGGAGTTCGATTTGCAGTGTATATAAAGTACTATAGAGTGTCAAATTATTCTGAACAGATGTACATGATACTTTGAAGTCTCTATTGACGATATCCAACACCTTTCAAGCTCTTCAAAGTGCACATAAAATTAGTAATGTCACAGTGAACTCAATATATATTGCTAACAGCCAATGGCTGACAACCATTGTGTTCCTGGTAAACAGATGGTAACCAGGAACACAATTACTCCCCTATTTCATTCTCACTTTCAATTAAATCGGTATCATTCTTTTCCCACACACACTGTTCTTCACTGCTGAAGAATATTAGTATATCATACACAATCTCTGCATGGTTTCTAGCCTACTCAACAATTTTTCTGGAGAACATAAGCAAGTTAGTCTAATTTCCACATTGATTCATAAACAAGTTTACTGGTAACTGTGAACAGACTGCCGGGGTAACAGTATTGCCTTTTTCAACCAAGAACTTTTTTGTGCATATTAATAGTTAGAGGAGTGAAATATCACTGACAGATTCACTTTAAGTTACTAAAACTTCTAATAGAAAGTTCAGAACTCAGGACATTTAAAACAACTTAAAGTGGTTGTCTTGGACTTTAACATTTATTCCCTATCCTTTGTATATGTCAATTTCGTCCGATCAGCAGGGGTGCAACACCATACACCCCCGCCAATCTGATTTTCCCAGTCCCATCGGTGTCCGGAACTGCTCAGTTATGATGGTGCACAGTTCCGGAACTGTATAGTGGCTATGGCTAAATACTGCACATCTAACCTCTATTCCAATCAAGGGAAGGATGTGCAGTTCCCAGCTTTGGCCACTTGTTGTGAATTCTGTGGCAGAGCTCCCTCCTGTGGTCACGAGTGGTACTGCGGCTTCTGAGTTTCCTTCCTCAGGTGATGTGGGGAAGTCGTTAGGTGCTGCTCTATTTAACTCCACCTAGTGCTTTGCTCCTGGCCTCCAGTCAATGTTCTAGTATTGGTCTTGCTTCCTCCTGGATCGTTCCTGTGGCCGTCTGCTCTGCATAAGCTAAGTTTTGCTTGTGTTATTTTTGTTTTGCTATTTTTTCTGTCCAGCTTGCTTAATTGGTTTTTCTTGCTTGCTGGAAGCTCTGGGACGCAGAGGGAGCACCTCCGTACCGTTAGTCGGTGCGGAGGGTCTTTTTGCCCCTATGCGTGGTTGTTTGTAGGATTTTGTGTTGACCGCAAAGCTCTCTTTCCTATCCTCGGTCTATTCAGTAAGTCGGGCCTCACTTTGCTCAATCTATTTCATCTCTGCGTTTGTATTTTCATCTCTACTCACAGTCATTATATGTGGGGGGCTGCCTTTTCCTTTGGGGAATTTCTCTGAGGCAAGGTAGGCTTATTTTTCTATCTTCAGGGCTAGCTAGTTTCTCAGGCTGTGCCCGAGGCGCCTAGGTCTGGTCAGGAGCGCTCCACGGCTACCTCTAGTGTCGTATGATAGGATTAGGGATTGCGGTCAGCAGAGTTCCCACGTCTCTGAGCTTGTCCTATGTCTTTTGGTTATTGTCAGGTCACTTTGTGTGCTCTGAACTTCAAGGTCCATTGTGGTTCTGAATTACCTAATCAAAACAGTACTGGAGGCCCAAAGTACTAATGCTTCTCAATAGAGGGAAAAAAGAAGTTCTGAGACCATTTTTTTTTCTTTGCACTGTGTTTTGCCTTTTTTTCCCCCTAGACATTTGGGTAGTTCAGGACACAGGTGTAGTGATGGACATTAAAGGTCTGTCTTCATGTGTGGATCATCTCACTGCAAGAGTACAAAATATTCAAGACTTTGTGGTTCAGAATTCTATGTTAGAACCAAGAATTCCTATTCCTGATTTGTTTTCTGGAGATAGAGCAAAATTTCTGAGTTTTAAAAATAATTGTAAACTGTTTCTGGCTTTGAAACCTCGCTCCTCTGGTGACCCAGTTCAACAAGTTAAGATCATTATTTCTTTATTACGTGGCGACCCTCAAGACTGGGCATTTTCCCTTGCGCCAGGAGATCCTGCATTATGTAATATTGATGCGTTTTTCCTGGCGCTCGGATTGCTGTACGATGAACCTAATTCGGTGGATCAGGCAGAGAAAAATCTGCTGGCTCTGTGTCAGGGTCAGGATGAGATAGAGATTTATTGTCAGAAGTTTAGAAAGTGGTCTGTGCTCACTCAGTGGAATGAAGGTGCGCTGGCAGCTATTTTCAGAAAGGGTCTCTCTGAAGCCCTTAAGGATGTCATGGTGGGATTTCCCATGCCTGCTGGTCTGAATGAGTCTATGTCTTTGGCCATTCAGATCGGTCGACGCTTGCATGAGCGTAAATCTGTGCACCATTTGGCGGTATTATCCGAGCATAAACCTGAGCCTATGCAGTGCGATAGGATTTTGACCAGAGTTGAACGGCAAGAACACAGACGTCAGAATGGGCTGTGTTTCTACTGTGGTGATTCCACTCATGCTATCTCCGATTGTCCTAAGCGCACTAAGCGGTTCGCTAGGTCTGCCACCATTGGTACGGTACAGTCAAAATTTCTTTTGTCCGTTACTTTGATCTGCTCTTTGTCATCTTATTCTGTCATGGCATTTGTGGATTCAGGCGCTGCCCTGAATTTGATGGACTTGGAGTATGCCAGGCGTTGTGGGTTTTTCTTGGAGCCCTTGCAGTGCCCTATTCCATTGAGAGGAATTGATGCTACGCCTTTGGCCAAGAATAAGCCTCAGTACTGGACCCAGCTGACCATGTGCATGGCTCCTGCACATCAGGAGGATATTCGCTTCCTGGTGTTGCATAATCTGCATGATGTGGTCGTGTTGGGGTTGCCATGGCTACAAGTCCATAACCCAGTATTAGATTGGAAATCAATGTCTGTGTCCAGCTGGGGTTGTCAGGGGGTACATGGTGATATTCCATTTCTGTCTATTTCGTCATCCACCCCTCCTGAGGTCCCAGAGTTCTTGTCTGATTACCGGGATGTATTTGATGAGCCCAAGTCCAATGCCCTACCTCCGCATAGGGATTGTGATTGTGCTATCGATTTGATTCCTGGTAGTAAGTTTCCTAAAGGTCGACTATTTAATTTATCTGTACCTGAGCACGCCGCTATGCGGAGTTACGTGAAGGAGTCCTTGGAGAAGGGTCATATTCGCCCGTCATCGTCGCCATTGGGAGCGGGGTTCTTTTTTGTGGCCAAGAAGGATGGTTCACTGAGACCTTGTATAGATTACCGCCATCTAAATAAAATCACGGTCAAATTTCAGTACCCCTTGCCGCTGCTATCTGATTTGTTTGCTCGGATCAAGGGGGCTAGTTGGTTCACCAAGATAGATCTTCGTGGTGCGTATAATCTTGTGCGTATTAAGCGGGGCGATGAATGGAAAACTGCATTTAATACGCCCGAGGGCCATTTTGAGTACCTAGTTATGCCTTTTGGACTTGCCAATGCTCCATCGGTGTTTCAGTCCTTTATGCATGACATCTTCCGAGAGTACCTGGATAAATTCCTGATTGTATACTTGGATGATATTTTGGTCTTCTCGGATGATTGGGAGTCTCATGTGAAGCAGGTCAGAATGGTGTTCCAGGTCCTGCGTGCTAATTCTTTGTTTGTGAAGGGATCAAAGTGTCTCTTTGGTGTTCAGAAGGTTTCATTTTTGGGGTTCATTTTTTCCCCTTTTACTATCGAGATGGACCCTGTTAAGGTCCAGGCCATCTTTGATTGGACCCAGACTACATCTCTGAAGAGTCTGCAAAAGTTCCTGGGCTTTGCTAATTTTTATCGTCGCTTTATCTGTAATTTTTCTAGTATTGCTAAACCATTGACCGATTTGACCAAGAAGGGTGCTGATGTGGTCAATTGGCCTTCTGCTGCTGTGGAAGCTTTTCAAGAGTTAAAGCGTCGTTTTTCTTCTGCCCCTGTGTTGTGTCAACCAGATGTTTCGCTTCCGTTCCAGGTCGAGGTTGATGCTTCTGAAATTGGAGCGGGGGCTGTTTTGTCGCAGAGAAGTACTGATTGCTCGGTGATGAAACCATGCGCCTTCTTTTCCAGGAAGTTTTCGCCTGCTGAGCGAAATTATGATGTTGGCAATCGAGAGTTGCTGGCCATGAAGTGGGCATTCGAGGAGTGGCGTCATTGGCTTGAAGGAGCTAAACATCGCATGGTGGTCTTGACTGATCACAAGAACTTGACTTATCTCGAGTCTGCCAGACGGTTGAATCCTAGACAGGCTCGTTGGTCGCTGTTTTTCTCCCGTTTTGACTTTGTGGTTTCGTACCTTCCGGGCTCTAAAAATGTGAAGGCGGATGCCCTGTCTAGGAGTTTTGTGCCCGACTCTCCGGGTTTGTCTGAGCCGGCGGGTATTCTCAAAGAGGGAGTAATTTTGTCTGCCATCTCCCCTGATTTACGGCGGGTGCTGCAAAATTTTCAGGCTAATAAACCTGATCGTTGCCCAGCGGAGAAACTGTTTGTCCCTGATAGGTGGACGAATAAAGTTATCTCTGAGGTTCATTGTTCGGTGTTGGCTGGTCATCCTGAAATCTTTGGTACCAGAGATTTAGTGGATAGATCATTTTGGTGGCCGTCTCTGTCGCGGGATGTGCGTTCTTTTGTGCAGTCCTGTGGGATTTGTGCTCGGGCTAAGCCCTGCTGTTCTCGTGCCAGTGGGTTGCTTTTGCCCTTGCCGGTCCCGAAGAGGCCTTGGACACATATCTCTATGGATTTTATTTCGGATCTCCCCGTCTCTCAAAAAATGTCGGTCATTTGGGTGGTTTGTGATCGCTTCTCTAAGATGATCCATTTGGTACCCTTGTCTAAATTACCTTCTTCCTCTGATTTGGTGCCATTGTTCTTCCAGCATGTGGTTTGTTTACATGGCATTCCAGAGAACATCGTTTCTGACAGAGGTTCCCAGTTTGTTTCGAGGTTTTGGCGAGCTTTTTGTGCTAGGATGGGCATTGATTTGTCTTTTTCCTCGGCTTTCCATCCTCAGACAAATGGCCAGACTGAACGAACCAATCAGACCTTGGAAACATATCTGAGATGCTTTGTTTCTGCTGATCAGGATGATTGGGTGTCCTTCTTGCCTTTGGCTGAGTTCGCCCTTAATAATCAGGCCAGCTCGGCTACCTTGGTTTCGCCGTTTTTCTGCAACTCTGGGTTCCATCCTCGTTTCTCTTCAGGGCAGGTTGAGTCTTCGGACTGTCCTGGTGTGGATACGGTGGTGGACAGGTTACAGCAGATTTGAACTCATGTAGTGGACAATTTGACCTTGTCCCAGGAGAAGGCTCAACGTTTCGCTAATCGCACACGCTGTGTGGGTCCCCGACTTCGTGTTGGGGATTTGGTTTGGTTATCATCTCGTCATATTCCTATGAAGGTTTCCTCTCCTAAGTTTAAGCCTCGTTTCATTGGTCCGTATAGGATTTCTGAGGTTCTTAATCCTGTGTCTTTTCGTTTGAGCCTTCCAGATTCTTTTTCCATACATAACGTATTCCATAGGTCATTGTTGCGGAGATACGTGGCACCTATGGTTCCATCTGTTGATCCTCCTGCCCCGGTTTTGGTGGAGGGGGAGTTGGAGTATATTGTGGAGAAGATTTTGGATTCTCGTGTTTCGAGACGGAAACTCCAGTATCTGGTTAAGTGGAAGGGTTATGGTCAGGAAGATAATTCCTGGGTCTTTGCCTCTGATGTCCATGCTGCCGATCTTGTTCGTGCCTTTTATGTGGCTCATCCTGGTCGGCCTGGGGGCTCTGGTGAGGGTTCGGTGACCCCTCCTCAAGGGGGGGGTACTGTTGTGAATTCTGTGGCAGAGCTCCCTCCTGTGGTCACGAGTGGTACTGCGGCTTCTGAGTTTCCTTCCTCAGGTGATGTGGTGAAGTCGTTAGGTGCTGCTCTATTTAACTCCACCTAGTGCTTTGCTCCTGGCCTCCAGTCAATGTTCTAGTATTGGTCTTGCTTCCTCCTGGATCGTTCCTGTGGCCGTCTGCTCTGCATAACCTAAGTTTTGCTTGTGTTATTTTTGTTTTGCTATTTTTTCTGTCCAGCTTGCTTAATTGGTTTTTCTTGCTTGCTGGAAGCTCTGGGACGCAGAGGGAGCACCTCCGTACCGTTAGTCGGTGCGGAGGGTCTTTTTGCCCCTCTGCGTGGTTGTTTGTAGGATTTTGTGTTGACCGCAAAGCTCTCTTTCCTATCCTCGGTCTATTCAGTAAGTCGGGCCTCACTTTGCTCAATCTATTTCATCTCTGCGTTTGTATTTTCATCTCTACTCACAGTCATTATATGTGGGGGGCTGCCTTTTCCTTTGGGGAATTTCTCTGAGGCAAGGTAGGCTTATTTTTCTATCTTCAGGGCTAGCTAGTTTCTCAGGCTGTGCCCGAGGCGCCTAGGTCTGGTCAGGAGCGCTCCACGGCTACCTCTAGTGTCGTATGATAGGATTAGGGATTGCGGTCAGCAGAGTTCCCACGTCTCTGAGCTTGTCCTATGTCTTTTGGTTATTGTCAGGTCACTTTGTGTGCTCTGAACTTCAAGGTCCATTGTGGTTCTGAATTACCTAATCATAACAGCCACTATTCTGTCGATGGAACTGTGCTGTGGAAGTCAGCAATTGTGCAGTCCTAGCTACCAACCACACCGGGGACACCTGATTGGTGGGGGTGTCAGGTGTCATAAGACATTGATGATCTAATCTAAAAACAGGCCATCAATGTTAAAGTCCTGGAAAACTAGTTTAAGTCTCAATGCTTTTATCTACAGTATAAACCTTTGACACAGAAATTAATTTTGTAGCATATACTTATCAAAATTTCTAAAAAGATTCTTAAAGCAATTAAATATTTATTTTAATAGCCTTCCTCACTAACCATCCAGCATCTCTGTCCTTAAGATGGCTGCTAATGGAAGAGCATTCTAGTAGAATAGTCCATCATGCTGCTCCAATTGCAAAAGACCTCACTTGGAAAGCTGCTATTCTACTAAAGAAGGCAAATGTACAGATATTGTCATGTAAGAATATGAAATTCTGCCAATGTTCCCCCTTGAAGAATATCTGTATGTGCAATGTGAACTGTGAAAAGTGCTATGGTGTTGGTATTGTATTCTGACCAGCAACAGTTAGTTGACAGAGACAGTTAGAGTTAATGTTTGGAACTCGCCCAAAGTGGGAGGGATGCAGTGAAGGCAAGGGAGATAAGTAACAGTTACTGGAACTCTGAAAAAAAAGAAAACGTGGAACCATGGATCAAGTAATAGACTTTTGCTGAACAGCACTGTTGTGTCGAGCTGGGTTGTAGGGAAGTAGTAAGTATCAGTGGACGCATAGGACAAGGAGAGAGAGAAAAGGAGAGCAGTAGAGTAAAGAAGTAAGGACACTTTGTGAAAAATGCTTCGAGTTGTAAAGGAAATGTTCATAAGACTGTGTACCTGCTGTCTCTTGCATATATTACCTACCAAGTTCCAGTTCAGTAAAAAGTTTATTTTCAAATGGTGGTCTCTCTCTCAAATGGTGGTCTATCTCTCAAATGGTAGTCTTTCTCATTGAACTGTCCAACATCTGTTCCTGGCAAACCAGCAACACTGGTTACATGCAGCCTGCACTGGCATAGTGCCCTCACTTCACAAGTCCACACACCCAGGCGGCCAGCCAGGACCTCCACCTACATGTATTGTGTCAGGATGTAAGAGACAAATACCTCACCCATGGCTACTGCCCGTGTCATGTTGCAGTCACATACTCCTCCACTAGTAGTAATTTTATGGACAGAAGTGCTGGTCAGATTGTGACAAATTCTGAACTAGCGAGAACAAATGGACAACCACTTTAAATATAAGACCAAATGTAAAGTCAAGATAGGAACATTTTGAATCTTTTCATCAATATGCATAAATAAACCCACAAAGTTGGTCCACTAAGAGATTCGTACTCACCCTGACAGCTTGACATCACGAATACTCCTTCTCTACTCTCAACTTCCATCAGCTATTTTCTCCGGGAGGACTTGCATTGAGAGCGTGCGCCATTGGCCAGGGCACTGCTCAGGTACCATTTTTTACAGCATGCACAACCCTCTTCGTTCCTGGACTGGGACTGGTGCTACGTGGTACACCACTAATTTTAAATCGCTTTATAAATTAATACCTTCTTCTGATGTAGGACTATTTTATGCATGTTTCTACTGCTGCTATCTACCTGCACTTTACTTTTTAGAAGAATATGCTAAGTGCTATGTCTCTGAATTAAATTGTGGTATATATATATATATATTTTTGTACATTTTAAGATTGGAACTATTCCAATTTTTACAATTGATAAGGCTAATTAAGCGATTATTCAGCTGTCTATATTATTTTGGCTCTAGCGAAGCGTAAATTACATGCACGTTAATTATAAACTTTTATTGTTATTAGATATTATTGGATGAATGTATTCACAAGAATTATTTCCAAATTTGGAGCACATATGGTATATTGTTCATTAAAAGATTCTGTTTTAAAATGATCAAATTCATCTTGATTTTTAGCTTTGCTCCCACAAGTTTGGGCCCATACATCAATAAATAATTAAATACTGAAAATACATTGGTCCTTTTTTTCCAAATACTCAATTCTAGTATATATTTCTAGAATTATTTGTGTGCAAAAATGCTTTTGCTACTGTCTGCAGAAAAAAAACACAATAACTCTACTACCATATTGCCAGGTACAGCATTATCCACCCATATGAACAAGCTGTTGAGCTTGCGTAAAATTGGATACTTTCATTGTATTGACTAGAGGGGCTTGGAATGGGGATCCTGCCCACCAATCAAAAATTAAATGGCTATAGTAAGGATAAATCTATTGGAGCGGGTATACAACCATGCTTTCAGTTTATATGCTCAATAAGAACTGCAAAGATTATTAAATAGATTTCTTAGACCGGATGAGGCTGTTTACTTACTTTGAAAATCTATTTTAAGGTTCAAATCTTTGAAAGTCACTTTACATTTTTTATTAAAATCTGGAAGTATTCATTTAATATTTTCATTGAATTCTGAACTAAACATAACTGTGCCATTTAATTGTGTTATGTAAATAAAACCTGTGGATGTAGTTGTATTTTAAATAGCAATAATAGTAAGAAAATAAACATAGTTATTATTTTAAATCCCTACTCAATCTACAAGATGTGTAATAAAAAAAATAATTGTTAAGGTCCCTTTAACAATAGTTTAAAACATCCTTACACATTATGAGCTTACAACAATTTCTAAATCAACTCATGTAGTTTAGCACATTTACAAGTTGGTACGAATCTCATTTATAAACACAGACCTCCTGTGGCTCGATTGCTATGTTGTCAATGCATAATGGTTAATTTCTAGCAGAAACCAAATATAATAATACCGTTGCTCTCATTTTCAATTATGTCTGCAAAACTGGAAGAATTTTAAGTACAAGCACAAAGAACAGGAACATCAGCAGGTTTTTTTCTTTTTGTAAGCATCATAATGCAGATATAAAATAAAAAAGGAGAAATGTATAACATTTAATAGGTTTTCTGCATATTAAAAAAAATATTTAAGCATAAAAGTTGTATATAGTTACAGGTCATACTTACCTCTTTTGTATTATAATCATATTAAATGTGTCATTTGTTTTGTATGGAAATATTAATAATTATTTTACACATTAAATTCCAAAAGCTGGTTAGTAAATAATCTCAAAATAATTTTGAAAACTGTTAGTTTAAAATAGTCTTAAAGGGAACCTTTCACATGAAAAAAATGCTATTAACCTGAAGATATGGGGTAAATCTGCAAGATACCAGCATTCTGAACCTGCCCTACTTCCGCATCTTGAACCCCCCTGCCAAGAAGAAATAAATTTTATTCCTCCAGGCAGCATTCGGATTCCAGTCATACGGATGCTGCCGACACGGTTTTAGCCATCGCGCTGTCTATAGAAAATGAGAGCGGAAACCACGCCCTTGGCACTGATTGACAGCTGGCCTTATTGCTGAGCTGCAGTCAGTCAGTGCTGGGGCACGGTAAAGCCTCCGCTTTGTGTAGACCACCCCTATGGAGTACTGTGTCCAGTTCTGGGCACCGGTGCTCAGGAAGGATATAATGGAACTAGAGAGAGTACAAAGGAGGGCAACAAAATTAGTAAAGGGGATGGGAGAACTACAATACCCAGATAGATTAGCGAAATTAGGATTATTTAGTCTAGAAAAAAGACGACTGAGGGGCGATCTAATAACCATGTATAAGTATATAAGGGGACAATACAAATATCTCGCTGAGGATCTGTTTATACCAAGGAAGGTGACGGTCACAAGGGGGCATTCTTTGCGTCTGGAGGAGAGAAGGTTTTTCCACCAACATAGAAGAGGATTCTTTACTGTTAGGGCAGTGAGAATCTGGAATTGCTTGCCTGAGGAGGTGGTGATGGCGAACTCAGTCGAGGGGTTCAAGAGAGGCCTGGATGTCTTCCTGGAGCAGAACAATATTGTATCATACAATTATTAGGTTCTGTAGAAGGACGTAGATCTGGGGATTTATTATGATGGAATGTAGGCTGAACTGGATGGACAAATGTCTTTTTTCGGCCTTACTAACTATGTTACTATGTTACTATGACTAAATGCTAAATGCTGCTAGAGGGAATGCATTCAATTGCCTCCTGGCAGTCAGGCTCAAGTTCAGAACTCGCAGATTAACACGAAACTGCAGGTTAATAGTGTTTTTTCGAGTGACAGCTTCCCTCTCCTATTGTTTTAGGTATACAAAAATATTAGTCTACATGGTAACAGGCAATAAATCCTAAATAATCTGGTTTTATAGTTATATTCCTATATCTCTACTTTTTCTTCAGCAGTCGAGTTGTTTCAGACTACTAAAGGACTTCAAAGACCTTTCCCCCATGAGGACCCAGCATAAAGCTATTTTCCTCCCTGACTACCAGCAGCTTAAAAGTTGTTCCAGTTGTTCTATCTCTGTCTATATATTTTTTCATCAGACCTGGATTAAGAAGCAATTCACTTGTTACTCACCTGTGCTATACAACTCAAAGAATATTTTACAACACATGTAAAAAGACAGCCACACATCAAGAATTGAAAACACATATCCTGGTAGCATGTTTTGAAACAAGCCCTAAGGCCGGCGTCACACTGAAAGTATGGAAAATTGGTCTGAGTCTCCCTGCCGAGAGTCGCATCAGTGTAATGCAGGTGTCATGCGAGCGTCATGCGAGTACAATCACACTTTTCACACCTAGCATCCAATTTACATCCAAATGCAGTGTGATTGTTCTCTGCAATGCGATATTAACATGAGCTTTTAATACAGCAATTCTCTGTCATTTACACATCATTTTCAAAGGAAATACTCTTCAAAGCACACACATATATATACAGTACAGGCCAAAAGTTTGGACACACCTCCTCATTAAACGATTTTTCTGTATTTTCATAACTATGAATATTGTACATTCACACTGATGGCATCAAAACTATGAACTAACACATGTGGAATTATATACTTAACAAAAAAAGTGTGAAACAAAGGAAACTATGTCTTATCTTCTAGGTTCTTCAAAGTAGCCACCTTTTGCTTTGATGACTGCTTTGCAAACTCTTGGCATTCTCTTGATGAGCTTCAAGAGGTAGTCACTGAGAATGATTTTCACTTCACAGGTGTGCCCTGTCAGGTTTAATAAGTGGGATCTCTTGCCTTATAAATGGGGTTGGGACTATCAGTTTTGTTGTGCAGAAGCCAGCAAGGTAAAGCAGACAGCTGGGGGCTGATATCAGAATGGGAAGGTCCATGGATTGCGGCCCCTTCCTATCCTAAAAATACCAGCCTGCCCACACACAGAAGAAAACACTTTATTTGGATAAAAACTCCCCCACAATATCCCTAGTTCAAAAGTGTATTATCAAAAAATGTTCCCATGAAGGTTGTCTGACACAATCCATGTTCCCTGGTCCTTTAAAAACATTGTGTGCTGGAGGAAGAGACTCATGGTCCAGACTTATTGAAGTAAGAACCTCAGCTGTTGTGAGTTCTGTTTTTGGGCTCCCTCTGGTGGTTACTGATGGTACTGGGTGATTTGTGTTCTGCTGTCTCTGGTGTCCACCTGTTCTATTAGGATTTGGGAGTTTCCTATTTAACCGGGCTTTCTTGTCATTTCCCCGCCGGCTATCAAGGTTATCAGAGTGTTTTGTTACCTCAGCTTCTGGCTTCAGTAATCTTCAGGACAAGCTAAGTTTTGATTTTCTTGTTCCACGTTTTGCTTTATTTTTGTCTTGTCCAGCTTGCATATAATTGTCTCTTTGCTGCTGGTTGCTTTAGTGGGCTGTAATTGCTCCTCATGTTCCATGAGTTGGAACATGATTTCAAGTAATTACAGGATGGTTTTTTGAAGGGTTTTTTGCTGACCGCGCAGTTTACTTTTGTATCCTCTGCTATCTAGTTTTAGCGGGCCTCATTTTGCTGAATCTGTTTTCATACTGTGTATGTGCCTTCCTCTCATTTCACCGTCATTATATGTGGGGGGCTGCTATTTCTGTGGGGTATTTCTCTGGAGGCAAGAGAGGTCTGTGTTTCTTCTAATAGGGGAAGTTAGATCTTCGGCTGGTGCGAGACGTCTAGGATCAACGTAGGCACGTTCTCCGGCTATTGTTATTTGTGTGTTCAGGTTTAGGGTCGCGGTCAGCTCAGGTTCCATCACCCTAGAGCTCGTTGGTGCTTGTCCTTTTGTGATTCCCTGCCATTGGAATCATGACAGTATAGCCGGCCAAAATGTTTGGGCTGAAGTAGGAGGAAAAGTAGTCTGAGGAAGTTTTTTTTTTTCTCTCTCCTCTGAGGTTGCTGCCTAGCCTTAATTGCAGCCAGGCTGATTTTTTTTTTTTCCTCCTCTTAATCCTTGAATGGCTTTGACCTTAGCTGTTTATCATGGACGTCCAGAGTTTAGCTTCCAGCTTGAATAATCTTGCTGCTAAGGTTCAAAATATACACGATTTTGTTGTACATGCTCCTATGTCTGAACCTAGAATTCCTATTCCAGAGTTCTTTGCTGGAGATGGATCTAGTTTTCTGAACTTTAGGAACAATTGCAAGCTGTTCCTTTCTTTGAAATCTCGCTCTTCTGGAGACCCTGCTCAGCAGGTTAAGATTATTATATCTTTCCTGCGGGGTGACCCTCAAAATTGGGCATTTGTATTGGCACCAGGGGATCCTGCGTTGCTTAATGTGGATGCGTTTTTTCTGGCATTGGGTTTGCTCTATGAGGAACCTAACCAGGAGATTCAGGCTGAAAAAGCTTTATTAGCTCTCTCTCAGGGGCAAGATGAAGCAGAAATATATTGTCAAAAATTTCGGAAATGGTCAGTGCTTACTCAGTGGAATGAGTGCGCCCTGGCTGCAAAGTTCAGAGATGGCCTTTCTGAGGCCATTAAAGATGTTATGGTGGGGTTCCCTGCGCCTACGGGTCTGAATGAGTCTATGACTATGGCTATTCAGATTGATCGGCGTTTACGGGAGCGCAAACCTGTGCACCATTTGGCGGTGTGTTCTGAACAGGCACTTGAGACAATGCAATGTGATAGAGTTCAGTCTAGAAGTGAACGGCAAAACTATAGGCGGAAAAATGGGTTGTGCTTTTATTGTGGTGATTCAGCTCATGTTATATCAGCATGCTCTAAACGCACAAAAAAGGTTGATAAGTCTGTTGCCGTTAGTACGTTACAGTCTAAGTTCATTCTGTCTGTGACTCTGATTTGCTCATTATCATCCATTTCCGTCGATGCCTATGTAGATTCAGGCGCTGCCCTGAGTCTTATGGATTGGTCATTTGCCAAGCGATGTGGGTTTAGTCTTGAGCCTCTGGAAGTCCCTATTCCTTTGAAGGGAATTGACTCTACACCTTTAGCTATGAATAAACCTCAGTACTGGACACAAGTGACCATGCGTATGACTCCCGTTCATCAGGAGGTGATTCGCTTCCTGGTATTGTATAATTTACATGATGTTCTAGTACTTGGTCTGCCATGGTTACAAACTCATAATCCAGTCCTTGACTGGAAAACAATGTCTGTCTTAAGCTGGGGATGTCAGGGGGTTCATGACGATGCACCTCCGATTTCTATCGCTTCATCTACTCCTTCTGAGGTTCCTGTATTTTTGTCTGATTATCGGGATGTTTTTGAGGAGCCTAAGCTCAGTTCGCTTCCTCCTCACAGGGATTGCGATTGTGCTATAGATTTAATTCCTGGTAGTAAATTTCCTAAAGGTCGTTTGTTCAATCTGTCAGTGCCAGAGCATACTGCTATGCGGGATTATGTTAAGGAGTCCTTGGAAAAGGGACATATCCATCCATCTTCGTCCCCTTTGGGAGCAGGTTTTTTTTTTGTGGCCAAAAAAGATGGGTCCTTGAGGCCTTGTATAGATTATCGTCTTTTGAATAAGATTACCGTAAAATATCAGTATCCTTTGCCTTTGTTGACTGATTTGTTTGCTCGCATTAAGGGGGCTAAATGGTTCACTAAGATTGATCTTCGGGGTGCGTATAATCTTATACGAATAAAGCAAGGTGATGAGTGGAAAACCGCATTTAATACGCCTGAGGGCCATTTTGAGTATTTGGTAATGCCTTTCGGACTTTCTAATGCTCCTTCAGTCTTCCAGTCCTTTATGCACGATATTTTCCGTGAATATCTGGATAAATTTATGATTGTGTATTTGGATGATATTTTGGTTTTTTCTGATGACTGGGAGTCTCATGTTCAGCAGGTCAGGAAGGTGTTTCAGGTCCTGCGGGCTAATTCCTTGTTTGTAAAGGGCTCAAAGTGTCTCTTTGGAGTCCAGAAGATTTCTTTCTTGGGGTATATTTTTTCCCCTTCTACTATTGAGATGGATCCCGTCAAGGTTCGGGCTATTTGTGACTGGACGCAGCCTGCATCTCTTAAGAGTCTGCAGAAGTTCTTAGGCTTTGCTAATTTCTATCGTCGTTTTATAACTAATTTTTCTAGTGTTGTTAAGCCTTTGACGGATTTGACTAAGAAGGGTGCTGATGTTGCTGATTGGTCTCCTGCGGCTGTGGAGGCCTTTCGGGAACTTAAACGCCGGTTTTCTTCTGCTCCTGTGTTGCGTCAGCCTGATGTTTCGCTTCCTTTCCAAGTTGAAGTTGATGCTTCCGAGATTGGAGCGGGGGCGGTTTTGTCACAGAGAAGCTCCGATTGCTCGGTGATGAAGCCATGTGCGTTCTTTTCTAGAAAATTTTCGCCCGCTGAGCGGAATTATGATGTGGGTAATCGGGAACTTTTGGCCATGAAGTGGGCATTTGAGGAGTGGCGTCATTGGCTGGAGGGTGCTAGACATCGTGTGGTGGTCTTGACTGATCACAAAAATCTGATTTACCTTGAGTCTGCCAGGCGTCTGAATCCTAGACAGGCTCGTTGGTCACTGTTTTTCTCTTGTTTCAATTTTGTGGTTTCATACCTGCCAGGTTCAAAGAATGTGAAGGCAGATGCTCTTTCTAGGAGTTTTGTGCCTGACTCCCCTGGAAATTCTGAGCCCACTGGTATCCTTAGGGATGGGGTGATTTTGTCGGCCGTCTTCCCAGACTTGCGACATGCTTTGCAGGAGTTTCAGGCGGGTAAACCTGATCGTTGTCCGCCTGAGAGACTGTTTGTTCCGGATAGTTGGACCAGTAGAGTCATCTCCGAGGTCCATTCTTCTGCGTTGGCAGGTCATCCTGGAATATTTGGTACTAGAGACTTGGTGGCCAGGTCTTTTTGGTGGCCTTCCTTGTCGAGGGATGTGCGTTCTTTTGTGCAGTCTTGTGAGGTTTGTGCTCGGGCTAAGCCTTGCTGTTCTCGAGCCAGTGGATTGTTGTCACCTTTGCCTATCCCGAAGAGGCCTTGGACGCACATTTCCATGGACTTTATTTCGGATCTCCCTGTCTCTCAAAAAATGTCTGTCATCTGGGTTGTGTGTGACCGCTTTTCATAGGGCTCATCCTGGTTGCCCTGGTGGTTCTCGTGAGGGTTCGGTGACCCCTCCTCAAGGTGGGGGGTACTGTTGTGAGTTCTGTTTTTGGGCTCCCTCTGGTGGTTACTGATGGTACTGGGTGATTTGTGTTCTGCTGTCTCTGGTGTCCACCTGTTCTATTAGGATTTGGGAGTTTCCTATTTAACCGGGCTTTCTTGTCATTTCCCCGCCGGCTATCAAGGTTATCAGAGTGTTTTGTTACCTCAGCTTCTGGCTTCAGTAATCTTCAGGACAAGCTAAGTTTTGATTTTCTTGTTCCACGTTTTGCTTTATTTTTGTCTTGTCCAGCTTGCATATAATTGTCTCTTTGCTGCTGGTTGCTTTAGTGGGCTGTAATTGCTCCTCATGTTCCATGAGTTGGAACATGAGTTCAAGTAATTACAGGATGGTTTTTTGAAGGGTTTTTTGCTGACCGCGCAGTTTACTTTTGTATCCTCTGCTATCTAGTTTTAGCGGGCCTCATTTTGCTGAATCTGTTTTCATACTGTGTATGTGCCTTCCTCTCATTTCACCGTCATTATATGTGGGGGGCTGCTATTTCTGTGGGGTATTTCTCTGGAGGCAAGAGAGGTCTGTGTTTCTTCTAATAGGGGAAGTTAGATCTTCGGCTGGTGCGAGACGTCTAGGATCAACGTAGGCACGTTCCCCGGCTATTGTTATTTGTGTGTTCAGGTTTAGGGTCGCGGTCAGCTCAGGTTCCATCACCCTAGAGCTCGTTGGTGCTTGTCCTTTTGTGATTCCCTGCCATTGGAATCATGACACTCAGCACCACCAAAGAAAACCAGACTGTAAGTCTTGCTGCTGTGTTAATTTATTTTGATCCAGAAAGAAGTAAAACACAGATTGTTATGGCTGGTGGAACGCACCAAATAATTATAAAGATGGAATAAGGTGTGTTCCCAGCCCAGGGTCCACCATGCAGAGATGATACCTGCTGATAGGTAATGGTGGAAAGTAAATGGCAGTATAATGAAAACACACACAGGTTAGCTACACCCGTTATGAAGGAAGCGAACCCTGTTGCATCACAGAGCTGCAATACCGCAGAGGAAACACAAGTATAGAGTCACAGAACTCTGCCCCAAGATGCGGAGTTAGAGTCCCCTAGACCACTTGCGTTCGGCACCAGAACTGTGGTGCCTTGGAAAATAAACGCAAAATAGATTTAGCGCACTGGGTGTGCTAAGTGCCACTCTGTCGGACATTACTAACTACCCTAGATTGTGCCTGGTGCTAGATGGCACTGACTGGCACTAGACAGCTCCAACATTCACGAGCATTCATCAACACTAGGGATGGGTATGATTCTGAGCTTTCACCAGAACAGGCATACATCCACACATACACAATAAGTGATTTATACTAGCTGTGTGGCCATGCGACCCTTTCATAGTGGAAGATCTCCAGGACCTTTCTAGTTGTCCAATAGGAGCTGCTACAGGACCTGAGCATGTGACCCCTGACCTCCAATGAGAGGTCATCCCTTGGGCATGCTCAGAAGAAGAAAAGCTGGACTTAGTCCCAGGAGCGCCTTCTCGCTGCTGATCAGAACTGGTTATGATGGCTGAGCCTGGAAGGACAGCAGAAACCAGCTGCACAATATCAGCTTGAGTCAGACGCTGGGATCGACGTTTCTGCTGAGCAGGCTCCACTGTGGCTGGAGAAGAATGGGAGACCGCAGCGGACATGGTTCAAGATTCCCCCTGTGCAGCGGCGGGAACTCGACACCTAACACAGATATGGTTATCTGTTTACCATATCTGTTTTTGGCTCTAGAAAGAAAATCCACATGAACCTGCAATGTTGAATTTTGCCAAATCCGTTCTTCTCTACCAAAAATATCTTTTTAGTTTCTATACTCACTTCTCTTTCTTTGTATGCATCTTGTTGGACACTTTTGAATACCAAATATTTTGTATTGATTACACATTTAAAAGTTAAATTTATAACAATTTCATACTTAATTATATGTTTCTGTAATTACTAATTCTGGTTTTGTTAGGATTTTGTTGAGTTCATTTGTTTGCCAAGTATGTGTAATATCGATTACTTTCAAATAAGGCTGAGCTTAGGATTTTTCAGAAGAAAAACCTGACGAGAAAACATTTTATTTCTCCATTTGTCCAAATTCATAAATTTCATAGTATATGAGTTATTGAGTAGAGGAGTCCCTAACCAGGCTAGTTGCATCTCCTATTTTATAAAGTTCTATCTGATCGTTCTGGCCTGCAACAATATCTTCACATCTGCTAGCATTTCTGCTTCCTGTGACTTTATGGTGACAGAGAATTAACTTCTCTTCCACTCTATTCTGTCGATGGGGAGTCACTGCCAATGCCACCTAACCATGGGAAGCCAGCTGTCAATCAAAATGATGTTGACAATTTAACCCCATCGACAAAGCCAAGTGGAAGAGAAAGAGCTGTACTGTCTGGCTGGGATGGCACGCGCGCGGGGTCACGTGTGCAACAGATATTAAGTGCAACAGTATCAAGTGCTTGGCAGTTAGACAATGCCATTGAAGCTAGTGTTCCTCTCTTCTCTCTTCTTCACACAGGTATTTTAATCCATCATCCATTTGTGTGCTCACTGCAAGTGTGAACAGAACCTGATCTAGCAAGCTTTGCTCATGGCATTTTAATCAATCATCCATTTGTCTGCTGACTGCAAGTGTGAACAGAACCAGATCTAGCAAGCTTTGCTCATGATATTTTAATCCATCATCCATTTGTGTGCTGACTGCAAGTGTGAACAGAACCAGATCTAGCAAGCTTTGCTCATGGTATTTTAATCCATCATCCATTAGTGTGCTGACTGCAAGTGTGAACAGAACCAGATCTACTAAGCTTTGCTCATGGTATTTTAATCCATCACTCCTGTGTTGCTTTTTTTTTTTTTTCTTCTTTCTTTTTTCTTTCTCTGTTTTTGGTTTCTAATTTAAAGTGTTCATAGCTATCTTTTTTTCTTCCTTTTTCCCACTGTTTTATGGCCTTGTTTAGCATTGGTTGTTTACCCTGCATAGTAACGCCTGCTCTGGCGTTATGCTAATTGGTTAATTGCTGATTGTGGCCATTTGGTTTCTGATGCTAGCAGTCATTTAATTTCATATATATTTAGTCTGGCTGGGATAGCACGCGTGTGGGGTCGCGTGTGCAACTGATATGAAGTGCAACAGGATCAAGTGCTTGACAGTTAGACAATAGCAGTTGGACAGGGCAGGAGACAGGTAAGATGCTTAAGTTTTGCAAACAGTCATGCTTCTTGATCAGTCATACTACATTATGCATTGATCATATCAATCTGCTTTTCATTTGTTTTTACTTCTGCTTTCTCACAACTCGCCCGCCCTTTAACACATTCTGGGCACTCTGTCCATATCCACCCCTCCCTTCTCCCCTCTACCATGTATAACTCTGAGGCTCTACTGACATTTCTTACCCACTGCAAACCAGCCACTACCTCCATGCAGCACTCAAAGCGTTCATACAAATCATCCCACCACCTGCTCTTTCTGTTTTTTCTCCTTTTACTAGTTGCAGGTGACATCTCCCCCAACCCTCCTTCCACCAGCATACATTACTCTCCTCCATCTGCATATAGAAACCCTGCTAATCTTATCAACATTCAGTGCATACCTTCTCCTATTGCATTCCACTGTGCTCTCTGGAATACACAGTCTGTGTGTAATAAACTAACTTACATTCACAATCTTTTCCTCTCTAATTCCCTTAACCTTCTGGCTATTACAGAAACCTGGATCCAGCACTCAGACACCACCGCTGCTGCTGCTTTCTCGTTTGATGGACTGAAATTTTTACATACCACCAGACCTGAGAACAGACAGGGTGGAGGTGTTGGTTGCTCCTTTCATCACAATGTGCTTTCCAGGTCATCCCCCAGGTTCTCTCACTTACATTTCCTTCCTTTGAAATCCATGCCATCAGACTCTTTAAGTCCTTCTCCTTGCGAGTGGCGGTTATTTATCGCCCTCCAGGCTCCTCCCACCTGTTTCTAGACCACTTTGCCACCTGGCTTACTCACTTTCTATCCTGTGACATCCCTACCTTCATCATGGGAGACTTTAACATCCCCATCAATGATCCTCTCTCCCAATCTGCCTCTCATCTTCTTTCTCTAACTTCTTCATTCGGCCTCTCACAGTTTACTAATTCTCCTACGCATGAGGATGGGAATACTCTGGACCTGGTTTTCTCCCGTCCCGGCTCGCTGCACGACTTTACTAACTCCCCTCTCCCACTCTCGGGCCACGACCTTCTTTCCTTCTCTGTCAAGAATTGTCTCCTCACTCAGGACACCCCCACTTACCACACTTATCGGAACACACGTACCATTAAAACCCAGCAGCTTATGGACAATCTCCACCCATCTTTAGCCCCCATCTCCTCCCTCTCCTGTCCAGACTTAGCATTGTCACACTTCAATAATACACCTCAGAATGCCCTAGATGAAGCAGCACCTTCTACACACAGAAAGATCCGACACATACAAAGGCAGCCCTGCCACACTATGCAAACACGCTTTCTTCAGCGTTGCTCAAGGTGTGCAGAGTGACAGTGGAGAAAATCTATCTTAGCAGAAGACTTCATCCACTATAAGTTCATACTCAAATCCTATAACTCTGCCCTTTTTCAGGCCAAATAATCCTACTTCACCACCCTCATCACCTCACTATCCAACAGCCCAAAACGACTTTTTGAAACCTTAAACTCCCTCCTGAAACCTAAAGTACAGGCCCCCATCACCAATCTCAGTGGTGAGGATCTGGCCACTTATTTCCTAGAAAAAATCAACCACATCCATCAGGATATCTCAGCCCAATCTCCTCAGTGCCTGGATTTCCTTCCCTGCCGCACCTCAAGCTCACTAGACATCTTTGAGCCTGTTTCAGAAGAAGAAGTTTCCAAGCTCCTCGCTTCTGCTCGGCCTACAACCTGCAACAGTGACCCCATTCCTTCACATCTCCTGCAGTCTCTCTCACCAGTGGTCACCACTCACCTGACTAAAATATTTAATGTCTCTCTTTCTTCAGGTATCTTTCCCTCCTCATTTAAACATGCCATCATTACCCATTTACTTAAAAAGCCATCCCTGGACCAGAACTGCACTGCTAACTATAGACCCGTCTCTAACCTTTCCTTCATCTCTAAACTCCTGGAATGCTTAGTCCACTCCCATCTAATCCGCTATCTCTCGGATAACTCTCTTCTCGACCCCTCACAATCTGGGTTCCGCTCTTTACACTCCACTGAAACTGCCCTCACTAAAGTCTCTAATGATCTAATAACAGCTAAATCCATAGGTCATTGCTCTCTGCTGATTCTCCTGGATCTATCTGACGCAATTGACACTGTGGATCACCAGCTCCTTCTCACTATGCTCCGCTCCATAGGACTCAAGGACATAGCCCTCTCCTGGTTCTACTCCTACCTCTCTGGCCGGTCCTTCACTGTATCTTTTGCCGGCTCCTCTTCCTCTCCTCGTCCCCTTACTATTGGGGTTCCTGTTGTGAATTCTGTGGCAGAGCTCCCTCCTGTGGTCACAAGTGGTACTTCGGCTGATTCTCTCTGGGAGCTTCCGTTTGTGGAGGAAAGTGGTACTGCGGCTTCTGAGTTTCCTCCCTCAGGTGATCTGGTGAGGTCGTTAGGTGCTTCTCTACTTAACTCCACCTAATGCTTTGATCCATCCTTCCTGTCAATGTTCCAGTGTTGGACTTGTTTTTCCCTGGATCATTCCTGTGGCCTGCTGCTCTGCATAGCTAAGTTCTTCTTTGCTATTTGTTTGCTATTTTTTCTGTCCAGCTTGTCTAATTGTTTTGCTGGAAGCTCTGGGACGCAAAGGGTGTACCTCCGTGCCGTTAGTACGGTACGGAGGGTCTTTTTGCCCCCTTTGCATGGTTTTCTTTAGGGTTTTGTGTAGACCGCAAAGTTATCTTTCCTATCCTCGCTCTGTTAAAAAAGTCGGGCCTCACTTTGCTGAATCTATTTCATCCCTACGTTTGTCTTTTCATCTTAACTCACAGTCATTATATGTGGGGGGCTGCCTTTTCCTTTGGGGTATTTCTCTGAGGCAAGGTAGGCTTATTTTCTATCTTCAGGCTAGTTAGTTTCTCAGGCTGTGCCGAGTTGCATAGGCAGAGTTAGGCGCAATCCACGGCTGCCTCTAGTGTTGTTTGGAGAGGATTAGGGATTGCGGTCTGCAGAGTTCCCAAGTCTCAGAGCTCGTTCTATTTTTTGGGTTATTGTCAGATCACTGTATGTGCTCTGACCGCTATGTCCATTGTGATACTGAATTGCCTATCACAACAGTACAGGAAGCCAAAAGTGCTAATGATTCTCAATAGAGGGAAAAAAGAAGTTCTGAGACCATTTTTTTTTCTTTGCACTGTGTTTTGCCTTTTTTTTTTCCCCTAGACATTTGGGTGGTTCAGGACACAGGTGTAGCAATGGACATTAAAGGTCTGTCTTCATGTGTGGATCAGCTCACGGCAAGAGTTCAAAATATTCAAGATTTTGTGGTTCAGAATTCTTTGTTAGAACCGAGAATTCCTATTCCAGATTTGTTTTTTGGAGATAGAACTAAATTTTTGAGTTTCAAAAATAATTGTAAACTATTTCTGGCTTTGAAACCTCGCTCCTCTGGTGACCCAGTTCAACAGGTTAGGATCGTCATTTCTTTTTTGCGTGGCGACCCTCAGGACTGGGCATTTTCTCTTGCGTCAGGAGATCCTGCATTAAGTAATATCGATGCGTTTTTCCTGGCGCTTGGATTGCTGTACGATGAGCCTAATTCAGTGGATCAGGCAGAAAAAAATTTGCTGGCTCTTTGTCAGGCTCAGGATGAGATAGAGGTATATTGTCAGAAATTTAGAAAGTGGTCAGTTCTCACTCAATGGAATGAATCTGCGCTGGCAGCTATATTCAGAAAGGGTCTCTCTGAAGCCCTTAAGGATGTCATGGTGGGATTTCCTATGCCTGCTGGTTTGAATGAGTCTATGTCTTTGGCCATTCAGATCGGTCGACGCTTGCGTGAGCGTAAATCTGTGCACCATTTGGCGGAATTACCTGAGATTAAACCTAAGTCTATGCAGTGCGATAGGACTATGACCAGAGTTGATCGGCAAGAACACAGACGTCTGAATGGGCTGTGTTTCTACTGTGGTGATTCCACTCATGCTATCTCTGATTGTCCTAAGCGCACTAAGCGGTTCGCTAGGTCTGCCACCATTGGTACAGTACAGTCAAAATTTCTTCTGTCCGTTACCTTGATCTGCTCTTTGTCATCGTATTCTGTCATGGCGTTTGTGGATTCAGGCGCTGCCCTGAATTTGATGGACTTGGAATATGCTAAGCGTTGTGGGTTTTTCTTGGAGCCCTTGCAGTGTCCTATTCCATTGAGAGGAATTGATGCTACGCCTTTGGCCAAGAATAAGCCTCAGTACTGGACCCAGCTGACCATGTGCATGGCTCCTGCACATCAGGAGGTTATTCGCTTTCTGGTGTTGCATAATCTGCATGATGTGGTCGTGTTGGGGTTGCCATGGCTACAAGCCCATAATCCAGTATTGGATTGGAAATCCATGTCGGTGTCCAGCTGGGGTTGTCATTGGGTACATGGTGATGTTCCATTTCTGTCAATTTCATCATCCACCCCTTCTGAGGTACCAGAGTTCTTGTCTGATTACCGGGATGTATTTGATGAGCCCAAGTCCGATGCCCTACCTACGCATAGGGATTGTGATTGTGCTATCAATTTGATTCCTGGTAGTAAATTCCCAAAAGGTCGACTGTTTAATTTATCCGTGCCTGAGCACACCGCTATGCGCAGTTATGTGAAGGAATCCCTGGAGAAGGGGCATATTCGCCCGTCATCGTCGCCATTAGGAGCAGGGTTCTTTTTTGTAGCCAAGAAGGATGGTTCGCTGAGACCTTGTATAGATTACCGCCTTCTTAATAAGATCACTGTTAAATTTCAGTACCCCTTGCCTTTGTTATCTGATTTGTTTGCTCGGATTAAGGGGGCTAGTTGGTTCACCAAGATAGATCTTCGTGGTGCGCATAATCTGGTGCGAATCTGGCGAGGCGATGAATGGAAAACTGCATTTAATACGCCCGAGGGTCATTTTGAGTATCTAGTGATGCCATTCGGACTTGCCAATGCTCCATCAGTGTTTCAGTCCTTTATGCATGACATCTTCCGAGAGTACCTGGATAAATTCCTGATTGTGTACTTGGATGACATTTTGATCTTCTCGGATGATTGGGAGTCTCATGTGAAGCAGGTCAGAACGGTTTTTCAGGTCCTGCGTGCTAATTCTTTGTTTGTGAAGGGATCAAAGTGTCTCTTTGGTGTGCAGAAGGTTTCATTTTTGGGGTTCATCTTTTCCCCTTCTACTATCGAGATGGATCCTGTTAAGGTCCAAGCCATCCATGATTGGACTCAGCCGACATCTCTGAAAAGTCTGCAAAAGTTCCTGGGCTTTGCTAATTTTTATCGTTGCTTCATCTGTAATTTTTCTAGTATTGCCAAACCATTGACTGATTTGACCAAGAAGGGTGCTGATTTGGTCTTCTGCTGCTGTGGAAGCTTTTCAAGAGTTGAAGCGTCGTTTTTCTTCTGCCCCTGTGTTGTGTCAACCAGATGTTTCTCTTCCTTTCCAGGTCGAGGTTGATGCTTCTGAGATTGGAGCAGGGGCTGTTTTGTCGCAGAGAGGTTCTGATTGCTCAGTGATGAAACCATGCGCTTTTTTTTCCAGGAAGTTTTCGCCTGCTTAGCGAAATTATGATGTGGGCAACCGAGAGTTGCTGGCCATGAAGTGGGCATTCGAGGAGTGGCGTCATTGGCTTGAAGGAGCTAAGCATCGCGTGGTGGTATTGACTGATCATAAGAACTTGTCTTATCTCGAGTCTGCTAAGCATTTGAATCCTAGACAGGCTCGTTGGTCGCTGTTTTTTGCCCGTTTTGACTTTGTGATTTCGTACCTTCCGGGCTCTAAAAATGTGAAGGCGGATGCTCTGTCTAGGAGTTTTGTGCCCGACTCTCCGGGTTTATCTGAGCCGGCGGGTATCCTCAAGGAAGGAGTAATTGTGTCTGCCATCTCCCCTGATTTGCGGCGGGTGCTGCAAAAATTTCAGGCTAATAAACCTGATCGTTGTCCAGCGGAGAAACTGTTTGTCCCTGATAGGTGGACGAATAAAGTTATCTCTGAGGTTCATTATTCGGTGTTGGCTGGTCATCCTGGAATCTTTGGTACCAGAGAGTTAGTGGCTAGATCCTTTTGGTGGCCATCTCTGTCGCGGGATGTGCGTACTTTTGTGCAGTCCTGTGGGATTTGTGCTCGGGCTAAGCCCTGCTGTTCTCGTGCCAGTGGGTTGCTTTTGCCCTTGCCGGTCCCGAAGAGGCCTTGGACACATATCTCTATGGATTTTATTTCAGATCTTCCCGTTTCTCAAAAGATGTCAGTCATTTGGGTGGTCTGTGATCGCTTTTCTAAGATGGTCCATCTGGTACCCTTGTCTAAATTGCCTTCCTTCTCTGATTTGGTGCCATTGTTCTTCCAGCATGTGGTTCGTTTGCATGGCATTCCAGAGAATATCGTTTCTGACAGAGGTTCCCAGTTTGTTTCGAGGTTTTGGCGAGCCTTTTGTGGTAGGATGGGCATTGACTTGTCTTTTTCCTCGGCTTTCCATCCTCAGACTAATGGCCAGACCGAACGAACCAATCAGACCTTGGAAACCTATCTGAGATGCTTTGTTTCTGCCGATCAGGATGACTGGGTGTCCTTTTTGCCTTTGGCTGAGTTCGCCCTTAATAATCGGGCCAGCTCGGCTACCTTGGTTTTGCCATTTTTCTGCAATTCTGGGTTCCATCCTCGTTTCTCTTCAGGACAGGTTGAGTCTTCGGACTGTCCTGGTGTGGATACTGTGGTGGACAGGTTGCAGCAGATTTGGACTCATGTAGTGGACAATTTGACCTTGTCCCAGGAGAAGGCTCAACGTTTCGCTAATCGCAGACGCCGTGTGGGTCCCCGACTTCGTGTTGGGGATCTGGTTTGGTTATCTTCTCGTCATATTCCTATTAAGGTTTCCTCTCCTAAGTTTAAACCTCGTTACATTGGTCCGTATAGGATTTCTGAGGTTCTTAATCCTGTGTCTTTTCGTCTGACCCTCCCAGATTCTTTTTCCATACATAACGTATTCCATAGGTCATTGTTGCGGAGATACGTGGCACCTATAGTTCCATCTGTTGACCCTCCTGCCCCGGTTTTGGTGGAGGGGGAATTGGAGTATATTGTGGAGAAGATTTTGGATTCTCGTGTTTCAAGACGGAAACTCCAGTATCTGGTTAAATGGAAGGGTTATGCTCAGGAAGATAATTCCTGGGTTTTTGCCTCTGATGTCCATGCTCCCGATCTTGTTCGTGCCTTTCATGTGGCTCATCCTGGTCGGCCTGGGGGCTCTGGTGAGGGTTCGGTGACCCCTCCTCAAGGGGGGGTACTGTTGTGAATTCTGTGGCAGAGCTCCCTCCTGTGGTCACAAGTGGTACTTCGGCTGATTCTCTCTGGGAGCTTCCGTTTGTGGAGGAAAGTGGTACTGCGGCTTCTGAGTTTCCTCCCTCAGGTGATCTGGTGAGTTCGTTAGGTGCTTCTCTACTTAACTCCACCTAATGCTTTGATCCATGCTTCCTGTCAATGTTCCAGTGTTGGACTTGTTTTTCCCTGGATCATTCCTGTGGCCTGCTGCTCTGCATAGCTAAGTTCTTCTTTGCTATTTGTTTGCTATTTTTTCTGTCCAGCTTGTCTAATTGTTTTGCTGGAAGCTCTGGGACGCAAAGGGTGTACCTCCGTGCCGTTAGTTCGGTACGGAGGGTCTTTTTGCCCCCTTTGCATGGTTTTCTTTAGGGTTTTGTGTAGACCGCAAAGTTATCTTTCCTATCCTCGCTCTGTTAAGAAAGTCGGGCCTCACTTTGATGAATCTATTTCATCCCTACGTTTGTCTTTTCATCTTAACTCACAGTCATTATATGTGGGGGGCTGCCTTTTCCTTTGGGGTATTTCTCTGAGGCAAGGTAGGCTTATTTTCTATCTTCAGGCTAGTTAGTTTCTCAGGCTGTGCCAAGTTGCATAGGCAGAGTTAGGCGCAATCCACGGCTGCCTCTAGTGTTGTTTGGAGAGGATTAGGGATTGCGGTCTGCAGAGTTCCCACGTCTCAGAGCTCGTTCTATTTTTTGGGTTATTGTCAGATCACTGTATGTGCTCTGACCGCTATGTCCATCGTGATACTGAATTGCCTATCACAACAGGTTCCGCAGGGCTCAGTCCTAGGCCCCCTCCATTTCTCTCTATACACTGCCCCTATTTGACAAACAATCAGCAGATTTGGGTTCCAATATCATCTCTATGCTGACGACACCCAATTATACTCTTCTTTCCCTGACATCACCTGCTATGACCTGGTGGTCAGGACAATAATGGACCTGGTGGTTAAGAGCACACGGAATGACCTGATAGTTACTGATAATATAGGACGAGCTCTGAGACGTGGGAACTCTGCTGACCGCAATCCCTAATCCTATCACACACACTAGAAATAGCCGTGGATTGCTCCTAACGCTCCCTATGCAACTCGACACAGCCTAAGGAACTAGCTAGCCCTAAAGATAGAAAAATAAAGCCTACCTTGCCTCAGAGAAATTCCCCAAAGGAAAAGGCAGCCCCCCACATATAATGACTGTGAGTAAAGATGAAAATTACAAACACAGAGATGAAATAGATTTAGCAAAGTGAGGCCCAACTTACTGAACAGACAGAGGATAGGAAAGGTAGCTTTGCGGTCAGCACAAAAAACTACAAAAAGACCACGCAGAGGGCGCAAAAAGACCCTCCGCACCGACTCACGGTGCGGAGGCGCTCCCTCTGCGTCCCAGAGTTTCCAGCAAGCAAGACAACAATCAAAATAGCAAGCTTGACAGAAAAATAGCAAACCAGAGAAAAACAAGCAGGAACTTAGCTTCTGCTGGCAAGACAGGTCACAAGAACGATCCAGGAGTGAACTAGACCAATACTGGAACGTTGACAGGTGGCATGGAGCAATGATCTAGGTGGAGTTAAATAGAGCAGCCAGCTAACGAATTAACCTCGTCACCTGTGGAAGGAACCTCAGAAGCTGCAGCCCCACTCACCACCACCAGAGGAAGCCCATGGACAGAACCAGCCGAAGTACCATTCATGACCACAGGAGGGAGCTTGACAACAGAATTCACAACAATCACCCCTACCCTAATTCAAAATACCAAGGATTGTCTGTCTACTGTCTCTAACATCATGTCCTCCCTCTATCTGAAACTAAATCTCTCCAAAACTGAACTACTTGTGTTTCTCCTCTCTACTAACCTCACTTTACCCAACATCGAAATTACCCTGGTGGGTTCAACCATAACTCCCAAGCAGCATGCCCGCTGTCTTGGGGTGATATTCGACACCGAACTTTCCTTTACTCCCTATATCCGATCTCTCACTCGCTCCTGTCACCTGCATCTTAAAAACATCTCCTGAATCCGACCTTTTCGCATCTTTGAAACTGCTAAGACTCTTACTGTCACTCTTATTCATTTTCGTCTGGACTACTGCAACTCTCTTCTGATCGGTCTCCCTCTTACCAAACTTTCTCCTCTCCAATAATCTTGAATGCGGCAACCTGGGTCATATTTCTGTCCAGCCGCTTCACCAATGCCTCCATCTTGTGCCAGACATTGCACTGGCTACCCATTCGCTACAGGGTCCAGTATAAACTCATCTCTCTCACCACAAAGCTCTCCACAGTTCTGCACCACCTTATATCTCCTCTGTCACCTTAGTCTATCGCCCTACACGTGCCCTCCGTTCTACAAATGACCTAAGGCTAACATCCCCCGTAATCCGAACCTCGCACCTCCGTCTCCAAGACTTCTCTCATGCTGCGCCAGCTCTCTGGAATGCACTTCCCCAGACGATCAGACTGATACCTAGCCCCGACCTATTCAAGCGTGCTTTAAAAACCCATCTCTTCAAACAAGCCTACCACATCAACTACTCAGTAAACTACCTTTGCCTTGTTCCCTCTTTCCAAATATTATTCTGAATCTGCGCCCCACTATTTATCTGTCTCTACACCCTCCATGCACATGATAACTGCACTTGATACTTGACTCTTGCACTTAAACACACGGGCTGATGACCGGATCATGCAGCTTTATATGAAAATCCCTATTTATTATAATTGCCAGACCTGAAATAACAAGCACTTTTCACCTATTGTGTCCCCCCATTTCCTTGTACATTGTAAGCTTGCGAGCAGGGACCTCACCCCTAATGTCACTGTTTAAATTGTCTTAACTTTTACTGAATTTATTGTCTGTACATGTCCCCGCTTAATTGTAAAGTGCTGCGGAATATGTTGGCGCTATATAAATGAAAATTATTATTATTATTATAAAGGAAGTGGAGAGATCATCACAATGCACAAAAAGGCAGGTATTTAGCAACCACATGGCAGTTAGTTCTCCTCCCCATGGAAAAAATGTAAAGACCCGGATAACTCATTTACCTTTTAAAATCTCTATACTGAGGGTATAAATATTCTTTGAGACACTTCTGAATATTTCCCCTTTAAGATAACTACAATTATTTTGGTTCCCCTATATTTCATTTATCTACAAGGGGCATTTGTTTTCCTATAACATTTTTATAAATAAATACAGGTCATGCTGGCATATATTCAATGGTTTTCAGCTTGCAAGACTCCCTGGAGTATCAATATAAAGAGCACAAAACTCTTAGTAGCAGGAGCTGCCATATCCTGCTTAGGGTTTCAAATGATATGTCATCTTGTGGAAAATGTGTAATACTGAGATATTGCTTGAAGGTAAAATAGAAAAAAAAACAGTATGAGTTTTAATTTCCATTAGTAAAAAATGCAACTGAAGATTGTTTACCTATATTCATTATTTGTATATACTCCTAAATATTGAAATTGAAATGCCAAGAAGGAAAAGTCCAGAAGATATGGAATTCACAGGATTGATAGACATGAAAATGATATAAGAATGATGAAAAAGAATGAATAACAAATTTAACAACAATTTAATAACAATACAGAAAAACAAAATTGAATATGAATGTCATGCACAGAAATACTGTACATGCGGTTACATGACTTGACATGCAATCAATGAGGTTATTTATGGTTGTCTAAGGAATGCTTTGATATGCTGAATGCACTTGGGCACACAAATCAGCAATTTCAGCTGCTGGCAGGTCCCTTGGTCGCTGCAGACCAATGACGTCCCAGATGTTTTTGATAGCAGATTATTCTGGAGACTATTAGGCTATGTTCACACGCTGCGGATTTTGCTGCGCTTCCGCAGCAGTTTCCCATGTCTTTACAGTACAATGTAAACCTAAATCCGCAGTGCACATGCTGCAGAAAAAACCATGCGGAAACGCAGCGGTTTACATTCCGCAGCATGTCAATTCTTTGAGCGGAATCCGCAGCGGTTTTACACCTGCCCCATAATAGAAAACCGCAGGTGTAAAACTGCAGTGGAATCCGCACAAAAACCGCGGTAAATCCGCAGGTAAAATGCAGTGCCTTTTACCTGCGGTTTTCAAAAACCCGCTGTGGAAAAGTCCGCAGAGCTCAAGAATACATGTGCGCATACCCTTAAAGTTGTGGTGGTAGAGCAACATGGGATTAACATTGTTGTGTAAACAATAGGGCTCTGTGACACAAAAAAGTGGCCATACCACTGGTTCAGTGAACAAATCAATGTAAAAGTAAGCTGTTACTTTGCTAATTTATATTAATAATTGGCATATGTATCTCTGCGCTAGACGCTTTGACTCAATGCATAATAAATAGAGATTTTTTTAACATTTTATAATTATTGCTTACCATTAACCAGTCTGTTGATATAATGAATTTCATAATTCTATGACTTTTTCTTCTTGTTTATGCCATTTAAATTTGGAGAATTGCATTATTATTATTATTATTTATTCATATAACACCATTAATTCCATGGTGCTGTACATGAGAAAGGGGTTACGTACAGAGTTATATATATCGTTTACAGTAAACAAATTTACAATGACAGACTGGTACAGAGGAGAGAGGACCCTGTCCTTGCGGACTTACATTCTGTATATACATTTATATTAATCCCTTAATGACAAGTAATAATAATAATTTTTATTTACATAGCGCCAACATATTCCACAGCACTTTACAATTATGCATGTATATCACGTCATGAGCAGGTGTCATCTCCCACACCATGTTGAGCAATAATTTAACTGTGTGAAAGCTGTGTGACAGGCATAACACATGCATAGAGAGCCTGTTTGTTGGGCTATCGATGCCTGAGTTGTGACTGTGACACAGCCACGACACATGCAGCTGCAGCTTGGAACAGCTGATCAGCCGGCGTGCTCCAGGTATCCAAGTTCCCGCAGTAGCTTATTTGTAAGCGCTACAGCTTGCCGAATAAGCAGCAACCAGATCAAATTCATTCATCTCTAATCCTAAACAGTTAATACACTTATTGAATATGGTTCTAAGCAACTTAAGGGGTACATTTTTTAAAATGGTGTCACTATTTGAGTATTTTCTGTCATATAGCCCATTGACCAGAAGCTCTGGCAAATCTGAGTAAGTTTTCAGAAACTGCTGAACCACCAAGTTTAGCATGTCGGCCAAGCATGGTATGTGTGTGAGCTTGCCAAGCTTCACAGCTGCCACCACGTTACGGCCATTTTGACACACGAACATACCTAGTTGGAGGTTCAATACAAGGGATTTTTGTGGATATTGTACCCAGTGCTGAACAAATGGAAATCCGGATGTATTGAAAAGCATTGGTGGTTTTATTCAATGCGTTTTGAACTCTATATATGACTTCTTCCTGAGGAAATACCACAAGATATGTGTGTGGTGTTTCCTGAGGAAGAAGTCATATATAGACTTCGAAACGCATTGAATATAACCACCATTCCTTTTAATCAATACGTCTGGATTTCCATTTGTTCAGCAGTGTGGACAATATCCACAAAATTCCCTTGTATGGTTACTGATATGGTCAATCTTTTACTCATGGATTTGTGCCAGTTGCCATTTATATGCCATATCAAATGGGCACCAGGTGAGCAGTTTTCTGAATAACAGATTCTAAAAATTGTCGGATAAGACCCTATGTGCGCTTCTTCTCTCCTATATGTTCTTAGTTCTTTGTTATGCCTTTCATTAACTCTTTAGAGGTGTGTGATTTGTCTCCTAGACAAATTAGCTTCAGCAGAGACTGTTGCCGCTTTGCTGAGGCAGTGTTTTAGAGCTTCCAGCTGATATGGATGACCGGCTCTGAGATACCAAATCAGAGCAAAAGGGGGCTCTGGAACTGCTGTATGAGGAGGAGGAAACAATAGAAGTAGGGCAAACAATCCGCCATGTTGGTAGCTCATCATGTGCCATGCCAGGGTAGGACTCAGCCCCATGTAGCATCCCTGGCCACAAGCGCTTGTCCACTTGTCGTTGATTAAAGGGAACCTGTCACCTGAGTTTGGTGGGACTGGTTTTCAGTCATATGGGTGGAGTTTTCGGGTGTTTGATTCACCCTTTCCTTACCCGCTGGCTGCATGTTGGCCGCAATATTGGATTGAAGTTCATTCTATGTCCTCCGTAGTACACGCCTGCACAAGGCAAGATTGCCTTGTGCAGGCGTGTACTATGGAGGACACAGCATAAACTTCAACCCAATATTGCGGCCAGCATGCAGCCAGCGGGTAAGTAAAGGGTGAATCAAACACCTGAAAACTCCGCCCATATGACCGAAAACCAGTCCTGCCAAATTCAGGTGACAGGTTCCCTTTAAGTGTACAATCCAAGAAACTGCATTGGTAAGGGTATGGGTGATGTTCCTGGACATGAGCTGGTAAAAGACGGGGATTCCCTACTGGGAGAAAAAGTGGCGTCTGGGGACCGAGCACTGAAGAACAGCTGCTTCCATGAGTCAGCAGAAGTTATATGTTGATACAATGCTAAATGGCAACATTTCCATGACAAGCAGTCTGGAAATGTGCCCATTTAGCGCTTGGGCCTGTGGATGGGTGGCTGGAAACTTTCTTTTTCATTCCAAGTCCTGGAGTAGTGACAGCTGAACGTTTTGATGGGACAAGTTTTTTAAAGTGCCTGATTATGGTGCCCCAGAATGTGCAAGAACAATTGCAAGGCAGGAGGCATATGTGCCGCTGTATTGCACAGGGGATTGGAAGCACTTAGAGCCTAGCACAAGGAAAGAGGCTATGATGTGCCTTGATGGAACCAATCATGGACCTAGACTTTTGGTCCACCAAGTCGGGTGCTTAAATGACATGTGCCTAATCGTGCTGGTGGTGGTTAGGCCCTGCTGATCTTGGCATAGCACAGGTTGCAAATGATCATTTGTTTTGTCTTAGAACTCTCTTTGAAAAAGTCCCAGACTGTGGAACATTTAACGCTTTGACAGAGAAATTCACGAGTGCTCTGCTAGCTCCCTCTGGTCTCCCCTCTTCCTGCCTGTTTTGTTGTTGCTGATCCCACTGCATTAGCGCTGCTGACCTCGCTCTGCTGGCCACGCTCTGCATGCAATCTTCCCAGGCTGGGTCGCAGACTTCATCATCCACCACCTCATCATCCATGTCCACTGCCACACCATGTTCCTTCTTACTTGGTGTCTTAACAACAGCCTGACTTATCTGCAAATTCCTTAGTCAAAATTTGCTATTCATTATCATCATTTTCTTGTGACCATGGCTGGTCTAAGTTTTGTGCATCACTACACAGTATCTCCTCCACTTTTCCTCTTGGAACATGTAGGGTGATAGGCCACAATCAAGAAATTATGTTTTAAAGCAAAGAGATGAGCGAATATTTCAATGCTCCGTTCGGATTACGATCACCAATTTTGAAATATTCGCCGATCAATTAGTAGATTATTCACCAAACATAGACAAACACCATTGAAGTCTATGGGATGCAAAAACAAACGCATACAGAACACCATCAAATGGGCCAAAAAGATGCCAAAACACATCAAATTAGTGGCAGACACCACAGAAGTGGCCTCAATTCAACAACAGTACAAATTATAGAATGGCATGGCAGCAATCAGCCATGCATGAGGTATCACGGTCTGTGCCAGCATTTATGGATTTGAATTGAACTTCAAAGTTTGACAAGGTGGGTGTGGCATCGGTGTAGCTTGCTGTCCTGGGAGCCCTGATACCGCATGCAACAGCTCAACCAGCTATTATGCTCAGCCTTACTCATGTGGCACAAATATCAGTTTCGTAGATTACTATTGTTACAAAAATGTAAGGATAGTAACTCAGGTATTTGACTCAAAGGAAGTGGAGGTCTGCTGGTTTCAGAGGCCTACTGCTATGGGCAACACACATGAAGGAGACCCAACCAGGAGTCTACACGATTCCAAAAAATAGCTTCAGATAGTACCAAAGTGGCATCAATTTCACCAGAGTAGAACTAGTATAGTGGGGACCAACACTTCTATCACTACAGTCAGCCCAGAAGAAGCACTGTAATGGGCAAGATAGTGGAACCTATGTGCTGTAGTCCTCGGAAAGACTGGAGGGGAATAACTAGGTGGCCTACCAATTCTCAACTTGGTTAAGTGGCAGTAGGTGAAAACCGAACCCCAAGGACGTGACACCAGGTGCTAATCCAGGGCTGACCAACAGAATGTGGCAGCTGACTCCCTAAAGTGGGTAGGTTGATACGGCCCTAAAGGGGGGACGAACAATGTAGGCAGACACTGTAGGGACACTAGAACCATGCTGAGGAACAAAATAACACTGTTAGTTGCAGGCTGGACCGGGTGTTACACAGATGGGCCCTTGCAGGTGCATCCTGGACCATGTGCTACACAGATGGGCACTGGCAGGTGTGGGTTGGATTGGGTGTTAGACAAATGGGCACAAGCTGGTGTGGACTGTATCAGGTGTTACACAGATGTGCACTGGCAGGTGCGGGCTGGAATGGGTGTTACATAGATGGGCACTGGCAAGTGCAGACTGGACTGGGTGTAACACAGATGGGCACTGGCAGGTGTGATATGGACCAGCAGTTAAACATGTGAGCACTAGCAGGTGTGGGCCAGACCACATGAGGAACAGGAGAGCACTGGCAGGAGCGGACTGAATCGAGTGATACACAAATGGGTACTGGCAGGTGTGGGCTGGACCAGATCTTAAATAGATGAGAACTGACAGGTTCAGACTGGACCAAGCGTTGAACAGATGGGCTCTGGTAGGTGCTATTTGGATCAGCAGTTAATCAGATGAGCACTGGCAGGTGCGGGCTAGACCAGCTGAAGAATAGTAGAGCACTGGCAGGTGCGAACTGAAATGAGGGTTAGACAGATGGGCATTGTCAGCTGCGGACTGGACTAGGTGTTACACAGATGAGCAATGGCAGTTGCGGGCTGGATCGGGTGTTCAACAAATAGGCACTAGCAGGTGCAGACTGGACATGCGATTTCAGCAGCCAATGGCACAAGCCATTTTGTCTGGACATTTTGGATGCTTCCTGTGCCCTGACTGGCTAGTCACAATGTGCATACATAAAGTTAGAAAAAAAAATTACAAGCATGCTGCTCCTCTCAGTTCCTCTCAGCTCTCCACACCCTCATCAAACACATGCCCCACGCTCATCATACACCACTAGGGTTGAGCGAAACGGGTCGTTCATTTTCAAAAGTCGCCGACTTTTGGCAAAGTCGGGTTTCATGAAACCCGATCCGACCCCTGTGCGGGGTCGGCCATGCGGTACGCGACTTTCGCGCCAAAGTCGCGTTTCAATGACGCGAAAAGCGCCATTTCTCAGCCAATGAAGGTAAACGCAGAGTGTGGGCAGCGTGATGACATAGGTCCTGGTCCCCACCATCTTAGAGAAGGGCATTGCAGTGATTGGGTTGCTGTCTGCGGCGTCACAGGGGCTATAAAGGGGCGTTCCCGCCGACCGCCATGTTACTGCTGCTGATCTGAGCTTAGGGAGAGGTTGCTGCCGCTTCGTCAGAAGCAGGGATAGCGTTAGGCAGGGTCCATTAACCACCAAACCGCTTGTGCTGTAGCGATTTCCACTGCCCAACACCACCTTCGGTGTGCAGGGACAGTGGAAGCTACATTTTTTTTTTTCCCCCCTCAGCGCTGTAGCTCATTGGGCTGCCCTAGAAGGCTCCCTGATAGCTGCATTGCTGTGTGTACGCCGCTGTGCAAACCAACTGCTTTTTTCAAAGCACAAATCCTCTTGTTCCTTCCTTTCTGCACAGCTATCTTTTTGGTTTGTACACACTTTTTATTTAATTTGTGCATCAGTCCACTCCTTATTGCTGCCTGCCATACCTGGCTGAGATTACTGCAGGGAGATAGTAATTGAAGGACACTCCCTGTTTTTTTTTTTTTGTGGGAGATTAAGATTGACATTTCTGCTAGAGTGCCATCCCTGTCTGTGTCATCTCGCACTCAGAGGGCCATAGAAAGCCTATTTATTTTTTTGCTTGATTTGGGTTATAAAATCTACCTGAAAAAATCACTACATCAATCAGTGGGAGAAAAATATTGGCCTCAGGGCTTGTGTGCCACTCTTGACTCCTGTGTGCATCATCACTCACTCAGTGGGCCATAGAAAGCCTATTTATTTTTTTGCTTGATTTTGGTTCTAAAATCTACCTGAAAAAATCACTACATCAATCAGTGGGAGAAAAATATTGGCCTCAGGGCTTGTGTGCCACTCCTGACTCCTGTGTGCATCATCACTCACTCAGTGGGCCATAGAAAGCCCATTTTTTTTTTTTTTTTTTGCTTTATTTGGGTTCTAAATTCTACCTGAAAAAATCAATAAATCAATCAGTGGGAGATTAATATTGGCCTTTGGGCTTGTGTGCCAGTCCTAAGCGTGCCATCTCTCTCTCTCAGATAGTGGGCCATAGAAAGCCTATTTATTTATTTTTTTTTTTATTGGGTTTATAAATTTTCCCTGGAAAAAAAAAAAAAGTGGGAGATTAATATTGGCCTCTGGGCTTGTGTGCCAGTCCTGAGCGTGCAATCTCTCTCACAAATAGTGGGCCATAGAAAGCCTATTTATTTATTTTTTTTTTGTTTTATAAATTCTCCCTTAAAAAAAAAAGGGAGATTAATATTGGCCTTTGGGCTTGTGTGCCAGTCCTAAGCGTGCCATCTCTCTCTGTCTCTCAGATAGTGGGCCATAGAAAGCCTATTTATTATTTTTTTTATTGGGTTTATAAATTTTCCCTGGAACAAAAAAAAAAAAGTGGGAGATAAATATTGGCCTCTGGGCTTGTGTGCCACTCCTGACTCCTGTGTGCGTCATCTCTCACTCATTTTATTCTATTTTTTTTTTCCTAAAGTCTCCCTGAAAAAAAAAACAAAAAAAAACAAATCAGTGGGAGATTAATATTGCCCTTTCTGCTTGTGTGCCAGTCTTGACTCCTGGGTGTGCCATCTCTCTCTCTCTCTCCAATTGTGGGCCATAGAAAGCCTATTATTTTTTTAGCTTGATTTGGGTTCCAAAATCTACCTGAAAAAATCACTACATCAATCAGTGGGAGATAAATATTGGCCTCTGGGCTTGTGTGCCACTCCTGACTCCTGTGTGCGTCATCTCTCACTCAGTGGGCCATAGAAAGCCTTTTTTTGTTTTATTTGTTTTCTAAATTCTCCCTGAAAAAATCATTTTATTTTATTTGTTTTCTAAATTCTCCCTGAAAAAATCATTTTATTTTATTTGGTTTCTAAATTCTTCCTGAAAAAATCATTTTATTCTATTTTTTTTTCCCTAAAATCTCCCTGAAAAAAAAAACAAAAAAAACAAATCAGTGGGAGATTAATATTGCCCTTTCTGCTTGTGTGCCAGTCTTGACTCCTGGGTGTGCCATCTCTCTCTCTCTCTCCAATTGTGGGCCATAGAAAGCCTATTATTTTTTTTAGCTTGATTTGGGTTCCAAAATCTACCTGAAAGAATCACTACATCAATCAGTGGGAGATAAATATTGGCCTCTGGGCTTGTGTGCCACTCCTGACTCCTGTGTGCGTCATCTCTCACTCAGTGGGCCATAGAAAGCCTTTTTTTGTTTTATTTGTTTTCTAAATTCTCCCTGAAAAAATCATTTTATTTTATTTGGTTTCTAAATTCTTCCTGAAAAAATCATTTTATTCTACTTTTTTTTCCTAAAGTCTCCCTGAAAAAAAAACAAAAAAAAACAAATCAGTGGGAGATTAATATTGCCCTTTCTGCTTGTTTGCCAGTCTTGACTCCTGGGTGTGCCATCTCTCTCTCTCTCCAATTGTGGGCCATAGAAAGCCTATTATTTTTTTTAGCTTGATTTGGGTTCCAAAATCTACCTGAAAAAATCACTACATCAATCAGTGGGAGATAAATATTGGCCTCTGGGCTTGTGTGCCACTCCTGACTCCTGTGTGCGTCATCTCTCACTCAGTGGGCCATAGAAAGCCTTTTTTTGTTTTATTTGTTTTCTAAATTCTCCCTGAAAAAATCATTTTATTTTATTTGGTTTCTAAATTCTTCCTGAAAAAATCATTTTATTCTATTTTTTTTTTTTTCCTAAAGTCTCCCTAAAAAAAAAAAAAAAAAAACAAATCAGTGGGAGATTAATATTGCCCTTTCTGCTTGTTTGCCAGTCTTGACTCCTGGGTGTGCCATCTCTCTCTCTCTCTCCAATTGTGGGCCATAGAAAGCCTATTATTTTTTTTAGCTTGATTTGGGTTCCAAAATCTACCTGAAAAAATCACTACATCAATCAGTGGGAGATAAATATTTGCCTCTGGGCTTGTGTGCCACTCCTGACTCCTGTGTGCGTCATCTCTCACTCAGTGGGCCATAGAAAGCCTTTTTTTGTTTTATTTGTTTTCTAAATTCTCCCTGAAAAAATCATTTTATTTTATTTGGTTTCTAAATTCTTCCTGAAAAAATCATTTTATTCTATTATTTTTTTTCCTAAAGTCTCCCTTAAAAAAAAAAAAAAATCAAATCAGTGGGAGATTAATATTTACATTTGTGCTTCAGTGACAGTCCTGCGTGTGTGGCATCTCTCTCATTTGTTGCCACCAACAACAGAGTATGTAACATTGTGCCTGATTTTCGTTGTGGTCTCACTCACCTGTAAAGGGGTAGCTAAATCATACTGAAGTTATAGCTCACCGTGTAATTTGTGTGACAGCAACAAATACCGTTAGTTTGTTTACGTTTTTAAAACAATGAGGAAGTATGGTGGAAGAGGTCGTGGCCGGGGGCGTTCATTGTCAGCTGGTAATGAGGGTAGTGGTAGTGGTGGAGCATCAGCTGGTCATGGGAAAAAAAATATTGCACCTAAGTCTGGAGCTGTGGAGCCAGGTTCGTCGTCTGGCTACACAAGGCCTCGAACGCTCCCTTTTCTGGGAGTAGGAAAACCGCTTTTAAAGCCGGAGCAGCAAGAGCAAGTTTTGGCTTATCTTGCTGACTCAGCCTCTAGCTCTTTTGCCTCCTGTCGTGAAACTGGTAAATGTCAAAGCAGCGCGTCGTTAGTGGATGTTCACGGTCAGGGACAAGTCGCTTCCTTGTCCTCTTCAGCAAAAACAACAACAGAGAAGAATGCAGCAGGCGACACAACGGGTTACTCCATGGAGCTCTTTACACATACCGTCCCTGGCTTAGAAAGTGAAGCAGTTAACAGTCCATGCCCATTACAAATTGAATCTGACATGGAGTGCACTGATGCACAGCCACAGCCAGACTACTATGCTGGTCCTTTGACTCAGACCACAACATTGCCCTCGCAGGGTGCTGATCAAGAATCAGACCCTGATGAGACTATGTTGCCCCATCACGAACGCTATACCATCGACCGCCACGGTGACACAGACGAAGTTGCACACGAGCTACAAGAAGAGGTAATAGATGACCCAGTTCTTGACCCCGATTGGCAGCCATTGGGGGAACAGGGTGCAGGCGGCAGCAGTTCTGAAGCGGAGGAGGAGGGGCCGCAGCAGGCATCAACATCGCAACAGGTTCCATCTGCCGGGCCCGTATCTTGCCCAAAACGCGTGGCAAAGCCAAAACCTGTTGGAGGACAGCGTGGCCATCCGGTTAAAGCTCAGTCTGCAATGCCTGAAAAGGTATCCGATGCTAGAAAGAGTGCAGTCTGGCATTTTTTTAAACAACATCCAATTGATCAGCGCAAAGTCATCTGTCAAAAATGTTCAACTACCTTAAGCAGAGGACAGAATCTGAAAAGTCTCAATACAAGTTGCATGCATAGACATTTAACCACCATGCATTTGCAAGCCTGGACTAACTACCAAACGTCCCTTAAGGTTGTAGCACCCTCGGCCAATGAAGCTAGTCAGCAACGCAACATCCCTTCCGGCAGTGTAGGGCCACCATTTTCCACACCACCTGCAGTATCTGTGCAGGTTTCTTTGCCAGGCCAAAGCAGTCAGGGTCAGGGAATCACCAGTTTCGTAGTAGGAAACACTGCATCTAGGGCACCGGTGGCAACAATACCATCTCCCACCGTCTCTCAGTCTGCCATGTCCACCGGCACCCCCGCTAGTTCCACGATCTCCAGCTCTCCAGTCCAGCTCACCCTACATGAGACTATGGTTAGAAAAAGGAAGTACTTAGCCTCGCATCCGCGTACACAGGGTTTGAACGCACACATAGCTAGACTAATCTCGTTAGAGATGATGCCCCACCAGTTAGTTGAAAGCGAAGCTTTCAAAGCCCTGATGGACTACGCTGTACCACGCTACAAGCTACCCAGTCGACACTTTTTTTCCAGAAAAGCCATCCCAGCCCTCCACCAGCATGTTAAAGAGCACATCGTCCATGCACTCAGGCAATCTGTGAGCACAAAGGTGCACCTGACAACAGATGCATGGACCAGTAGGCATGGCCAGGGACGTTACGTGTCCATCACGGCACACTGGGTAAATGTGGTGGATGCAGGGTCCACAGGGGACAGCAAGTTTGGGACAGTTCTGCCTAGCCCACGGTCTAGGAAACAATTGGCTGTAGCCGTTCGCACCCCCTCCTCCTCCTCTTCGTCCTCCTGCAGAAGCGAGAGCTCGTCCACAGACCGCAGTCGCACAACCACTCCATCCGCAGCTGCCACTGTTGCACACCAGGTCTCCCATTATGGGGCAGCTACTGGCAAACGTCAGCAGGCTGTATTGGCTATGAAGTGTTTGGGCGACAACAGACACACCGCGGAAGTTCTGTCCGAGTTCTTGCAGAAAGAAACGCAGTCGTGGCTGGGCACTGTAGATCTTGAGGCAGGCAAGGTAGTGAGTGATAACGGAAGGAATTTCATGGCTGCCATCTCCCTTTCCCAACTGAAACACATTCCTTGCCTGGCTCACACCTTAAACCTGGTGGTGCAGTGCTTCCTGAAAAGTTATCCGGGGTTATCCGACCTGCTCCTCAAAGTGCGTGGACTTTGCTCACATATCCGCCGTTCGCCCGTACACTCCAGCCGTATGCAGACCTATCAGCGTTCTTTGAACCTTCCCCAGCATCGCCTAATCATAGACGTTGCAACAAGGTGGAACTCAACACTGCACATGCTTCAGAGACTGTGTGAACAGAGGCGGGCTGTTATGTTTTTGTGGGAGGATACACATATACACGGGCAGGCAGTAGGATGGCAGACATGGAGTTGTCAGGTGTGCAGTGGTCGAAGATTCAAGACATGTGTCAAGTCCTTCAGTGTTTTGAGGAATGCACACGGCTGGTTAGTGCAGACAACGCCATAATAAGCATGAGCATCCCCCTAATGCGTCTGCTGATGCAAAGTTTGACGCACATAAAGGATCAGGCGTCTGCAGCTGAGGAAGAGGAAAGCCTTGATGACAGTCAGCCATTGTCTGGCCAGGGCAGTGTACAGGACGAGGTAGCGGGCGAAGAGGAGGAGGAGGACGAGGAGGATGATGGGGATGATTATATTTTTAATGAGGAAGCTTTTCCGGGGCCACTGGAAATTGGTGGAGCGGCAAGGCCGGGTTCTGGTTTTTTGAGGGACACAAGTGACGTGGATTTGCCTGAAACTGCCCCTCAACCAAGCACAACCGCAGATTTGAGAACTGGAACTTTGGCCCACATGGCGGATTATGCCTTACGTATCCTCAAAAGGGACACACGCATAACTAAAATGATGAATGATGACGATTACTGGTTGGCCTGCCTCCTTGATCCTCGCTATAAAGGCAAATTGCAAAATATAATGCCACATGAGAACTTGGAACTAATATTAGCAACCAAACAATCAACTCTTGTTGACCGTTTGCTTCTGGCATTCCCTGCACACAGCGCCCGTGATCGTTCTCACACGAGCTGCAGGGGCCAGCAGACCAGAGAAGTTAGAGGGGCAGAAATCAGAAGTGGCGTTGGCCAGAGGGGTTTTCTGACCAGGTTGTGGAGTGATTTTCCTATGACCGCAGACAGGACAGGTACTGCAGCATCAATTCAAAGTGACAGGAGACAACATTTGTCCAGTATGGTTACAAACTATTTTTCATCCCTTATCGATGTTCTCCCTCAACCGTCATTCCCATTTGATTACTGGGCATCAAAATTAGACACCTGGCCAGAATTGGCAGAATATGCATTGCAGGAGCTTGCTTGCCCGGCAGCTAGTGTCCTATCAGAAAGAGTATTCAGTGCTGCAGGTTCAATACTAACAGAAAAAAGGACTCGTCTGGCTACCCAAAATGTAGATGATCTAACCTTCATTAAAATGAACCACAACTGGATTTCGAAATCTTTTGCCCCACCTTGCCCGGCTGACACCTAGCTTTCCTATGAAAAGGTCTTGCCTGTGGACTATTCTGAATGCCTTTTCCAATCTCGTAATTTTCTGCACCTGATTGTCCAGCATACGACATGTTTACACCTCACTAAATGGCCAAACTCCCCACACGGGGCCGTGGTATCGACACTTGGCGACAGCACCCGTGAGAGTGCAGTTTGTCTGAAGAGGTGGGTGAGCCCGCTTTTGGTCGACGGCACTGCCACTGGGTCCCTCCTAGTACAATAAAGTGTCTCTGGCGGTGGTGGTGCGCACCCAACGTCAGACACACCGTTGTAATATGAGGGGCCCTGGGCCTGTACCGCCGGCCACAAGACAGTTTCCCCCCACCCCAGCTCAAACAGTGCTCTACCACTTGCAAAATTATCTCACAGCTCCACCAATGTTTAGTCTATGCGCTGACATCCTTCAATGCCTGCCACTGACAATACCATTGTATTGACATTTTTGTTATGTTAGGCCTTCGATGCCTGTCTGTGGTCACTCCTTCCACTAGGCCTCCACTGACCACACCACTGCTGCCTGTGTACCCCTGTAACCAATTTAAAATTGCCTACAGCCATGTGTTATTATTTTAGGCCTTCGATGCCTGTCTGCGGTCACTCCTTCCACTAGGCCTCCACTGACCACACCACTGCTGCCCGTGTACCCCTGTAACCAATTTAAAATTGCTTACAGCCATGTGTTATTATTTTAGGCCTTCGATGCCTGTCTGCGGTGACTCCTTCCACTAGGCATCCACTGACCACACCACTGCTGCCCGTGTACCCCAGGAACCAATTTAAAATTGCCTACAGCCATGTGTTATTATTTTAGGCCTTCGATGCCTGTCTGCGGTCACTCCTTCCACTAGGCCTCCACTGACCACACCACTGCTGCCCGTGTACCCCTGGAACCAATTTAAAATTTCCTACAGCCATGTGTTATTATTTTAGGCCTTCGATGCCTGTCTGCGGTGACTCCTTCCAGTAGGCCTCCACTGACCACACCACTGCTGCCCGTGTACCCCTGGAACCAATTTAAAATTGCCTACAGCCATGTGTTATTATTTTAGGCCTTCGATGCCTGTCTGCGGTCACTCCTTCCACTAGGCCTCCACTGACCACACCACTGCTGCCCGTGTACCCCTGGAACCAATTTAAAATTGCCTACAGCCATGTGTTATTATTTTAGGCCTTCGATGCCTGTCTGCGGTCACTCCTTCCACTAGGCCTCCACTGACCACACCACTGCTGCCCGTGTACCCCTGTAACCAATTTAAAATTGCCTACAGCCATGTGTTATTATTTTAGGCCTTCGATGCCTGTCTGCGGTGACTCCTTCCAGTAGGCCTCCACTGACCACACCACTGCTGCCCGTGTACCCCTGGAACCAATTTAAAATTGCTTACAGCCATGTGTTATTATTTTAGGCCTTCGATGCCTGTCTGCGGTCACTCCTTCCACTAGGCCTCCACTGACCACACCACTGCTGCCCGTGTACCCCTGGAACTAATTTAAAATTGCCTACAGCCATGTGTTATTATTTTAGGCCTTCGATGCCTGTCTGCGGTCACTCCTTCCACTAGGCCTCCACTGACCACACCACTGCTGCCCGTGTACCCCTGTAACCAATTTAAAATTGCCTACAGCCATGTGTTATTATTTTAGGCCTTCGATGCCTGTCTGCGGTGACTCCTTCCAGTAGGCCTCCACTGACCACACCACTGCTGCCCGTGTACCCCTGGAACCAATTTAAAATTGCCTACAGCCATGTGTTATTATTTTAGGCCTTCGATGCCTGTCTGCGGTCACTCCTTCCACTAGGCCTCCACTGACCACACCACTGCTGCCCGTGTACCCCTGTAACCAATTTAAAATTGCCTACAGCCATGTGTTATTATTTTAGGCCTTCGATGCCTGTCTGCGGTCACTCCTTCCACTAGGCCTCCACTGACCACACCACTGCTGCCCGTGTACCCCTGGAACCAATTTAAAATTGCCTACAGCCATGTGTTATTATTTTAGGCCTTCGATGCCTGTCTGCGGTGACTCCTTCCACTAGGCCTCCACTGACCGCACCACTGCTGCCCGTGTACCCCTGGAACCAATTTAAAATTGCCTACAGCCATGTGTTATTATTTTAGGCCTTCGATGCCTGTCTGCGGTGACTCCTTCCACTAGGCCTCCACTGACCACACCACTGCTGCCCGTGTACCCCTGTAACCAATTTAAAATTGCCTACAGCCATGTGTTATTATTTTAGGCCTTCGATGCCTGTCTGCGGTCACTCCTTCCACTAGGCCTCCACTGACCACACCACTGCTGCCCGTGTACCCCTGGAACCAATTTAAAATTGCCTACAGCCATGTGTTATTATTTTAGGCCTTCGATGCCTGTCTGCGGTCACTCCTTCCACTAGGCCTCCACTGACCACACCACTGCTGCCCGTGTACCCCTGGAACCAATTTAAAATTGCCTACAGCCATGTGTTATTATTTTAGGCCTTCGATGCCTGTCTGCGGTCACTCCTTCCACTAGGCCTCCACTGACCACACCACTGCTGCCCGTGTACCCCTGGAACCAACATCAGAAAATATAAAAATAAGTATGTTGCTTATAAAAAAGAAAATACTGGAGAGATATCAAATGCAGACATTTTAACATTAAAAACAAACACATACAACAAAAATCTGGTACAGTACTAAAAATGGCCACCAGCTACAATAACTTTCTCCTGCAAGTAGTTAACTGAAAGGTTTTTTCAATTTTAAACACAGATATGGCATCCACCGAGTGTTGTCCTGTCGCGTCTTCTTTATATTATTGCCAAGAAGATGCAAAACAATGAAAATAATAAAATCATTATTTACCAAAAAAATAGAGTAAGTCAAAACCACATTGCAAATAAACATTCATTACAAATAAAGAAGCAGGGCGCGTCCGAGGGTGAGTATATACCTAATAAGAATATAATCACCCTCGGACGCGCCCTGCTTCTTTCCGACAGCCTTCCTTCCTAAGAATCAGCCCTTCCGTGGTGTAGAGAGAGGGTTTGTTACACTTCAAGGTGTTCCCCAGGTTGCCTTTCCTGAGCTTCGATCTTCCGGCTCTCGTTTAGTAGTTGTTGGAAACTACGCTGCATTGGGCCTACAAATTGGGTATGGGGTGCAGAGAGATGGTGTGTTCCACTCCAAGGCGTTCCCCAGGTTGCCTTTCCTGAGCTTCGATCTTCCGGCTCTCGTTTAGTAGTTGTTGGAAACTACGCTGCATTAGGCCTACAAATTGGGTATGGGGTGTAGAGAGATGGTGTGTTCCACTGTAGAGAGATGGTGTGTTCCACTCCAAGGTGTTCCCCAGGTTTCCTCGCCAATGCTTCGATCATCATGCTCTCGTTTAGTAGTTGTTGGAAACTACGCTGCATTAGGCCTACAAATTGGGTATGGGGTGTAGAGAGATGGTGTGTTCCACTCCAAGGTGTTCCCCAGGTTTCCTCTCCATTGCTTCGATCTTCATGCTCTCGTTTAGTAGTTGTTGGAAACTACGCTGCATTAGGCCTACAAATTGGGTATGGGGTGTAGAGAGATGGTGTGTTACACTCCAAGGTGTTCCCCAGGTTTCCTCTCCATTGCGTCGATCTTCATGCTCTTGTTTAGTAGTTGTTGGAAACTACGCTGCATTAGGCCTATAAATTGGGTATGGGGTGTAGAGAGATGGTGTGTTACACTCCAAGGTGTTCCCCTGGTTTCCTCTCCATTGCTTCGATCTTCCGGCTCTCGTTTAGTAGTTGTTGGAAACTACGCTGCATTAGGCCTACAAATTGGGTATGGGGTGTAGAGAGATGGTGTGTTACACTCCAAGGTGTTCCCCAGGTTTCCTCTCCATTGCTTCGATCTTCCGGCTCTCGTTTAGTAGTTGTTGGAAACTACGCTGCATTAGGCCTACAAATTGGGTATGGGGTGTAGAGAGATGGTGTGTTACACTCCAAGGTGTTCCCCAGGTTTCCTCTCCATTGCTTCGATTTTCCGGCTCTCGTTTAGTAGTTGTTGGAAACTACGCTGCATTAGGCCTACAAATTGGGTATGGGGTGTAGAGAGATGGTGTGTTACACTCCAAGGTGTTCCCCAGGTTTCCTCTCCATTGCTTCGATCTTCCGGCTCTCGTTTAGTAGTTGTTGGAAACTACGCTGCATTAGGCCTACAAATTGGGTATGGGGTGTAGAGAGATGGTGTGTTCCACTGTAGAGAGATGGTGTGTTCCACTCCAAGGTGTTCCCCAGGTTTCCTCGCCAATGCTTCGATCATCATGCTCTCGTTTAGTAGTTGTTGGAAACTACGCTGCATTAGGCCAACAAATTGGGTATGGGGTGTAGAGAGATGGTGTGTTCCACTCCAAGGTGTTCCCCAGGTTTCCTCGCCAATGCTTCGATCATCATGCTCTCGTTTAGTAGTTGTTGGAAACTACGCTGCATTAGACCTACAAATTGGGTATGGGGTGTAGAGAGATGGTGTGTTCCACTCCAAGGTGTTCTCCAGGTTGCCTTTCCTGAACTTCTATCTTCAGGCTCTCATTAAATTGTGGTTAAACGGAACAACTGCATTTGGCGTACTAGTTGGTTTGGGGCCTACTATCGGTGTCTGCCGCTCCTTGCTGTTCTCCTGGTTTCCTGTCCTGAAATTCCGTTTTCAGGCGCTCGTTAAGTAGTTGTTAATGTTAGACTGCATTTGGCCTACTAGTTGGGTTGGGGCCTACTATCGGTGTCTGCCACTCCTTGCTGTTCTCCTCCACTGAACAAAGCTGTGCCGCCTGTTTACTACTGTTGCCAATTTTGAACTGCATTTCGACTACTTACTGATTTGGGCCTACTCTCTGTGTCAGCCTCTCATTCCAGTTGTCCTCCACTGCAATGCCCCCTGATTAGTCCTGTGTTACCAATTTTGAACTGCATTTAGCCCACTTTATTCTTTGGGCCTATATCTGTGTTTCCTCCTCATCCTGCCCATTGCCCAGCCAGTGATAGATGAGTCTGCTGGTACATTGACCCATAACGCAACATTTCCCATGCACGCTACACTGCAAGATTGTGACCCTGCTGAAAGTCAGGTCCCCCTTCCCGCATACCATACCACCTTACACGGGGACAAACAGGAAGGTGCAGATGAAAGTGCAGGTTCCTTCATCAGGTGGGGGGAGGAATACTAGTTGGCGACGTCACTGGCACAGGGCCTCTCATGGTACGCAAAAGTGTTGCTGCCGGTGGGAGGCGCCCCCGCCGTGCAAACACACCGCTGTACTTTGAGGGGCCCTGTGCCAGTGCCAATGCCAACGAGTGGGCCCCCCCGCTTGCTCAGGTTCACAGCACTAGCAAAGTTGAAATACTTACCTCTCCCTGCTCCACTGCCGTGACGTGGTCCAGATTTCCTGGGCCCACTAATTACTTGAACCAGCCCTACCCACCACAACTTTAGCCAAATGACCCCCAATTTCAAATGCCTTCCAATTATTATAAGGTAAATTATGCTTGACAAGCTTCATTAAGAAGAATGTATGGTTTTGACATTAAAATGGGCACTCTAGGTGTTTTCCTGGCCCCCACTCACTGCCGACTATGCTGCCCCATTGACTTGCATTGGGTTTCGTGTTTCGGTCGATCCCGACTTTACGTCATAATCGGCCGATTTCACTCGACCCGACTTTTGAGATAGTCGGGTTTCGCGAAACCCGGCTCGACTCTAAAAAGGTCAAGGTCGCTCAACTCTATACACCACCACTATCCTAGCCAAAGTGCTCAAAATGCTTTATTGGCAACATAAATATTTTCCCTCACTTTTTACTGAATGTTACCAATTCTTCATGAATTTATGAAAATTTGCTTGCTTTTCCAATCACGAATCCGATTGTGCCATATGCATGCCAAATTTCTGTTTGTCAATTTTTTTTTCGAACATATTCGCTCATGTCTAATAAAGAGCTATTTGGAGTGTCCAAGGGGAGATCACTGGTCTCATGGGACTCAACATGGTGGGTGGAATTAGGATCAAGGTGATGATTAAGGCTATGAGCCCATGTTGCAAAAATGCTGTGGAAATGTCCACAGCATTTCCGCAACTCCCTGCCGCAGGAAAAACGCATGCGGAATTCGCATGTATTTTCCCACAAAACACAAGCATTTTGCAAGTGTTTATAGCTTGCAGAATGCTTGCATTTTCCAAGCGATTAGAGCATCGCTTAGAAAAGTGATTGACAGGTTGGTCACACTTGTCAGGCATAGTGTTTGACAAGTGTGACCAACTTTTTACTATTGATGCTGCCTATGCAGCATGAAAAGTAAAAGATAAAATGTTAAAAATAATAAAAAAATAAAAAATATGGTTATTTTCACCTTCCGACAGCCCCTGATCTTCTCAGCGGCACTCCCGGTTCATTCCGTTCCCAGGGATGCTTTGCGTAAAGTGAGCGATTTAATGCAATCCTATGGAGGCGGAATCACCGCGATTCTGCAGAAATAATGACCATGCTGCAGATTTTACCGCTTTGCGATTCCGCAGCGGGAAAATCCACAGCATGGGCATAGCAACTGTGGAATCCCATAGGATTGCATGGGAATGCCGTTTTTAAGCATTTTTATGCATTTCCACTGTGGCAAAAAACACAGCAGAAACGCATAAAAAACGCAACGTGGGCACACAGCCTAAATGATCCAGACTGTTGACTGTTATTTGCCATTCAGCCGACCACCTGTTTGCACAGATGTAGCCTTAGAAATGCTGCCCCATGCCTCCCTGCAAAGTGGTACAGGAAGCTTGTGTTTCTTGTGCTCCTGCAACAGGCGTAGTCACACTTGCCTCAAGTCCTTGGTATCTAGCCGCCCCATCATCAGCAATCAACTTCCCTGTCCCTTACTGCATGTCATACACATTTTCTAATAACCAAGTTTCCTTTATTACTTGAAACTAGATTTTTTCAATGATCCAAAAAATTTGGTCAACTGTAGCAGGCCAAGCGGTATTTAAAAATGTTAAACCACTGTAATTTTATACAAAGCAAGTTAAACTGTATGGATGACAATAGTCAATTTTTGGAACAAAAACATTTGGTCATCTGTAGCAGGCCAAGTTGTTTGTAGAATTTTAAATCTCCGTAATTTTACATAGAACACATTAAACTGTAAGGATGAGTAAATGAATCAAGAAAAAAATGTTGAAAGTTTTTTTCGAGTTTTATATACCACTGCAATGTAACACTAAGCAGTGCGTTAAAGTCTATGGATGACTAATTGAATCCACAATTTTTTTTAAACTTTTTTTTGTTTTATATACTACCGTAATGTAACACTTACCAAGTTAAGTTGTATGGATGACTAATTGAATCCACAGTAAATTTTTGAATGATGTTTGGCAGTTTCATATACCAGCATAATGTAACACAAACCCTGTTAAACTGTGTGGATGACTAATTGAACCCAGAAAAACAGTTTGGAACTTTTTGGATTATCTATTCCACCATAATGTAACATTAAGCAAGTTAAACTCTATGGATGACTAATCTGGATTTTTTTTTACTTTTTGTTTAGTTTTATATACCAACATAATGTAGCACTAAGCAGTGTGTTAAAGTCTATGAATGATTAATTGAATCCACTAAAAAACGTTTAAAATAATTTTGGGATTTTTATATAACATGTGACCGCTCGCGCAACCAATCACAAGCCGCGACGTCACCGAAGGTCCTTCAAGCGCTGATTCTTAGGAAGGAAGGCTGCCGGAAAGAAGCAGGGCGCGTCCGAGGGTGAGTATATACCTAATAGGTATATTCCTATTCCTATTAGGTATATACTCACCCTCGGACGTGCCCTGCTTCTTTCCGGCAGCCTTCCTTCCTAAGAATCAGCGCTTGAAGGACCTTCGGTGACGTCGTGGCTTGTGATTGGTCGTGCGAGCGGTCACATGGGCGATCGCGCGACCAATCACAAGCCGCGACATCATCTAAGGCCCTTCACGCGCTGATTCTAAGGAAGGAAGGCTGCCGGTTAGTACCAGGGCGCGTCAGAGGGTGAGTATAGCAATATTTTTTATTTTAATTCTTTATTTTACACTTAAATATGGATCCCAGGCCTGAAGGAGAGTTTCCTCTCCTTCAGACCCTGGGAACCATTGGAAACCAAATGGGTTTCGTGTTTCGGCCGACCCCGACCCCGACTTTTTTATAGGATCGGCCGATTTCACTCGACTTTTTTTTTTTTCAAAAGTCGGGTTTCATGAAACCCGACCCGATCCTATGAAAGTAAAAGTCGCTCAACCCTAAATGTAACAATAGGCATTTTAAACTCTACAGACAAATAATGGATTCCAGAGATAAATGTGAACAGTTTTTTGAAATTTTATATATCACTGTGACTGCGACAGGGTCTGTTCCGCAGGACTGGCGCATAGCAAATGTGGTGCCAATATTCAAAAAGGGCTCTAAAAGTGAACCTGGAAATTATAGGCCAGTAAGTCTAACCTCTATTGTTGGTAAAATATTTGAAGGGTTTCTGAGGGATGTTATTCTGGATTATCGCAATGAGAATAACTGTTTAACTTCATATCAGCATGGGTTTATGAGAAATCGCTCCTGTCAAACCAATCTAATCAGTTTTTATGAAGAGGTAAGCTATAGGCTGGACCACGGTGAGTCATTGGACGTGGTATATCTCGATTTTTCCAAAGCGTTTGATACCGTGCCGCACAAGAGGTTGGTACACAAAATGAGAATGCTTGGTCTGGGGGAAAATGTGTGTAAATGGGTTAGTAACTGGCTTAGTGATAGAAAGCAGAGGGTGGTTATAAATGGTATAGTCTCTAACTGGGTCGCTGTGACCAGTGGGGTACCGCAGGGGTCAGTATTGGGACCTGTTCTCTTCAACATATTCATTAATGATCTGGTAGAAGGTTTACACAGTAAAATATTGATATTTGCAGATGATACATAACTATGTAAAGCAGTTAATACAAGAGAAGATAGTATTCTGCTACAGATGGATCTGGATAAGTTGGAAACTTGGGCTGAGAGGTGGCAGATGAGGTTTAACAATGATAAATGTAAGGTTATACACATGGGAAGAAGGAATCAATATCACCATTACACACTGAATGGGAAACCACTGGGTAAATCTGACAGGGAGAAGGACTTGGGGATCCTAGTTAATGATAAGCTTACCTGGAGCAGCCAGTGCCAGGCAGCAGCTGCCAAGGCAAACAGGATCATGGGGTGCATTAAGAGAGGTCTGGATACACATGATGAGAGCATTATACTGCCTCTGTACAAATCCCTAGTTAGACCGCACATGGAGTACTGTGTCCAGTTTTGGGCACCAGTGCTCAGGAAGGATATAATGGAACTAGAGAGAGTACAAAGGAGGGCAACAAAATTAATAAAGGGGATGGGAGAACTACAATACCCAGATAGATTAGCGAAATTAGGATTATTTAGTCTAGAAAAAAGACGACTGAGGGGCGATCTAATAACCATGTATAAGTATATAAGGGGACAATACAAATATCTCGCTGAGGATCTGTTTATACCAAGGAAGGTGACGGGCACAAGGGGGCATTCTTTGCATCTGGAGGAGAGAAGGTTTTTCCACCAACATAGAAGAGGAATCTTTACTGTTAGGGCAGTGAGAATCTGGAATTGCTTGCCTGAGGAGGTGGTGATGGCGAACTCAGTCGAGGGGTTCAAGAGAGGCCTGGATGTCTTCCTGGAGCAGAACAATATTGTATCATACAATTATTAGGTTCTGTAGAAGGACATAGATCTGGGGATTTATTATGATGGAATATAGGCTGAACTGGATGGACAAATGTCTTTTTTCGGCCTTACTAACTATGTTACTATGTTACTGTAATGTAACACTAAGCACATTAACCCCTTAACAACCAGAGATATTTTTGGTTTTGCATCTTCATTTTTTGCTCCCTTTCTTGTCAGAGAGATAATTTTTTTATTTTTTGGTCCAGATGGCCATGTGAGGGCTTTTTTTTGCAGGACAAATTTTAATTTTGAAATACATCATTGGTTTTACCATGTAGTGTACTAGAACACAGGAAAACAATTCCAAGTGCAGTGAAATTGCAAAATAGTGTAATCCCATAGTTGTTTTTTGTTTGCCTTCTTTACTAGATTCATTAAATGCTAAAACTGACCTGCCATTATGATTCTCCAGAACAATACACGTTCACAGATACCAAACATGTCTAGGTTCTTTGTTATCTAAGTGGTGAAAAAAATTCCAAACTTTGTTAAAAAAATTGCGCCATTTTCTGATACCCGTAGCATCTTCATTTTTCATCACATTGGGTTGGATGAGGGTTTATTTTTGCATGCCAAGCTGAAGTTTTTAATGATACCATTTTGGTCCAGATACAATCTTTTGATAGCTCTTTATTGCATTTTAATGCAATGTCGCGGTGACCAAAAAAAGTAATTCTGGTGTTTTGACTTATTTTCTCAATTGCAAGTCATCACTTCATCCCCATTAGTGAGGGGTTAGAGCAGGGGTGTGGAATCTTTTTTCTGCCAAGGGCCATTTGGATATTTATACCATCCTTCGGGGGCCTTACAAACTCCGCCCACAAAGTACATCCTGACTCTGACACTGGTGTCAGGACATAATCTTTCATTGCATGTTCTTCTGTGTTCAGTAGTGAACACTGCATGTGTGTGCTAAGGCTACGTTCACATTTGCGTTGTGCGGTGCTGCGTCGGCGATGCAACGCACAACGCAAACAAGAACGCACTCAAAACGCATTGTTTTGTGACGCATGCGTCCTTTTTTGGCATGATTTTGGATGCAAAAAAATGCAACTTGCTGCGTCCTCTGCGCCCTGACGCTTCCGCCAAAAATGACGCATGCATCACAAAACGCAAGACAACGCATGTCAATGCGCCCCCATGTTAAATATAGGGGCGCATGACGCATGCATCGCTATGCGTCGCCGAACCTGCGCCCGACGCAACGCAAATGTGAATGTAGCCTAACAGAGCAAGAAGAAATTAATGAGCTGGTGGCAATAAAAATACAGCTCCCGGCCCAAGAATGTGGTCCCTGAGAATCTGCTCGGGGGGCCTGATAAAAGGTCAACAAGGGTCGTAAATGGCCCTTGGGCCTGAGATTCCCTACCCCTGGATTAGAGGAAGAGATGGATTACATGGCTGTCATCATCCTTATTGTCTAACAGGCAGTTGGTGAGGTTGCAGACTTCAGGATTCATAATGGCTACAATTGGTAAATTTGAGATTCACTGAAAAAAATCACAAATCCTATCCCGGATAATAGGAACTCACTGAATAGGGGATAAATCCATAAATGTTAACTTTTATTTTAAATAATGTAAAAAATAATAACTTTGCTACCTAAAGTGCACTAACATACATATTTCAAATCCTGAGTAAAGCTCCGAGAAGTGGCTAGATTACACATAACATAAAAAAGTTGGTCTCTAAATTTTGTGACCCACAGAGAGATACCACAATTATCACAATCTGTATCATGTATCACAGTGCCACTACTAAATGTTATAATAATTTTGATGGTTATTTAATTTTGTAAATAAAAGTAAAGTTTTAAGGATTTATTCCTTATTCAGTGCCTCTGTAATTGGTAAATCTGACACAAGACTGCAAGCAGAGAAAGCCAGCAAAAAATTGGATCTGAATCAAGCAGAACATCATTTATTGTGGGTGGGTGTCGAGAAGTGTTATTGCTGAAGCTTTTTCATGCTGAAATTGCACAGCATCATTTTGACTTGCATCTATTGACGGGAAAAACATGGTTCAATTTAGTGGCTCTTTTTTAGGTTTGGCTCAAAGTATGTCCCGCTGATCTATTTCTACACCGCTATGTCTGTATAGTCATTACAGGGTGTTTGTTGCAGAATTGTACTGTTTATAAGCCATGTACCACTGACAGCATCAAGTTAGTTTCAAAGAAAATAAACATCTCACAATACAAATACCTCCTAATTTACAACATAAAAAACAATTATTCATATTAATAACTGTGTAGTAAAAGTTTGTGGTGCATAGATTTGGTCACGGTAGTTTGCAATTTTGAGTAAACTTTGTATACTGTTCCTTTTTTAGCAGAAATAATAGACTGCGTGTGAATTAATTTTACCCTGCTCTGTGCAACAAAGCATCATAGCATTACATTCCCAAGTGTTAACATGATTGACAGAGGCTATGGCCATATAAATGTAACACAACAGCTACATTTCCTAATTTTAACTCTAGGGATGTGAGTCTTCTATTTCCTGCGGCTTATTGATTTTTTTGGTCCCTATACTCTGCCATGCCTGCTAAAATAAAATGGGACATCAGCTTATCACATAGATTTTAGGTGCAAAATGATGGGCTTCTATAGTTTAAATATAGAAATTATTTACTAAGCTATTTATTAATTACACTTATTAAAAAATATTGGTGAAACAAATGATCATACATGAATGATGACTTACTGTACATCATGGGCCAATAGTGGAAATACAAATGCTTGGACTATCCAAAAATTAGTCTATGACCTGTATTATAAATATCGGTTCATCAAAGGCAACAACATTATTAGAATAGTTAGACTTTCCTTCACCCATGGTATAGAATTAGTTTCCTGCCCTAGCCCTGTATTTAATTATACTGGATACAATAAAGAGTCTTGTTGACATCTTACTGCTATTGAGCAATAGAGACCCTACTTTCCCCCCCTCCAGCAATGCCCCTGGTGAGCATTTGTAATTCTGTGGGCACACCTGTATTCTTCCTTTCAATTAGACTAAAATAGTTCAGGGCTCTAGCACAAATCAATATAAAACAATATTTATGCAATCTTACACGTGAAGACGGCAAACCAGTAGCGGTGCATGCATGTAGAGTTCTGTTTTTTCATTTTTTCATTTCGTTTTTACATACCGTATATACTCGAGTATAAGCCGACACGAGTATAAGCCGACCCCCCTAATTTTGCCACAAAAAAACTGGGAAAACTTAATGACTCGAGTATAAGCCTACGGTGGAAAATGCAGCAGCTACCGGTAAATGTCAAAAAAAAAAATAGATACCAATAAAAGTAAAATTAATTGAGACATCAGTAGGTTAAGTGTTTTTGAATATCCATATTGAATAAGGAGCCCCATATAATGCTCCATAAAGTTTGATGGGCCCCATTAAATGCTCCATATTAAAATATGCCCCATATGATCCTGCATAAAGGGTAATAAGGGCCCCATAAGATGCTCCATACAGACACTGCAACCGTATAGTACTGCACAATCGTTATGGCCCCATGCAGATGCTCCATATAGACACTGCCCCTTATAGTGCTGCACAATCATTATGGCCCCTATACAGATGCTCCATACAGACACTGCCCCTTATAGTGCTGCACAATCGTTATGGCCCCATACAGATGATCCATACAGACACTGCCCCTTATAGCACTGCACAATCGTTATGGCCCCATACAGATGCTCCATACAGACACTGCCCCTTATAGTACTGCACAATCGTTATGGCCCCATACAGATGCTCCATACAGTCACTGCCCCTTATAGTGCTGCACAATCGTTATGGCCCCATACAGATGCTCCATACAGTCACTGCCCCTTATAGTACTGCACAATCGTTATGGCCCCATACAGATGCTCCATACAGTCACTGCCCCTTATAGTGCTGCACAATCGTTATGGCCCCATACAGATGCTCCATACAGACACTGCCCCTTATAGTACTGCACAATCGTTATGGCCCCATACAGATGCTCCATACAGTCACTGCCCCTTATAGTGCTGCACAATCGTTATGGCCCCATACAAATGCTCCATACAGACACTGCCCCTTATAGTACTGCACAATCGTTATGGCCCCATACAGATGCTCCATACAGTCACTGCCCCTTATAGTGCTGCACAATCGTTATAGCCCCATACAGATGCTCCATACAGACACTGCCCCTTATAGCACTGCACAATCGTTATGGCCCCATACAGATGCTCCATACAGACACTGCCCCTTATAGTACTGCACAATCGTTATGGCCCCATACAGATGCTCCATACAGTCACTGCCCCTTATAGTACTGCACAATCGTTATGGCCCCATACAGATGCTCCATACAGTCACTGCCCCTTATAGTGCTGCACAATCGTTATGGCCCCATACAGATGCTCCATACAGACACTGCCCCTTATAGTACTGCACAATCGTTATGGCCCCATACAGATGCTCCATACAGTCACTGCCCCTTATAATGCTGCACAATCGTTATGGCCCCATACAGATGCTCCATACAGACACTGCCCCTTATAGTACTGCACAATCGTTATGGCCCCATACAGATGCTCCATACAGTCACTTGCCCTATATGCTGTGGCTGCGATAAAAAAAATCATATACTCACCTCTACGTCGCTCAGGACCCCGGCACTTTTACCTGCTCCTCGTTTGGGTGCGGCTCCATCCTCAGCAATGACGTTCAGCAGAGGGTGCGCACTGACAATGTCACCGCGCCCTCTGACCTGAGCATCACAGCCAGAGGACGCTGATGACGGAGCCGCACCTGAATGAGGAGAGGTAAATATCACGCAGCGCTGCGCTCCCCCTCCCCATATAGTTACCTGCTCCTGGCGCGGTCCCTGCACGTCCCTGCTTCTCCCGGCGCCGCATATTCTTCCTGTACTGAGCGGTCACTGTTACCGCTCATTACAATAATGAATATGCGGCTCCACCCCTATGGGAGGTGGAGCCGCATATTCATTACTGTAATGAGTGGTACCATGTGCCCGCTCAGTACAGGAAGAATATGCAGCGCTGGAAGAAGCAGGGACGTGCAGGGACCGCGCCAGCAGTAGGTAAGTATAATTAGATTGCCCCCGCTCCCACTTCCCTGCCGACCCCAGCGTATGACTCGAGTATAAGCTGAGAGGGGGACTTTCAGCCCAAAAAAAGGGCTGAAAATCTTGGCTTATACTAGAGTATATACGGTACATTCATTTCCAAACATCCTCCCATACCTCATTTGAAGAGTTTCATATATAATATTTGAAATGTCTTAGGGTGATAGTATGCATATGAGTGGGTGATTGCGTGTCTGCATTTTCATGTAAATTACATTTTCAGATGTGGTCAAAAGTGCTGTTAAAGTAAGAAAAACAATGGTCAGCGACATAACTAGAAACTGACAAATATAAATTATAAATTTAAATTTACTGAATGTCAGACATTGCTTCTTAATTGTAACATTCAGATCTCGGGACGAGATCTGAATCTGAGCATGTGCCACCCCCAGCGTCCATTTTCCCAGAGGCCACCGCATCGCCACAATAGAGCTGCCGGTGCCTCCGGGGTTTGAGGAATTGAGAAATGCCAGAGGAGCCCCAACTCTGCACGAAGATATGCCGCCCCACAGCACAGAGCCCTGACGCTGCACGAAGAGGAGCCGCCGCACCACAGAACAGCACCCACGCAGCACAAAGAGGAGCAGCCGCCGCTCCCCAGCACAAAGACCCCACGCTGCTACAGTGAGGTAATAGGGGGATACTCCACTCACACTTTCCTGTGAGACACCCCCTCTTCATCATTGGGATCACTCCCCCCCACCCACCATATACACATTGGTCTGCACCCAGCGTACAAGACGACACCCGGCGTATAAGACGACACCCGAGTTTTAAGAAGATTTTTAGGGGTTAAAAAGTCGTCTTATACACCAAAAAATATGGTAATTCCATAGATGTTAAATAGGATTTAGACCAGGGATTATAGAAAGCCACTTCAGATGAGATCGTTGGTCGCTGAGGAAAGTCCAGAACTTTATTTCGTCGCTGGACTTCCCGCTGACATCGCTGGATCGGCGTGTGTGACACCGATCCAGCGATGTCTTCACTGGTAACCAGGGTAAACATCGGGTTACTAAGCACAGGGTCACGCTTAGTAACCGGATGTTTACCCTGGTTACCAGCGTAAACGTTAAAAAAAAAAACCACTACATACTTACCTTCAGCTGTCTGTCCCCGGCCCTCTGCTTCTCTGCACTCCTCCTGCATCCTGTGTCAGCGCCAGCCAGCCGGAAAGCAGAGCGGTGACGTCACTGCTCTGCTTTCCAGCTGACCGGCGCTGACAGTGCAGAGGAAAGCACAGCGCCGAGGACAGACAGCTGAAGGTAAGTATGTAGTGTTTGTTTTTTTAACGTTTACGCTGGTAACCAGGGTAAACATCGGGTTACTAAGCGCGGCCCTGCGCTTAGTAACCCGATGTTTACCCTGGTTACCGGGGACCTCGGGATCGTTGGTCACTGGAGAGCTGTCTGTGTGACAGCTCTCCAGCGACCAAACAGCGACGCTGCAGCGATCGACATCGTTGTCGGTATCGCTGCAGCGTCGCTTAGTGTGACGGTACCTTTAGAGATGGCTTTATATCCTTTATCTTTAACATCTTTGTCTATCATTTTCTTTCTAAGCTCCTTAGACAACTTTTTTGTTGGTTTTCTTGCACCATTTTCAGTGTGGTACACACCATGATAGTTAACTGCACGGTGACTAATTAAATAGGTACACTGACTGATTAAGGGTTTGTAAACTCATGTGATGTTAATCACAGGACACACCTTAGTTTATCGTGTCTCTATGGTCAAAGTGTTTTTAGTCTTTACTAGAAGCATCATAATTTTTGTCCAGGCCATTTTATTTTTTTAAATATATTTTCAGTTGACCCACAATTTAAAAGCAACGTCTGATTTTCATTAGTTGATATTCAGTAAGTTTAAATTGAAAATATTTTTTTTCAGTTTCAACTTATTTCAGTTGCCATTGTGTTTTTATTTTTACTTTACCAGAAGGTGACAAACAATTTTGTCCACATCCATATATAGTTTGCTAAAAATAAGATTGAGTTAAAGTTGAAGAAAAACAGTATTGCACACCGTGTAGTAAGCTGCGATCGATGCTAGATCCCAAAACAAGAAACTAACACATTCCATTGATGAAAGGCTTATGACTATTATTACAAATAAGGGTGGGTGGCTCCATAAGGCACTGATTTTATTTTAAATGTCAGAAATGTATTTGATAAATTTCAGTTACTACTCTCACTTTAACAGATGAAAATAAGCAAGAAGGGAGCATTTTTCTCATTTAGTTGTGTAATAATTCTGCATACTAATAGTTGCCTAATAATTCTGCACATACATATTATCATAAATAAAGACAAAAAATTCTATACTCCTAAATTTTCAGGCTTCAAGTTTACTAACTGTTAGGGCTAGCGGAACGCACCAAATAGTATAAAGGAAGATATAAGGTGCGTTCACACGGGTTGATGTCACCGAATATGTATGGAGACGGACCCTGTTGCGTCACAGAGCCGCTATACTGCTGAAGGAATGCTAGTGTTCAGTCACAGAACTCTGCCACAAGGACAAGGGCTTAGAGTCCCTCTAGACGAACTAGCATTAGGTGCCTCATCTGCAGTGCCAGGGAAAAACTATAATAATAAATTTAGTGCACTTAGTGTGCGCAGCCCCGCTCTGGTGGACACCACTAACCGCCCTAACTAGGGACCGGAAAGCGCAAGAGTTGTGCACAGCGCTGCACTGAGGAATGCTGCTAATGACACTGTAGGAAACGTGCTTAGTGCTGGATGGCACTTAACTGGCACTAGACAGCTCCAATCATCTATACTCAGTGAACAACGCAATGGAATGGGATCAATTAGGAGCTTTCACCAGAACACACATGCATCCATACACACCATGTTTTGAGGTTATACTAGTGCATGGCCGAGTGGCCATGCAAACCTTTTATAGTTGCAACCTTCCTGGATTTTCCCAGTGGTCCAATCAGAGCCGCTTGAGGACCTGGGCATGTGATTCCTGACCTCCATTGAGAGGTCGTCCTACGGGCAAGCTCAGTAGGCAAAAAGCAGGACTTAGTCCCAGGAACGTCTGCTCGCTGCAGACTAATGCTGGTTACTATAGCTGGACCTCGGACGGCAGCAGTGACCAGACGCACATCATCAGCTTGAGCAAGGTGCTGGGACTGACGTCTCTGCTGAGCAGGCTCCTCTGTGGCTGAGTGAAGAATGGGAGAACGCAGAGAACATGGTTTGAGATTTCCACTGTGCAATGGCGGGAACTCGACACTTAACATTACCCAATCATAGTGCCCCCCTCCTTTGGCTTCGCTGCAATGAGCTGAGGAGCCTGAATAGGTTCAATAGGTTCCTAGGTCATCCCCTCTGTGCCATAACCCTTCCAGTCCACCAGATAATACTTTTTGCCCGCTACCACTTTTTACACCCAACAATAGCGTTCACCTCATAATCGTCCATGGATGAACCCAATGTCCCGGCAGATGACTCAGAAAACCGTGACATGTGACCGGGTTTTATGAGGGACACATGAAAAGTATCGGTGATACCAAGGCGTGGAGGAAGGGCTAGACAATAGACCACAGGGTTGACCTGTTTCAGGACCTTGAACGGACCTATGTAGCAAGGCTTGAACTTAGCAGAATCAACTCGCAGCCTGATGTTACAGGCGGAGAGCTACACTAAGTCGCCAGGAGCAAAGGTTGGAGCCGAGAGCCAGTGTGCATTGGCGGAGACCCTCATTTACTCCTTGGAGGCCCAGATGGCATCCTGTGTTTGGTCCCAAATATCACATACCTCCACCGGCCTGTCTGCCACCCTAGAGTTGGTGGAAAACAAGGGCATGGGCACAGGGACACGGAGATGCTGGCTGCAGTTAAGGAGGAACGGGGTCTGTCCAGTGGAGTCAGCTACGGCGTTGTTCAGTGCAAACTCTGCCCAGGGTAACAAGGATGCCAAGTCATCCTGCCTGGCTGAAACAAAATTTCAGGTTTGTGACCAGGGTCTGGTTGGTCCTCTCTACCAACCCATTTGTCTTGGGATGGTAAGCTGAAGAGAGATTCAGCTCAATGCTGAGTAGATGACAAAGCTTTCTCCAGAACCGAGGCGCAAACTGGGGACGCCAGTCACTGACAATTTTGTCAGGCATACCATATAGGCAAAAAGCATGCTTAATGAACAACGCTGCCAAAGCTCTGTAGAAGGTACCTGCAGAAGAGGCACCAGGGGCATAATTTTCAAAAAATGATCGGTGACTACCTAGATAACGGTGCAACTACGGGACTTGGGTAAGCCCACCAAAAATTACATTCTGACCATTTCCCAGGGCCTGTCTGCCACCGGCAGAGGGTAAAGTTGCTCAGCAGGCCATTGCCGAGAAGACCTATTCTTGGCGCAGGAGACACACGCCTGAATACACAGTAGTCTCTGATATCACGGGCCATATGCGGCCATCAGTACATCCTCACCAGGAGCTCAGATGTCCTTTTGGTCCGAAAATGTCCACCCACCCTGTATGACTGAGCCCAAGAGAGAACCTCTGGTCACAAACTAGGTGGCACAAAAATCTTGCCCGGGGTCACAGACTCTAGCGAGACCGGGTCCACAGTTTTCAGGCTCTCTGAAGGGACAATTAACTGAGGCTACTCCTACCCTGATGATGATGACAATACGGAGCAGGAGAGAGCTCGGCACGGATGCTCTTCTTCCCGGAAAGAAAATGGATAGTGAAGTGTTGTGAATTCTGTGGCAGAGCTCCCTCCTGTGGTCACAAGTGGTACTTCGGCTGATTCTCTCCGTGAGCTTCCGTTGGTGGAGGAAAGTGGTACTGCGGCTTCTGAGTTTCCTTCCTCAGGTGATGTGGTGAAGTCGTTAGGTGCTGCTCTATTTAACTCCACCTAGTGCTTTGATCCTGGCCTCCAGTCAATGTTCTAGTATTGGACCTGTTTCCTCCTGGATCGTTCCTGTGGCCTGCTGCTCTGCATAGCTAAGTTCTGCTTTGCTTTTTTGTTTGCTGTTTTTTTCTGTCCAGCTTGTCTGTTTGTTTTTTCCTGCTTGCTGGAAGCTCTGGGACGCAGAGGGTGTACCTCCGTGCCGTTAGTTCGGTACGGAGGGTCTTTTTGCCCCCTTTGCGTGGTTTTTGTAGGGTTTTGTGTTGACCGCAAAGTTACCTTTCCTATCCTCGCTCTGTTCAGAAAGTCGGGCCTCACTTTGCTAAATCTATTTCATCTCTACGTTTGTCTTTTCATCTTAACTCACAGTCATTATATGTGGGGGCTGCCTTTTCCTTTGGGGTATTTCTCTGAGGCAAGGTAGGCTTATTTTCTATCTTCAGGCTAGCTAGTTTCTCAGGCTGTGCCGAGTTGCATAGGAAGCGTTAGGCGCAATCCACGGCTGCCTCTAGTGTGGTTGGAGAGGATTAGGGATTGCGGTCAGCAGAGTTCCCACGTCTCAGAGCTCGTTCTATGTTTTTGGGTTATTGTCAGGTCACTGTATGTGCTCTGACCTCTATGTCCATTGTGGTACTGAATTACCTTATTATAACAGTGAAGTGAAACCGGGAGAAGAACAGAGACCATATAGCCTGGTGAGAGTTTAGTCGTGGGGCAGTTTGTAAATAAACCAAATTCTTGTGATCAATGTACACATGGAAGTGAAAACGAGCCCCTTCCAGGAGGTGTCTCCACTCCGAAAAGGCCAACTTCATGGCTAGCCACTCCCTGTCCCCGACGAAATAATTCCTCTCTGCCGGCGAGAAAGTCTTAGAGAAGAAAAATCAAGGATGCTTCTGACCTTGAGCATCCTTTTGAAAGAAGGACTGCTCCAGCACCGGCAGAAGAGGAATCCACCTCCATAATAAATGGTGTATCAACATCATGGCGATGTAAAATGGGAGCGCTAGTGAAGTGTGACTTGATAGAGAGGAAGGCCTTGGAGAACTCCTCTGTCCACAATTTGGGATTAGCTTCATTCTTGGTGAGGGCAACCAGGGGAGCTACCAAAGTTGAGAAGTGGGAAATGAACTGGCGATAATAGTTAATGAACCCTATAAAGCGCTGCACTGCTTTGAGAGAATGGGGTTCCTGCCATTCCATAACAACCTGTAGCTTGGCAGGATCCATGGCCAAACCCTGGGCAGAGCTGATATAGCCCAGGAAATGCAAGGACTCCTGCTCAAACACCCACTTCTCCAACTTGGCATAGAGGGAGTTTGCCCGCAGGAGGTCGAAGACTTTGCAAACATCTCTCCTGTGGGAGCCTATATCTGAAGTGTAGATGAGAATATCATCCAGATAAACTATGACCGAGGAGGTGAGCATATCCCAGAAGATATCATTCACAAAGTCTTGGAAAACAGCAGGGGCGTTACAGAGCCCGAAGGGCATCACCAGGTACTCATAGTGGCCATCCCTGGTGTTAAAAGCCGTCTTCCATTTATCACCCTCACGAATGCGAATCAGGTTGTAAGCACCCCACAGATCAAGCTTAGTAAAATCCTTACTCCCCGCAACCTATCAAAGAGCTCAAACGTCAGTGGCAGAGTGTACTTGTTCTTAACGGTTATGGTGTTAAGACCCCTGTAATCTATGCATGGACATAGTTCTCTGTTTTTCTTCTGCACGAAAAAAAACCCAGCCCCCACGGGTGATGCTGACTTCCTAATGAATCCTCTTGTCAGATTCTCCTGGATGTACTGAATCATTGCCTCCATCTCTGGGAGAGATAGTGGATAGACTCGACCCCAGGGAAGCTCAGCAACAAACAAGTGGTCAATAGGATTGTCAAAGGGGCGGTGAGGTGGAAGGGTCTCTGTCACCTTTTTGGAGAACATGTTCACATAGGGCCAATAGTGCTTGGGGAGAGAGTAAAGCTCTGCAGGTACCTCAGTTGTTGACCCATTTACCAGTCATACGGTCACTGGTTTGGCGAGCATCACCAGGGGTATTGCGTGCCATTGGGCGAAGGCAGAAGACTTGAAGTTGCCCTTTGCCCCGGAATCCACAGAGAGCTCTACCATATGAGTGGATGGGCCTATGGTAATTGTCCCCTTGAAGGACAATTTTGAGGAAAACGCTGCTGTGTCTAGTGAACCTCCTCCTATGGCCACTAGACGCTGTCGTGTCTCGACCGCTGGGGACATTTCCTTGTATAATGTCCCTACTGCTCGCAGACAGAACAGACCATGGGTACTTGAACGACCCGGGACTTAGATCCCGCTCGAGAAACCTCCATGGCTTCATGTTGCTCGGATGCCTGATCCGGAGATTCTAGAGGTCTGGCAAAGGTGGGAGCCAGCCAAAACCTCTGCCTACACTGTGCTCGCTCCAATGTTCACTCATTAAAAGGAAGGTCTATGCAAGAGGATACCGCTATTAGCTCCTCCAGTGTGGCTGGAATCTCCCTAGTGGCCAGAGGGTCCTTCACATGGTCAGCCAGCCCCCTCCAAAATACAGGGATGAGGACTTTATCTGGCTACTCCAGCTCAAATGCTAAAGTCCGGAAGTGGACAGCAAAATGGCTGACCATGGACGAGCCCTGTTATGACCTTGTGGTAAGGACAATAATGGACCTGGTGGTTAAGAGCACACGGAATGACCTGATAGTTACTAATAATATAGGACGAGCTCTGAGACATGGGAACTCTGCTGACCGCAATCCCTAATCCTATCACACACACTAGAAATAGCCGTGGATTGCGCCTAACGCTCCCTATGCAACTCGACACAGCCTAAGAAACTAGCTAGCCCTAGAGATAGAAAAATAAAGCCTACCTTGCCTCAGAGAAATTCCCCAAAGGAAAAGGCAGCCCCCCACATATAATGACTGTGAGTAAAGATGAAAATTACAAACACAGAGATGAAATAGATTTAGCAAAGTGAGGCCCGACTTACTGAACAGACAGAGGATAGGAAAGGTAACTTTGCGGTCAGCACAAAAACCTACAAAAAGACCACGCAGAGGGCGCAAAAAGACCCTCCGCACCGACTCACGGTGCGGAGGCGCTCCCTCTGCGTCCCAGAGCTTCCAGCAAGCAAGACAAAAATCAAAATAGCAAGCTGGACAGAAAAATAGCAAACCAGAGAAAAACAAGCAGGAACTTAGCTTCTGCTGGGAAGACAGGTCACAAGAACGATCCAGGAGAGAACTAGACCAATACTGGAACATAGACAGGTGGCATGGAGCAATGATCTAAGTGGAGTTAAATAGAGCAACCAGCTAACGAATTAACCTCGTCACCTGTGGAAGGAAACTCAGAAGCCGCAGCTCCACTCACAACCACCAGAGGAAGCCCATGGACAGAACCAGCCGAAGTACCATTCATGACCACAGGAGGGAGCTTGACAACAGAATTCACAACAGTACCCCCCTTGAGGAGGGGTCACCGAACCCTCACCAGAGCCCCCAGGCCGACCAGGACGAGCCAAATGAAAGGCATAAACCAGATCGGCAGCATGAACATCGGAGGCAAAGACCCAGGAATTATCTTCCTGACCATAACCCTTCCACTTGATCAGGTACTGGAGTTTCCGTCTCGAAATACGAGAATCCAAAATCTTCTCCACCACATACTCCAACTCCCCATCAACCAACACCGGGGCAGGAACCACAGGCGCCACGTATCTCCGCAACAATGACCTATGGAATACATTATGGATGGCAAAAGAAGCTGGAAGGGTCAAACGAAACGACACAGGATTGAGAACCTCAGAAATCTTATACGGACCAATGAAACGAGGCTTAAACTTAGGAGAGGAAACCTTCATAGGAACATAAAGAGACGACAACCAAACCAAATCCCCAACACGAAGTCGGGGACCCACACAGCGCCGGCAGTTAGCGAAACGTTGAGCCTTCTCCTGGGACAATGTCAAATTATCCACCACATGAGTCCAAATCTGCTGCAACCTATCCACCACAGTATCTACACCAGGACAGTCCGAAGACTCAACCTGCCCTGAAGAGAAACGAGGATGGAAACCAGAATTGCAGAAAAACGGCGAAACCAAATTAGCCGAGCTGGCCCGATTATTAAGGGCGAACTCAGCCAAAGGCAAAAAGGACACCCAATCATCCTGATCAGCAGAAACAAAGCATCTCAGATATGTTTCCAAAGTCTGATTAGTTCGTTCGGTTTGGCCATTTGTCTGAGGATGGAAAGCCGAGGAAAAAGACAAATCAATGCCCATCCTAGCACAAAAGGATCGCCAAAACCTCGAAACAAACTGGGAACCTCTGTCCGAAACGATGTTCTCCGGTATGCCATGTAAACGAACCACATGCTGGAAAAACAATGGCACCAAATCAGAGGAGGAAGGCAATTTAGACAAGGGTACCAAATGGACCATCTTAGAGAAGCGATCACAAACCACCCAAATGACCGACATCTTTTGAGAGACAGGGAGATCTGAAATAAAATCCATAGAGATATGCGTCCAGGGCCTCTTCGGGACCGGCAAGGGCAAAAGCAACCCACTGGCACGAGAACAGCAGGGCTTAGCCCGAGCACAAGTCCCACAGGACTGCACAAAAGAAAACACATCCCGCGACAAAGACGGCCACCAAAAGGATCTAGCCACCAAATTTCTGGTACCAAAGATTCCAGGATGACCAGCCAACACCGAACAATGAACGTCAGAGATAACTCTACTAGTCCATTTATCAGGGACAAACAGTTTCTCCGCTGGGCAACGGTCAGGTCTATCAGCCTGAAATTTTTGCAGCACCCGTCGCAAATCAGGGGAGATGACAGACAAAATTACCCCCTCTTTGAGAATACCCGCCGGCTCAGGAACACCCGGAGAGTCGGGCACAAAACTCCTTGACAGGGCATCAGCCTTCACATTCTTATAGCCTGGAAGGTATGAAACCACAAAATCAAAACGGGAGAAAAATAGCGACCAACGAGCCTGTCTAGGATTCAACCGTTTGGCAGACTCGAGATAAGTCAAATTCTTGTGATCCGTCAAGACCACCACGCGATGCTTGGCTCCTTCAAGCCAATGACGCCACTCCTCAAATGCCCACTTCATGGCCAACAACTCTCGATTGCCAACATCATAATTGCGCTCAGCAGGCGAAAACTTTCTAGAAAAGAAGGCACATGGTTTCATCACCGATCCATCAGAACTTCTTTGCGACAAAATAGCCCCTGCTCCAATCTCAGAAGCATCAACCTCCACCTGAAACGGAAGCGAAACATCTGGCTGGCACAACACAGGGGCAGAAGAAAAACGACGCTTCAACTCCTGAAAAGCTTCCACAGCCGCAGAAGACCAATTGACCACATCAGCACCCTTCTTGGTCAAATCAGTCAACGGTTTAGCAACACTAGAAAAATTACTGATGAAGCGACGATAAAAATTAGCAAAGCCCAGGAACTTTTGCAGACTCTTCACAGATGTCGGCTGAGTCCAATCATAAATGGCCTGGACTTTAACAGGGTCCATCTCGATAGTAGAAGGGGAAAAAATGAAACCCAAAAATGAAACCTTCTGAACTCCAAAGAGACACTTTGACCCCTTCACAAACAAAGAATTCGCACGAAGGACCTGGAACACCATTCTGACCTGCTTCACGTGAGACTCCCAATCATCCGAGAAGACCAAAATATCATCCAAATATACAATCAGGAATTTATCCAGATACTCTCAGAAGATGTCATGCATAGAGGACTGAAATACTGATGGAGCATTGGAAAGCCCGAATGGCATAACCAGGTACTCAAAATGGCCCTCGGGCGTATTAAATGCTGTTTTCCATTAATCGCCCTGTTTAATACGCACAAGATTATACGCACCACGAAGATCTATCTTGGTGAACCAACTAGCCCCCTTAATCCGAGCAAATAAATCCGACAGCAGCGGCAAAGGGTACTGAAATTTGACTGTGATCTTATTTAGAAGGCGGTAATCAATACAAGGTCTCAAAGAACCATCCTTCTTGGCCACAAAAAAGAACCCTGCTCCCAATGGTGATGACGACGGGCGAATATGACCCTTCTCCAAGGATTCCTTTACATAACTCCGCATAGCGGCGTGCTCTGGCACAGATAAATTGAACAGTCAGCCCTTAGGAAACTTACTACCAGGAATCAAATTGATAGCACAATCGCAATCCCTATGAGGAGGTAGGGCACTGGATTTGGGCTCATCAAATACATCCCGGTAATCCGACAAAAACTCCGGGACTTCAGAAGGGGTGGATGACGAAATAGACAAAAATGGAACATCACCATGTACCCCCTGACAACCCCAGCTGGACACAGACATAGATTTCCAATCTAATACTGGATTATGGACCTGTAGCCATGGCAACCCCAAAACGACCACATCATGCAGATTATGCAACGCCAAAAAGCGAATATCCTCCTGATGTGCAGTAGCCATGCACATGGTCAATTGGGTCCAGTACTGAGGCTTATTCTTGGCCAAAGGCGTAGCATCAATTCCTCTCAATGGAATAGGATACTGCAAGGGCTCCAAGAAAAAACCACAGCGCCTAGCAAACTCCAAGTCCATCAAATTCAGGGCAGCGCCTGAATCCACAAATGCCATAACAGAATAGGATGACAAAGAGCAAATCAGAGTAACGGACAAAAGAAATTTCGACTGTACCGTACCAATAGTAGCAGACCTAGCGAAACGCTTAGTGCGCTTAGGACAATCGGAGATAGCATGAGTGGAATCACCACAGTAAAAACACAGCCCATTCCGATGTCTGTGTTCTTGCCGTTCAGCTCTGGTCAAAGTCCTATCACATTGCATAGGCTCAGGTCTATGCTCAGATAATACCGCCAAATGGTGCACAGCTTTACGCTCACGCAAGCGTCGATCGATCTGAATGGCCAAAGACATAGACTCATTCAGACCAGCAGGCATGGGAAATCCCACCATGACATCCTTAAGGGCTTCAGAGAGACCCTTTCTGAAAATTGCTGCCAGGGCACATTCATTCCACTGAGTGAGTACAGACCACTTCCTAAACTTCTGACAATATCTTTCTACCTCATCCTGACCCTGACACAGAGCCAGCAAGATTTTCTCCGCCTGATCCACTGAATTAGGTTCATCATAAAGCAATCCGAGCGCCAGAAAAAACGCATCAACATCACGCAATGCCAGATCTCCTGGCGCAAGGGAAAATGCCCAGTCTTGAGGGTCGCCATGTAACAAAGAAATAATGATTTTCACTTGTTGAACAGGGTCACCTGAGGAGCGAGGTTTCAAAGCAAGAAACAATTTACAATTATTTTTGAAATTCAGAAACTTAGATCTATCCCCAAAAAACAAATCAGGAATTGGAATCCTAGGCTCTAACATCGGATTCTGAACCACAAAATCTTGAATGTTTTGTACCCTTGCAGTGAGATTATCCATACAAGAGGACAGACCTTGAATGTCCATATCTACACCTGTATCCTGAACCACCCAGAGGTAAAGGGGAAAAGAGAGACAAAACCCACTGCAAAGAAAAAAAAATGGTCTCAGAACTTCTCTTATCCCTCTATTGAGATGCATTAATACTTTGGGCCACCTGTACTGTTATGACCTGGTGGTAAGGACAATAATGGACCTGGTGGTTAAGAGCACACGGAATGACCTGATAGTTACTAATAATATAGGACGAGCTCTGAGACATGGGAACTCTGCTGACCGCAATCCCTAATCCTATCACACACGCTAGAAATAGCCGTGGATTGCTCCTAACGCTCCCTATGCAACTCGACACAGCCTAAGAAACTAGCTAGCCCTAGAGATAGAAAAATAAAGCCTACCTTGCCTCAGAGAAATTCCCCAAAGGAAAAGGCAGCCCCCCACATATATTGACTGTGAGTAAAGATGAAAATTACAAACACAGAGATGAAATAGATTTAGCAAAGTGAGGCCCGACTTACTGAACAGACAGAGGATAGGAAAGGTAACTTTGCGGTCAGCACAAAAACCTACAAAAAGACCACGCAGAGGGTGCAAAAAGACCCTCCGCACCGACTCACGGTGCGGAGGCGCTCCCTCTGCGTCCCAGAGCTTCCAGCAAGCAAGACAAAAATCAAAATAGCAAGCTGGACAGAAAAATAGCAAACCAGAGAAAAACAAGCAGGAACTTAGCTTCTGCTGGGAAGACAGGTCACAAGAACGATCCAGGAGAGAACTAGACCAATACTGGAACATAGACAGGTGGCATGGAGCAATGATCTAAGTGGAGTTAAATAGAGCAACCAGCTAACGAATTAACCTCGTCACCTGTGGAAGGAAACTCAGAAGCCGCAGCTCCACTCACAACCACCAGAGGAAGCCCATGGACAGAACCAGCCGAAGTACCATTCATGACCACAGGAGGGAGCTTGACAACAGAATTCACAACAGTACCCCCCTTGAGGAGGGGTCACCGAACCCTCACCAGAGCCCCCAGGCCGACCAGGACGAGCCAAATGAAAGGCATAAACCAGATCGGCAGCATGAACATCGGAGGCAAAGACCCAGGAATTATCTGCAGTTGGAGCGCCGTATCATGGGTGACTCAAGGTCCCCAAAAGACCTGTTTCAGAGTGCTCAGGAACTGCGAAGCACTCTGCACCACATGATCGTTGCGCTCCCACAGCAGTTTAGCCCACTCGAACACCCTGTCCAACAGGATGAATATTATAAATCCCACTTTTGCCCGCTCTGTGGAAAAACGTGCAGCCAGAAGCTCAAAGTGTATTGCACACTGGCTCACGAATCCCCCACATGACTTGCTGAGGCCACAGAACTCAACTGGCAGCTGGAGGCGGGATAAGGTCAGAACAGGGGTGACAGTGGACATATGAGCTGCAGCTATGCCAGCAGCCTGAACAGCTACTGCGATAACATTCACAGGTGAGGTTGTGCACTCAAGAGCTGCCAACCTGCCCTCCAGCTGCTGGATGTAATGCTGCAGTCGCTGCTCATCCGGCATTACTAGCTGGACCCTTGTGCTAGTATAATGTTAGGGTTAGCGGAACGCATCAAATAACATAAAGGAAGATATAAGGTGCGTTCGCAGATCGGGGTCCGCCGTGCAGAGATATTACCTGCTGCTCGGTAATGGCGGACAGTATATGGTGGTATAATGAACACACACATGGGTTAACGTCACCCTGTATGTATTGAGACGGTCCCTGTTGTGTCACATAGCAGCTATACTGCTGAATGAATGCTAGTGTTTGGTCACAGAACTCAGCCCCAAGGTCCCTCTAGACCCACTAGCATTCAGCATCGCACCTGTTTTGCCAGGAAAACACTATAATAATAAATTTAGTGCACTAAATGCGAGCAGCACCGCTCTGGCGGACACCACTAACAGCCCTAACTAGGGACAGGAAAGCGCAGTAGTTTCGCATGGCGCTACACTGGGGAATGCTGCTAATGATGCTGTAGGAATCGTGCTTAGTGATGGATGGCACTTAACTGGCACTAGCCAGTTCCAATCACCCATACTCATTCAATAATGCAAGGGAAGGGAATCAATTAGGAGCTTTCACCAGAACACATATGTATCCATACACACCATGTTTTAAGGTTATACTAGCATATGGCCAAGTGGTCATGCAAACCTTTTATAATTGCAGCCTTCTGGGACCTTCCCAGTGGTCCAATCAGAGCCGCTTGATAACCTGGGCATGTGACCCCCAACCTCCAATGAGAGGTCGCCTCAAGGGCATGCTCAGTTGGCAAAAGCAGGACTTAGTCCCAGGAACGTCTGCTCGCCGCTGACTAATGCTGTTTAGAATAGTTGGACCTGGGATGACAGCAGTAACCAGATGCCCAGCATCAGCTTGAGCAAGACACTGGGACCGATGTTTCTGATGAGCAGGCTCCTCTGCAGCTGGAAAAGATTGGGAGACCACCGAGGACATGGTTCTACTGTAGATTCCCCCTGTGCAGCAGCGGGAACTCGACACCTAACATTAACCTTTTTGATTTACCGACTGCACTGTAATTGCTATATAGTAAAATTAATCATCAAATTTGTCCAATAATTGCCTCCACAGTGTATAGGTAAATGCAACAAAATCATCTCCTACACTTCAGCACATATGTTAAAATAATGACTAAGTGGCCAATACCTTAAATTTCTATGCTGGCTTTGCATTCACTACACTTTAAGACTTCATTCAGATGTCGGAGAATCAAATACATTTTCTATTCATTATTTTCACAAAAATAACTAGCACTCTTTAAAGTCTATGGTGCTATTCATTTGTTTGTATTTTTTGGGGACCATGTGTCCGCAGTTCACAGGATCAGTGGAAGTCAAGATAAGGTAGGATTGCTAGAGAGTCAAATCAGATCCCATGCTTCATTGCAAAAGACCTTCAGAAAGATTTAGCAGACTCTGGATGTGTGGTATATTTTTCAGAGACATCTGCCCAAATATGGTCTTCATGAAAAAGTCATCATAAGAAAACATGTCCTGCATCTTCACCATATATTTCAGCTTCAGAAGTATGCAAAAGAACATCTAAACAAGCCTGATGCATTTTGGATACAAGTCCTGTGGGTTGATGAGGTTCAAATAGAACTCTTTAGTCATAAAGGTATATGTGGAGAAAAAAGGGCACAGAATTTCAGGAAAATAACATTTTGCCAAATATTAAGCATGGGAGTAGAACAATCATGCTTTGGGGTTATGTTGCAGCCAAGGGCAAGGGGAAAATTTCACAGGTAGAGAGAAGAATTAATTCAAAGAGATTTCAACATTTCAAAATCTTCAAGATGTAAACATAACACCATCGGTAAAAAAGCTGAATTTGAAAGAGCATGGGTTCTACTAATGAATAATGATTCTAAACAAGTCAAAATCGAAAAAAGATTATTTCAAAAGGCGCAAGTTGAAAGTTTTACAATGGCCCTCACAGTCCCCTGATCTGAAAATCATTGAAAATCTGTGTCTAGACCTCAAAATAGCAGTACATGCAAGACAACCCAGAAATTTCACAAAATTGGAAGCATTTTCCAAGGAGAAATGCAGGAAAATGTCTCAAACAAGAATTGAAAGACTTTTGACTGACTACAAAAAGTATTTACATGCTGTGATACTTTCCAAAATGGGTGTTACTAGGTACTAACATTGCAGAGTACCCAAACTTTTGCATCTCCCCATTTTCCTGTTTGTAATTGCTAAAATGTAAAAGATGGCAATACATATTTGTTTGCCTAAAATACAAAGGAAATGTGTCATCTTTAACTTTAGGCCTTTTAGAGATCATTTTATCTTCAACTTGCTAAACTGCTCACAATGAGTAATTTTGCCCAGGGGTGCCAAAACCTTTAAATGCCACTATATATATATATATATATATATATATATATATATATACAGTGGGGCAAAAAAGTATTTAGTCAGTCAGCAATAGTGCAAGTTCCACCACTTAAAAAGATGAGAGGCGTCTGTAATTTACATCATAGGTAGACCTCAACTATGGGAGACAAACTGAGAAAAAAAAATCCAGAAAATCACATTGTCTGTTTTTTTAACAATTTATTTGCATATTATGGTGGAAAATAAGTATTTGGTCAGAAACAAAATTTAATCTCAATACTTTGTAATATATCCTTTGTTGGCAATGACAGAGGTCAAAAGTTTTCTGTAAGTCTTCACAAGGTTGCCACACACTGTTGTTGGTATGTTGGCCCATTCCTCCATGCAGATCTCCTCTAGAGCAGTGATGTTTTTGGCTTTTCGCTTGGCAACACGGACTTTCAACTCCCTCCAAAGGTTTTCTATAGGGTTGAGATCTGGAGACTGGCTAGGCCACTCCAAGACCTTGAAATGCTTCTTACGAAGCCACTCCTTCGTTGCCCTGGCGGCGTGCTTTGGATCATTGTCATGTTGAAAGACCCAGCCACGTTTCATCTTCAATGCCCTTGCTGATGGAAGGAGGTTTGCACTCAAAATCTCACGATACATGGCCCCATTCATTCTTTCATGTACCCGGATCAGTCGTCCTGGCCCCTTTGCAGAGAAACAGCCCCAAAGCATGATGTTTCCACCACCATGCTTTACAGTAGGTATGGTGTTTGATGGATGCAACTCAGTATTCTTTTTCCTCCAAACACGACAAGTTGTGTTTCTACCAAACAGTTCCAGTTTGGTTTCATCAGACCATAGGACATTCTCCCAAAACTCCTCTGGATCATCCAAATGCTCTCTAGCAAACTTCAGACGGGCCCGGACATGTACTGGCTTAAGCAGTGGGACACGTCTGGCACTGCAGGATCTGAGTCCATGGTGGCGTAGTGTGTTACTTATGGTAGGCCTTGTTACATTGGTCCCAGCTCTCTGCAGTTCATTCACTAGGTCCCCCCGCGTGGTTCTGGGATTTTTGCTCACCGTTTTTGTGATCATTCTGACCCCACGGGGTGGGATTTTGCGTGGAGCCCCAGATCGAGGGAGATTATCAGTGGTCTTGTATGTCTTCCATTTTCTAATTATTGCTCCCATTGTTGATTTGTTCACTCCAAGCTGGTTGGCTATTGCAGATTCAGTCTTCCCAGCCTGGTGCAGGGCTACAATTTTGTTTCTGGTGTCCTTTGACAGCTCTTTGGTCTTCACCATAGTGGAGTTTGGAGTCAGACTGTTTGAGGGTGTGCACAGGTGTCTTTTTATACTGATAACAAGTTTAAACAGGTGCCATTACTACAGATAATGAGTGGAGGAAAGAGGAGACTCTTAAAGAAGAAGTTACAGGTCTGTGAGAGCCAGAAATCTTGATTGTTTGTTTGTGACCAAATACTTATTTTCCACCATAATATGCAAATAAATTGTTAAAAAAACAGACAATGTGATTTTCTGGATTTTTTTTTCTCAGTTTGTCTCCCATAGTTGAGGTCTACCTATGATGTAAATTACAGACGCCTCTCATCTTTTTAAGTGGTGGAACTTGCACTATTGCTGACTGACTAAATACTTTTTTGCCCCACTGTATATATATATATATATATATATATATATATATATATAGAGAGAGAATGTGGTAGAATGTGGAAAATTATTTGATACACTGCCAATTTTGCAGGTTGTCACACATATAAAGAATGGAATGGTCTGTAATTTTTATTGTAAATACACTTCAACTGAGGGAGATAGAATCTTAAAAAAGAATCCAGAAAATCACATTGTAGATTTTTACATAATTATTTTGCATTGTATTGCATGAAATAAGTATTTGATACAATAGAAAAATAGAACTAAATATTTGGTACAGAAACCTTTGCTTGAAATTACAGAGGTCAAATGTTTCCTGTAGCTCTTGACCAAGCCATCATGGCTCCATCACAAGGAACACAGGTTTATCATTCTACAGGATGCCAGCTTAGGGGACCTCGACCTCAGCTGGAAGAATACAGATCTGCTCCATTGAACATTGAACCATGGACTTATTTGAAGAAAGCCAGGATTGAGACCCGCCGATTGCCTGGCTCCAAGCAGATGTTTGGAGAAGCCTTGTTGTGGCTTTGTAACTCAATGGACTGTCATCTTCCTAAGCTTCTTGTTACATCTTCTATCTGTGCATGCCATAGGTGGGGTAATCATCCCTGGAAGATCTGAAGTAACAGCAATTATCCCGGCGAACCAGCGGAAGGTTGAGACACTGTTATATGCACTATCTTGGGTATTGTGCTGGGTCTCTTCTATGTGTTATCTGCCTGTTTTGTGGTTCAAAAAAGTTTTGCCACACTCTTTTACCCTCACCCTGTGTTATCTGAGTAGAGTTGTGCCCACATTAAAGGGAGAGTGGGTGTTCGGTGGGATGATCCCTAGTCCAGGCAGGTTTCGGCTAGCGGACAGGGGCCCCTACTGATTCCCCCACATGTCTCCACACCTGGTTCTCTTTTGTAGTTCTGTGCTGATTCCTGACCATTCTCAAAATCATCCTTTCCCCAACAAGCGAGATTTTGCATGGAGCTCAAGACCGAGGAACATTCACAGTCATCTTGTGTTTCTTCCATTCTCTTATAATTGTGTCAACAATTGTTACCTTCTCACCCAGCTTCTTGCCTACTGTCCTGTAGCCCATCCAAAGTTTATGCAGGTCTAAAATTATATCTGTGGTGTCTGTAAAGAGTTCCTTGGTCTTGGCCATGGTGGCGAGGTTGGAGTGTGATTTATTGAGTTTATGGACAGCTATCTTTTATCCAGGTAACGAGTTCAAACAGGTACAAATAATACAGGTAATGAGTGCAGAGTAAAAGAGTGTCTGAAAGAATAACTAAGGTCTGTGAGAGCCAGAAGTCTTGCTGTTTGGTAAGTGATCAAATACTAATTTCATGCAATAAAATGCTATTTAATTATTTAACATTTATACAATGTGATCTTCTGGATTTTAATTTTAGATTCTGTCTCTCACAGTTGAATTGTACCTACTATAGAAATTACAGACCTTTCTAGCCTGACGGCAAAACAAACGATAACTTATAGCACAGTCCAAATATCTATGGGATTCACTTGCTCAGGATCCAGTACACTTCAGCTGCCACTGGAGCTACCACCTGGAGACTTTTCTGTCTCCAAACAGCTTGACATTCACCTTTTTTAATCACATTCTTGAGGTGGAGGTATGGTGAACAGGTGTGCCACCCATATCTTACAGCTACTCACAATAAAAAAAATCCTTGTATTAGCTGATAAACCCCTCAGTACCTAACATGGAGAGAAACATGAACTTCACATCATGGAAGATAGCAACCTTCATGACACAAATCTGCCCTCACATACAGCTCCAGTAACCATTGCTATATATATGTATATATATATATATATATATATATATATATATACTGTTTACACAATGTTGTAAGTGAATAATATAACAAAGAGATGTCATTAGCTATTAGCTTTTTAGTAAAAGAAACTGATTATGTGATTAAGTAATTATGACAGACATAAAAGGTCTGTGTTTCTCTCCTATTTTTAAAGCAATTGATGGCGCTGATGGCAGAGAAACATATATAGTAATAGCAGAATGAGCGAATCTTTACATTAAAAGATTGCTAGAGTAATCATCAAGAATGATTTTAATATTAAAGTTTCTATTATATTTTTCTTTTTAATGTAGTGATCCTAATTCTTTCCCCAATGAACATTTGGCTTTGTGGCCCTGATAAAATGTAAATATGGCACCCTAAATACCAACATATTTCACTATTATGTTAAAACATGTAAGACGCATTTTTCCTGCCCATTTCAGTCAGTTATACGAGCACCGATTGACTATATTCAAGTTTTTTGATGCTTGTTTACCTAATTAATTTCACAGTATACTAATTACTCAGAAACCCATACTCTATCCCTATAACAGCATATTTCTTGTGTACACTAGCTGATGTGCTGCTGAAAATAATAATTATTGTTCCTTCAACAACAATGTAATCACCTGATACACAGTCTCTAAAACAGTAAAAGGAAAAACAATGCAACAATTGCAATATATATACATATATGTTGATTTGGATTTTTTTCACTTGAATTTTTTTCTGCAGTGGTTCTAGTCTCTAAAATAGTGTAGAGTGCATACCAGGCTCTCTCTTCCTCTTCAGTTGCTCCAGAGTACACAGAGTGAAATAAATTTGATCACCTGTAGAGTTGAAGCGGTTGCTTCACTCAACTTAATCCATGGACCTGGTCAGTGCTTGTTGGTTTAGACAGGAGTTGCATAGATGTCCTGAGCTTCTGAATTCCCTGTGTCACATTTGATTCACTAGCCTGGTGTGGCAGGTGGCTCCAGTCATATTTCCATTAGTTTAAATTATATTGAAAAGTAGAATATTTCTGGCTATTAAGCAAACATACTGGAGCCATGCAATCATCATAAGAATGTCATATTATTTGTCATTGTGTGATCAACCTCAATCAATTGGATATTGTCATGATCCAGTCTGAAGTTTGTTTTCTGCTTTCCTCTCTCTGGACTGGCCATGCGGGGGCTTACCCCCTCTGCCTCGTTTTGGAGCAAGCTGGGGTTTTTCAGTCCTCTGCAGTCTGCTGGCCAGCATCAGTGATAGTTCATTCTTCCAGGCTAGAGCAGCAGACCCGTATACCGTGGTGATCCTTCTGCCTCTGAATTCCCATATTTGTTTTCCTTACAGTGTATGACTCGGCCAGATCTCTGAACCCCGCCTCTTGCTTTCCGTCTCTGATACATCATTCCCCAACTGGCTTTGACTTCTGGCTTGTTCCCCGACTTCGTCTTATGTCTCACGTTTTGGATACCGTACTCCTATTTGGCTCTGATTTCTGGCTTGCCTCTGACTTTGAGCATCGCTGTGACGTCTGGTACTTCTGCTCCTGACAGTTTCTGACTCTGCTCATCTGCCCACTCTTTCTTTACCTGTGACATCTGTGCGGCAGCTTAGTGTTATGATGTCAGTGTGCAACCTACATTCCCTCGCCAGCACCCCCTTGTGGAAGTCGCTCTAAACTGCACTGCAGCCGCATTACAGATATTAACTTTATGAGAAACTTATAGTTTGCCCAATCATTATAATTTCTTAATTATACAGATGTAAAATTGTGTGAATGCAATTTTTATGGAAACTTGATATGGCAATTTCTGTTGCACCAGCTGATGGTAAATATCTACAAGTCTTTTTTCAATAAAATTATAGTAACATTATCTGAAACAATAATAATAGGATGTGGGACATTTTTTCAAAATTCCCAAACAAATGACTCTTCTCTATATTGCTTAAACTCTCACAAACATTGGTCAATATTTCTTGTTAATGATACAGATTATGTTTCAACAAATCTAGACATTTATGTGACTCAAGCATTATAGAAACAGCATAACACATGCTCATTACAAATTTTAACGATGAATGGGATGCCTCCTAAAACTTGTTTATCACTTAGAAAACACATTATGCGGAATAAATGCTAAAATTTATTATTGGAACTTGAATGCTCTGCATTATCATAAAGAGAAATATAGCTATAACCAACTTTCAATTAAAGATTACCTTAATGTGAACAAATGTGTAGCAAATAATTGTCAATAATATGGCAAGAACTCAAGAAGTTAATATTGTAGCAATAAGTAGAGAGCTTCAAATTTGTTGTAGTCACACAATAGTATTGCATGCAATTTTACCCTTGGTACTTGCTTTTATGTTTCATACTGTATCTAATCGTTAGAATACTAGTCAAGAAATTTTAACTTTAAGGTGCAAAACATTGATGACTGTATTATCTGGAGATTGACCTTAAATTGAATAATAACAAATGTAAAAATAAATAAATAAAAAATATATAAACAGTAACTAAGTGTTATTTTAAATCTACCTTCACAAAAAACTATTTTTACAGTCAAATAAAACCCTTAAGTCTAAGTATATTACCATTTATCTTTAACCCCTTAGTGACAGCAAAATTGGTACTTAATAACTAAGCCAATTTTTACATTTCTGATCACTGTCAATTTATGAGGTTATAACTCTGGAACGCTTCAATGTATCCCACTGATTCTGAGATTGTTTTTTCATGGCATATTGAACTTCATGGAAGTGGAAAAGTGTATTTGATATAACTTGCGATTATTTATGAAAAAAACATATTTGTCCAAAAGTGTGAAAATTTTGCAATTTTTAAACTTTTAATTTTTGTACACTTAAATCATAGAACGGTATCACATAAAATATGTAATAAATAACATTTCCCACATGTCAACATTACATCAGCACAACTTTGGAAACATAATTTTTTTGTTAGGACATTATAACGGTTAAAAGTTGACCAGCAATTTCTCATTTTTCCAACAAAATCTACAAAACCTTTTTTAGGGACCATCTCACATTTGAAGTGAGTTTGGGGGCAATATAACAGAAAATACCCAAAAGTGACACCATTCTAAAAGCTTCACCCCTCAAGGTGCGCAAAACCACTTTCAAGAAGTTTATTAACCCTTCAGGTGCTTCACAAGAACTAAAGCAATGTGGAAGGAAAAATGATTTTACTTTTTTCACAATAAAATTTAATTTGGGACCAATTTTTTTTATTTTCACAAGGGTATCAGGAGAAAATGGACTACAAAAATAGTTGTGCAATGGGATGCCAATCCCAGGTTTTTATGGCAGCTGTGATTGTTGACAATTAATAGCTGTCATCAACTTAACTACCATTATCATAATTGCCACTGCACCAGGGCAATTAGGAAGCGCTGAGCAAAGCGCCCGAACTGGCACATCTAAGGTGATACTCCATTTCTGGGACAGCTGCAGGCTGGTATTTTTAGGCTGTGAAGGTTCCAATAACCAGGGTCCTTCCCAGCTTGATAACATAAGCCTGCAGCTGTTTGCTTCTCATTAGCTGGTTATGTAAAATAGGCAGGACCCCACATCGTTTTTTTCACTTACCGTATATACTCGAGTATAAGCCGACCCGAGTATAAGCCGACCCCCCTAATTTTGCCACAAAAAACTGGGAAAACTTATTGACTCGAGTACAAGCCTACGGTGGAAATGCAGCATTTACCGGTGAATTTCAAAAATAAAAATAGATAATTCTTGCCCCATAGCTGTGCCATATAGTGCTCTGCATGTTCGTTATTGCCCCATAGCTGTGCCATATAGTGCTCTGCTCCGTTCATTATTGCCCCATAGCTGTGCCATATAGTGCTCTGCACCGTTCATATTTCCCCATAGCTGTGCCATATAGTGCTCTGCACCGTTCATATTTCCCCATAGCTCTGGCATATAGTGCTCTGCACCGTTCACATTTCCCCATAGCTCTGCCATATAGTGCTCTGCACCGTTCATATTTCCCCATAGCTGTTCCATATAGTGCTCTGCACCGTTCATATTTCCCCATAGCTCTGCCATATAGTGCTCTGCACCGTTCATATTGCCCCATAGCTGTGCCATATAGTGCTCTGCACCGTTCATATTGCCCCATAGCTCTGCCATATAGTGCTCTGCACCGTTCATATTGCCCCATAGCTCTGCCATATAGTGCTCTGCACCGTTCATATTGCCCCATAGCTGTGCCATATAGTGCTCTGCACCGTTCATATTGCCCCATAGCTCTGCCATATAGTGCTCTGCACCGTTCATATTGCCCCATAGCTCTGCCATATAGTGCTCTGCACCGTTCATATTGCCCCATAGCTCTGCCATATAGTGCTCTGCACCGTTCATATTGCCCCATAGCTCTGCCATATAGTGCTCTGCACCGTTCATATTGCCCCATAGCTGTGCCATATAGTGCTCTGCACGTTCATATTGCCCCATAGCTCTGCCATATAGTGCTCTGCACCGTTCATATTGCCCCATAGCTCTGCCATATAGTGCTCTGCACCGTTCATATTGTCATATTGCCCCATAGCTCTGCCATATAGTGCTCTGCACCGTTCATATTGCCCCATAGCTCTGCCATATAGTGCTCTGCACCGTTCATATTGCCCCATTGCTCTGCCATATAGTGCTCTGCACCGTTCATATTGCCCCATAGCTCTGCCATATAGTGCTCTGCACCGTTCATATTTCCGCATAGCTGTGCCATATAGTGCTCTGCACCGTTCATATTGTCCCATAGCTGTGCCCCATATAGTGCTCTGCACCGTTCAATATTTCCCCATAGCTGTGCCATATAGTGCTCTGCACCGTTCAATATTTCCCCATAGCTGTGCCATATAGTGCTCTGCACCGTTCATTATTTCCCCATAGATGCTCCACATAAATCTGTGCCATTGCTGCTGCTGCTGCAATAAAAAAAAAACACATACTCACCTTTCTTGCTTGCAGCTCCCGGCGTCCGGTCCCAGCTTCTCTCTGCTCTTACTGATCAGGCAGATGGCGCCGCGCACACTATATGCGTCATCGCACCCTCTGACCTGCACAGTCAGTGCAGATAGACGCCGGGAAGATGGAGCGGCGCCGGGAAGATGGAGCAGCGCCCGGCGGCTGGAACGTGGACAGGTAACTATGCGATACTTACCTGCTTATATAATAACATAAAATAACATACGAAAGAGACAAAAATGCATACAGCAAAAATGCATACAAAAGCAGGGAAAAACACAAGTAAGCTGAGGTGTGGAAATTTAGCCACATTAAAGCCTGAACAAATACTAAGAGTGGGAACATAAATCTATGACAACATTGTTCCCAGCACCTAGCAACCACATGCATCCAGGCACTTTCCTCATGCTGTTCCTATTCCATTTGAGAGCTGTTTACATCCATTTCAGCAATTTTCCTGCCTGCTGTTAAGGTCTGCCTGATAGATGTTCGAGTTTCCCATTGACTTACATTATACTCGGTACTTGAGTTGAGCCTGTCCGATGGTTCGGTCTGCTCGATTCAAGTACCGAGCACTTGAGGATTTTTGAGCTTGATCATTACTATTGATAAAGTTTTCCCATTACAGTACCTTAAATATTAAGACAGTGGTACAGTATCTTTTAAAAAAAATGTTTCTCTCTATCAGCTGGTGCTTCAATTGTAGTTCAGCATATCAACTTCTGTAGTCTCAATACATAACTTTAGATTCCATATGATTGTTGTTAAACTCTGTTTTAATATATATCTTTATTTGCATAATTTTAATTCATTTACTATACATAATGTATAACAGGCTTAACAATCAGCTATTATTCCTGGAGTGTTAGATTCCCAGAGGAAACACACTTTTCTATAAGGTATGAACATGGATCGCCCCCCAAGGGTCATGGGGTACTCGGTACCGGGTCCTTCGGTTCACAGGGGATGTCACGGTGGCTGACCCGTTCCTTGGCCCTGGGACATCGTATAAAAGGGAAAGGTCTTTAAAGGAATAGAGTTTATGTTCGTGACACCACCTGTGGTATTCGGTCAGGGTGACTGATGCTGCTTAAAGGGGTCCGCTGGGGTGATGTTATGGCAGCTAGATGGTATACCTTTCCACAGGTGAAGTATGTCCCCAGGGCTTCCCGGTGTGTAGACGGTGGATGGTGAGAGGTGCAGAGAAGAATGAGGACACAAGGTTGCATTCTCTTTACCTTTACTGAAGACTTCAGCATCCACAGTCCAGAGCACCAGACCACAGGGTAGGCAGAGTCTGGCCGGTTTGGAGGCAAGTTCAGAGTCCCCTTGTCCACGTGGAAATGTCCCTTACTGCCTATGACTTCACATAAGGGTCTAGCAGATGTGATGTTTCGCTCTCTCTGTCCCACATATAGGATAGGACACAGCCCATATGACTGGTGACTTGAGCCTGTTTATAGGGTCTCTTAGATAACCTGGCTCTGTAAGAGTCACCGTGCCTCCTCGGTGTAGGTGCGGACAGGTAACCTGCAATTAGCTGTCCTGCCAGGCTCTTACTCCCTCGGTGTTCCTCTCCTTTGCTTCAACTTCCTTCACGCTTGCTGCAATACAATTCTGCCTTTCAATGTCTCTTTCTGGGAGCTGTAGCTCTGAGGGCATGCACAGCTCTGTTAACCTTCTGTCCTCCTCAGACTCTGGTCTAGAACTAACAGAACTCCTGTCTGGAGATCTGCCAGGAACTGACTAACTTTCCCTACCGACTACCAGTTATCTATATATATGGGGAGTGTCCTAATAAATAGGAGCAGGGGGCTCCCCATGGTGGCCTGGAGTGTGAATGTGTCTTGCATGTTTGTGATACCTGGATGCAGTTATCCTTCTTTGCCTCCAAACGCAGTATTACTCTCCCGAGAGGAAAGCAACACTACTGCGAGGACCAGGACCCTGGGGCGCCGCAAAAATATTTCATGATACTTCAGAAATGAACCTTTATTTTAATAAGTGCACAAATAGTAGTTTCCTGCTTCCTGTGAAAAGCAGAATACGTAGATAAAGAGCATGAAAGTCACTTAGAAAACATGAACCTTTTTCATTAAAAATCCACAGGATGGGAAGACCGGCAGTAAAATAGCTTTGGTTTGCAAAGCATTGCTTGTCTCAAGGTATTTTAAGAACACATTTCTGAACTGTTTTAAAATATTGAATGTTAAAGGGACACTGTCACCTGAATTTGGAGGGAACAATCTTCAGCCATGGAGGCGGGGTTTGGGGGTTTTTGATTCACCCTTTCCTTACCCGCTGGCTGCATGCTGGCTGCAATATAGGATTGAAGTTCATTCTCTGTCCTTCATAGTACACGCCTGGGCAAGGCAAGATTGCCTTGTGCAGGCATGTACTACGGAGGACAGAGAATGAACTTCAATCCAATATTGCAGCCAGCATGCAGCCAGCGGGTAAGGAAAGGGTGAATCAAAAACCCCCAAACCCCGCCTCCATGGCTGAAGATTGTTCCCTCCAAATTCAGGTGACAGTGTCCCTTTAATGGTAGTTTTTAAGAAACATTATGAATTTATAATATTCCTCAAGTACTATAGTGATATTTTAAGGTAAAATAAGGCATATGTTATTGCATTTTTTAATAAACATTTCACTATTATAATTGTTTTTATTTATTTTCTCACATATATAGCCTTTTAATTGCACAGCACTTTACAGACATCAGAATAACTTTCCCCTTTGGGGCTCACAATATAAATGATACTGTATTATTATTATTATTATTATTATTATTATTATTATTATTATTATTATCTAATTTATTATACTTCTTGGACTTTTAATTTTTGTTTCTTTATAACAATGCTGATTTTATTATCATTACAAATAATAGCTTTCTAAATGGAGGTGCCACAGTGCTTTTGTGTCCTACGTGACTGTAAACATATTCTTTTTTTTATCTTATTTGTAATTTAGACTCATTATTTACATAAATATTAAGATTTAATTTAATTTACTTTGTATTACAAAAAAAGTAGATTTCCCCAATCACATAGGCTTATTAAGAATGAAAATTTGTAATCCAGTCTTAATGAGGGTCAAACAGGAAAAATATGTCTTGATTTCAGCACATCTTATCAGTAGTGTTGAGCATTCCGATACCGCGAGTATCGGGTATCGGCCGATACTTGCGGTATCGGAATTCCGATACCGAGATCCGATACTTTTGTGATATCGGGTATCGGTATCGGATCAATAGGGATGTGTAAAATAAAGAATTAAAATAAAAAATATTGATATGCTCACCTCTCCGGCGGCCCCTGGACATCACGCTGCTAACCGGGAGGCTTCTTTGTTTAAAATGCGCGCCTTTAGGACCTGCGAATGACGTCCCGGCTTCTGATTGGTCGCGTGCCGCCCATGTGACCGGCACGCGACCAATCAGAAGCCGTGACGTCATTCGCAGGTCCTCAATTCCTAGAATTAGGAGATTAGTGAATGAGAATGACGTCGCGGCTTCTGATTGGTCGCGTGCCGCCCATGTGACCGGCACGCGACCAATCAGAAGCCGCGACGTCATTCTCATTCACAAAAACTCCTAATTCTAGGAATTGAGGACCTGCGAATGACGTCATGGCTTCTGATTGGTCGCGTGCCGGTCACATGGGCGGCACGTGACCAATCAGAAGCCGGGACGTCATTCGCAGGTCCTAAAGGCGCGCATTTTAAACAAAGAAGCCTCCCGGTTAGCAGCGTGATGTCCAGGGGCCGCCGGAGAGGTGAGCATATCAATATTTTTTATTTTAATTCTTTATTTTACACATCCCTATGGATCCCAGGGCCTGAAGGAGAGTTTCCTCTCCTTCAGACCCTGGGAACCATGAGAATACCTTCCGATACTTGATGTCCCATTGACTTGTATTGGTATCGGATATCGGTATCGGCGATATCCGATATTTTTCGGGTATCGGTCGATACTATCCGATACCGATACTTTCAAGTATCGGACGGTATCGCTCAACACTACTTATCAGTGATGTGTGCCCTCAAATACTTTGCCAGAAATGTTACTTCAGCTGAGGACTGGAGTAACCTTACTGGGATAAGAAATGCTGACAATATTACTTAATTTGATGGGTGGGCAAAGCCACATCTTGACCTATCTCCCCCTAGCTCCATTCATTTTCTCAGAGATGCGCAAAATGTTTGTGCAACATTGCAATTGTGTAAAAATATTACAAGTTTTTTATAGTGTTCCTGCCAGTTTTCTGGCTTAAGCATGTTGATGAATCAATCCCTTATTGTCTGTATTTTGCTTAACAAATTTGTGTATGGCTTATGACAAATTTAACAAAAAAATATGTTTAGTAAGTAAATATTACAGACCATATAATAATGCAAAAAAACCTAAATACATTTTTGCTGCTTTACATTTAGTTTTGGCTTACCCAGGTACAAAAGGGTTTTCAGTCATGAGGAACATCATAGTGTAAATAACAAAAATGCTCTCACACACCAATCCACCACCACTCATCCATACCATTTCTACCACCTTTACCAGTCTATGAGTTTTCTATTCTTGTTTAACCAAAAAGCGGCCAAAAGCGTATATTGCTCTATCACAACAATTATGCAATGTTACCCAAAAACAAAAAACGTGAATCACAGAGCAAACATTTTATCAAATATAACTTTAATAATAAACAGTTCTGAGAGACATGATCATTAAAATGTACAGTACAGAACAAAGTTTGGACACACCTCATTTAAAGATTTTTCTGTATTTTCATGTCTATGAAAATTGTACATTCACACTAAAGGCACAAAACTATGAATTATCACATGTGGAACTATATACTTAACAAAAAAGTGTGAAACGACTGAAATTACGTCTTATATTCTAGGTTCTTCAAAGTAGTCACCTTTTGCTTTGATGACTGTTTGCACACTCTTGGCATTCTCTTGATGATCTTCAAGAGATAGTTACCAGGTCTTCCAACAATCTTGAAGGAGTTTCCAGAGAGGCTTAGCACTTGTTGGCTCTTTCAGCTTCACTCTGTAATCCAGCTCACCCCAAACCATCTCGATTGGGTTCAGGTCTGGTGACTGTTGAGGCCAGGTCATCTGACATAGCACCGCATCTCTCTCCTTCCTGGTCAAATAGCTCTTACACAGCCTGGAGGTGTGTTTGGGGTCATTATACTGTTGAAAAATAAATGATGGTCCAACTAAGTGCAAACCGGATGGAATAGCATGCCGCTACAAGATGCTGTGGTAGCCATGCTGGTTCAGTATGCCTTTAATTTTTAATAAATCCTCAACATTGTCACCAGCAAAGCACCCCCACACCTCCTCCTCCATGCTTCACAGTGGGAACCAGGCATGTAGGGTCCATCTGCTCACCTTTTCTGCGCTGCACAAAGACACGGTGGCTGGAACCAGAGATCTCAAATTTGGACTCATCAGACCAAAGCACAGATTTCCACTGATCTAATGTCTATTCCTTGTGCTCTCTAGCCAAACAAGTCTCTTCTGCTTGTTGCCTGTCCTTAGCAGTGGTTTCCTAGCAGCTATTTTACCATGAAGGCCTTCTGCACAAAGTCTCCTCTTAACAGTTGTTGTAGAGATGTGTCTGCTGCTAGAACTCAGTGTGGCATTGACCTGATCTCTAATCTGAGCTGCTGTTAACCTGCAATTTCTGAGGCTGGTGACTCGGATAAACTTATCCTCAGAAGCAGAGGTGACTCTTGGTCTTCTTTTCCTGTGGCGGTCCTCATGTAGGCCAGTTTCTTTGTAGCGCTTGATGGTTTTTGCCACTACACTTGGGGACACTTTCAAAGTTTTCCCAATTTTTTGGACTGACTGACCTTCATTTCTTAAAGTAATGATGGCCACTCATTTTTCTTTACTTAGCTGCTTTTTTCTTGCCATAATACAAATTCTAACAGTCTATTCAGTAGGACTATCAGCTGTGTATCCACCAGACTTCTGAAAAACACAACTGATGGTCCCAACCCCAGTTATAAGGCAAGAAATCCCATTTATTAAACCTGACAGGGCACACCTGTGAAGTGAAAACCATTCCAGGTGACTACTTCTTGAAGCTCATCAAGAGAATGCCAAGAGTGTGCAAAGCAGTCATCAAGGCAAAGGGTGGCTACTTTGAAGAACCTAGAATATAAGACATAATTTCTGTTGTTTCACACTTTTTTGTTAAGTATATAATTCTGCATGTGTTAATTCATAGTTTTGATGCCTTCAGTGTGAATGTACAATTTTAATAGTCATGAAAAGACAGAAAAAGCTTTAAATGAGAAGGTGTGTCCAAACTTTTGGTCTGTACTGTTTACAAAAGATAGTAATGACAGGGGTGGTGACACCTAAGTGCCACGCCCGGCAGGATTAAAGTACAAGTACAAAAACAGAATGAAAAAAATGTCCATCCAGTGATGTAAGTCAAGTATAATGAGGGAGGTAGCAGGGCTATATCAGACAATAATATGATTTTAAGGCTAAAAAGTGGCTCACACAAATACGCAGACAGAGATAAGGATACAAAGATAATCAGACCAATACAATATAATATGGGGAGACACAGTCAATTTAGCCAAATCTTATGCAAAGTCCATTATCCCAAACTAAAAACCTCTAGCGCTAATCCAAGTGTGCATAAGAGCAAAATAAGACAAGGAGGACAGTAGTTAAATCATAGCAGTAGTACTAACCTATATGCCAGACGTGGGAGAGAGGCCCCCAGGCATGCAGTACCTTATGAAAAGGCTGAACAAACAATTTAAAACAAAGGAAGAAATATTTGGAAGATACAAAACCATAAAAAAAGATTGGGCCTAGGTATGGAGATGGCAGTAGGACCGCATTATCAAATTGGGTGTTGTTGTATTAGGTCACTCACTCAACTGCTACTGTTGGCTTTTATTGTTGAAGGAAATATTGAGATTCTATGGGGTGAAACTAGTGTTTTCTTGGACAGCACATTGAGCTGTTGCAATAAGATGGACATAAAATACTGGAGAATACCTGAATTACTTTTATGACAACTTGTTCAATTTCTTTTTATAAAATTCAGATACATAATGTAAGGCATTATTCGTCAATGAGTGACAATATTTTAGTGAGCACTATTTTTTAACACCTAAAAATAAAGGTGAATGCAATGTACAGGTCCAGCCACCTATCCCTCAATAGAGAAACCAAACCAATCAATTTCTGCCACATTACATTGTTCTTCACACAGCATAATTAACCTAACATTCAGTGTTCGTTTAATTATGAGCATTTTTCCTGTGTCATTACGCCTGCTGAAGTTATATCATTTGTGCATCAATTATGGTGCACAAGGGTGGTCATTTATACAATAAACCTCAATGGGGCACTTATACAGCTCCAATATTATGATGAAACTGTAATGCTATTAAACAGATTAACCCAGACAGCTATTACATGAAAACAATTGAACTAAAATCACAACTAAGCATGGAAGCATTGACACCTATACAAAGGAAAGAAAGCTATTGTATTTCAGACCCAAGTGGGAAAAAAAAATCAAAGAAAAGTATTAGTAACTGACAGTTACCATAATCTACTTCATCAGATAAAATTAAATCAAATATCCTAGTTATTTAAAAACTTGGCTAATTAAATTCAAGACACTTTTAATAAAAAGAGGCAGCATGTTAAAAAAAATAGTGTCTTGAGCCTCAATGGCACGGAATGGGTTCGATTAACATTTAGGAAGGTCAGAGAGGAAAATGCTATGTTGTTTACACAGACAGAAGGTCAAAAGAGTGATCTTACTAAATCAATAGTTTCCTCAGACTTTTTTAGATCTTTAAAATGAGACTCATTTAAAAGAAAATGTTTAAAGACTAGCTTGTTAAATCTATCTCTTGTAGTGAATCTATTTATTACTTGCATTGAAATCTTTAAGATGTTTCTTAAGAAGTTTCTCTTACCTGTACTGTCATCATAGGCGATTGTAACTGTTTTCCACTTGAAAAACTGCACCAAATCAAGAATTGCTCGACTCAGTGAGGAAAAGTCTGGGTATAAGCTGACATAGAATGAATCCCTGTTATCTGAAACTTGATGTTTCCAGCGAGTTTGAATGTGTGGAACCCCAAGGGCATTACATATAGACTGCACTGCATTAGCCGAAGAGCTGTGCGATGGTCCAAATATAGCTGCAACTCCGAGTGACAACTGTTCACAAGCTAAAGAAAGAAAAAACAAATAACTGTTAGCTGTATATAATAAAATATAACTCATTATATAAGTATAGCAGAATATAACAACATTTACTTTACCAATTTGGTATGAAATGAAGATGAATTCAAAGTTAAAGTGTTAAAAATTTTTTCTTATGAATACAACCTTTTCAGATGAAAGCATGGCCAGAGATCAACCTATTGTTCCAAATCTAGCCATGGTTATTAAGATTGATGCAGTCAATTTGGCATTTCAATTAAGATTGCTGTTACAGGGGACTAAAATGAATGGTAAGTCATGTAATGCAGAAATGTTTACCCATCAGGGGCCAATAACAGGATGTGCCCATGATCCAAGAAGTGGCAGCACTTTGAACACATAGTATGTTCGCTGCGTCCACAGCGCTGCCATCTATTGAAAGAAGGTAAATCTGCATGTATTCATTGAACCTTGTGGATTTACCGCATTCAAAATATTTCCATTGATGTAATTTCTGTTGCAGAGACTAGCATCTCAACAAAAAAAATTGACATACTGCGGTCTTGAAATACGCGCCGCATGTCAGTGTCTGCAGATGTTCCGCAGGCGACTGTGCACAGTGCATAGTGTGTTTGATGCTGATTTGTTCCTGATTGTGGGCACACACCCTAATACGCTAAAGTGCTGGGGTGACCTAATATTAGGCATGTGTCCATAGACACAGCATCAACATTGCTTGAATGGCACTGGTCCAGGAGAAGTGAATTTGCTGTTTTTTAAAGTGATGCACTGTTTTCAAGAAGCGTAGTCTAACTAGTGGAGAACCCTTTTAAATGTAATAATTTGCCATAAATTGATACCAGTTTAATTTACAACCTAGTAACTTGGAAGAATGTAGATCATGGATGACCAATGGATATATAAGGGATATGATATCCCTTGTCAGATGCATCCACCACATCCATCTAGTAAAAAAAAGTACATGTTAAACGTATACCTGTTTAGAGTTTTAAAGAGACAGGTAACCAACTGATGTTTGCCTTCAAGATATTTTATGCCATACTTCTTAATATATGTTTGGTATAAAGACAGTCTAAGGAAGGACACTTATGTATATCTAAAGGACATGGTCCACTAGAGCTAAAACCATTTTGTGCAAGCATGTCTAATTGGGGGGAATCCTGAAAAATATTGAAAATCCTATTCTAAATACAGTAGTGCTCAAAAGTTTACATACCCAGGCAGATTTTTTGTTTTCTTGGCATTTTTTCAGAGAATATGAATGATAACACCAAAAGTTTTTCTCCACTAATGGTTAGTGGTTGGGTGAAGCCATTTATTGTCAAACTACTGTGTTTTCTCTTTTTAAATCATAATGACAACCCAAAACAGCCAAATGACCCTGATCAAAAGTTTGCATACCCCATTTCTTAATACCGTGTATTGCCCCCTCTAACATCAATGACAGCTTGAAGTCTTTTGTTATATTTGTGGATGAGGTTCTTTATTTTCTCAATGTTAAAGCTGTCCACTCTTCTTGGCAAAAAGCGTCCAGTCCCTGTTAATTCCTGGACAGTGTAGCATGAACTGCACACTTGAGATCTCCCCAAAGTGGTTCAATGATATTTAGGTCAGGAGACTGAGATGGACATTCCAGAACTTTCACTTTATTCTGCTGTACCAAATGACAGATTGACTTGGCCTTGTGTTTTGGATCATTGTCATGTTGGAACATCCAAGTACATCCCATGCACAGCTTCTGGGCTGACGAGTGCAAATTTGCCTTAAGTGTTTGCTGATAATGTGCTGCATTCATCTTTCCTTTTACCTTCACCAACTTTCCTGTGCCTATGTAGCTGACACATCTCACAAAACATCAGCGATCCACCTCCATGCTTTACAGAAGGAATGGTGTGTTAGGCATCAGGATTTTCCAGCTGCACGAGAATGATCCCAGGCCGTGTTGGGTGCTGTGGTCTACCATTTGGTCCCGGCCACTGGAACTGCTGCTCAGCATAGACATCGGTCCCAACATCTTGCTTAAGTTCGTGCCACACCTTTGGCTACTGCTGGCTCTCCAGTCAAGTCTATAATAACCAGTATATTGCCCGCGCCGCATTGCGCACTGGATTCTAAGTCCAGAAATTAATTTACTGAGCATGTCCATTATGTGGTGCCTTCTCATTGGTGCTCGGACGTCGCTTGCTCTGGTGATGTGACAGATCTGGATTGGCCCACGTGTGTTGTCACAGTGAGTGTTTGGGGTGGAGCTTTGGGTATAAAAGGCTCCCAGTGACGCACACAGGCGTGCTAGTATCATTTATATTCAGCAATGTGGGAGGAGACTCTACCACTCTACCTGTAAGTGTTGTATGTCTGTCTAGCTTTAGGACTGTACACTTAGGCAGGCAACTGGCATCTGAGGGGGTAATAAGCTGCTTAGCTTAGCATCTGGTTCCTACATGTGTGCTGTTAGCACAGTAGAGTTCCAGAGCAAGCAAAACCCTAGTCACTGTATTAAGCTCAGAGCATCTGTTCCATTTCTGTGTGCAAGTGACGCAGCTCAGTTGCAGAGCATTTCTTTCATTTCTGTGTGTGAGTGACACAGCTCTGTTGCAAAGCATCTCTTTCATTTCTGTGTGCGAATGACGCAGCTCTGTTGCAGAGTATCTCTCATTTCTGTTTGCGAGTGGCACAGCTCTGTTGCAGAGCAGCTCTTTCGCTTCTGTGTGTTCAAGTGATCATTCGCCATGTGCTCCATCATTCTACTCTAGCAGCAGTTTTCCATCTCTCCAAGGTGGACCCCGGGTGTTGGGGTAGGCGGAACGCACCGAATATATTTATTAAATGAGATAGGTGAGTTCGCAACCCAGGATACACCGTGCAGGAAAGAAACTGCTGCTAAGCAAGGCGGCGAAGCAAATTAGTATAAACAAACTCTGTTACTTCACAGAGCCCGTAGTAACGAGGATGCTGTGCCCTGTTTAGCTCACAGGGGACACAGCTACTATGTAGAGCTGACAGTGGTCATGCAGTCCAGCCAACACGCAGCTCCTCTCCGGTGGAGCCGGAATTCTAATGGCTATTAGCCAGCCCTGAATTCAGTCATAAACTCCTCGCCGAAGGTGCCAGCATTCTAGGGGCTTATTTCAGCTGGGTCCCTGACTGCATACACAAAACTCCTCGCCGGAGGTGCCAGCATTCTAGGGACTTATTTCAGCTGGGTCCCTGACCACACACACGACCACACTGGCGCTGAGCTCGTACATATTTGATACTAGCGCATGGCCGTGTGGTCATGAGAACTGTTGTGAATTCTGTGGCAGAGCTCCCTCCTGTGGTCACAAGTGGTACTTCGGCTGATTCTCTCTGTGAGTTTCCGTTGGTGGAGGAAAGTGGTACTGCGGCTTCTGAGTTTCCTTCCTCAGGTGATGTGGTGAAGTCGTTAGGTGCTGCTCTATTTAACTCCACCTAGTGCTTTGATCCTGGCCTCCAGTCAATGTTCTAGTATTGGACCTGTGTCCTCCTGGATCGTTCCTGTGGCCTGCTGCTCTGCATAGCTAAGTTCTGCTTTGCTATTTTGTTTGCTGTTTTTTCTGTCCAGCTTGTCTATTTGTTTTTTCCTGCTTGCTGGAAGCTCTGGGAGGCAGAGGGTGTATCTCCGTGCCGTTAGTTCGGTACGGAGGGTCTTTTTGCCCCCTTTGCGTGGTTTTTGTAGGGTTTTGTGTTGACCGCAAAGTTACCTTTCCTATCCTCGCTCTGTTCAGAAGGTCGGGCCTCACTTTGCTAAATCTATTTCATCTCTGCGTTTGTCTTTTCATCTTAACTCACAGTCATTATATGTGGGGGCTGCCTTTTCCTTTGGGGTATTTCTCTGAGCCAAGGTAGGCTTATTTTCTATTTTCAGGCTAGCTAGTTTCTCAGGCTGTGCCGAGTTGCATAGGGAGCGTTAGGCACAATCCACGGCTGCCTCTAGTGTGGTTGGAGAGGATTAGGGATTGCGGTCAGCAGAGTTCCCACGTCTCAGAGCTCGTTCTATGTTTTTGGGTTATTGTCAGGTCACTGTATGTGCTCTGAACTCTATGTCCATTGTGGTACTGAATTACCTTATCATAACAGTACTGGAGGCCCAAAGTACTAATGATTCTCAATAGAGGGAAAAAAGAAGTTCTGAGACCATTTTTTTTTTCTCTGCACTGTGTTTTGCCTTTTTTTCCCCCCAGACATTTTGGTGGTTCAGGACACAGGTGTAGCGATGGACATTAAAGGTCTGTCTTCATGTGTGGATCAGCTCACGGCAAGAGTACAAAATATTCAAGACTTTGTGGTTCAGAATTCTATGTTAGAACTGAGAATTCCTATTCCTGATTTGTTTTTTGGAGATAGAACTAAATTTCTGAGTTTCAAAAATAATTGTAAACTATTTCTGGCTTTGAAACCTCGCTCCTCTGGTGACCCAGTTCAACAAGTTAGGATCATTATTTCTTTTTTACGTGGCGACCCTCAGGACTGGGCATTTTCTCTTGCGTTAGGAGATCCTGCATTAAGTAATATCGATGCGTTTTTCCTGGCGCTCGGATTGCTGTACGATGAACCTAATTCAGTGGATCAGGCAGAGAAGAATTTGCTGGCTCTGTGTCAGGGTCAGGATGAGATAGAGGTATATTGTCAGAAATTTAGAAAGTGGTCTGTACTCACTCAATGGAATGAAGGTGCGCTCGCAGCTATTTTCAGAAAAGGTCTCTCTGAAGCCCTTAAGGATGTCATGGTGGGATATCCTATGCCTGCTGGTCTGAATGAGTCTATGTCTTTGGCCATTCAGATCGGTCGACGCTTGCGTGAGCGTAAATCTGTGCACCATTTGGTGGTATTACCTGAGCTTAAACATGAGCCTATGCAGTGCGATAGGACTTTGACCAGAGTTGAACGGCAAGAACACAGACGTCTGAATGGGCTGTGTTTCTACTCTGGTGATTCCACTCATGCTATCTCTGATTGTCCTAAGCGCACTAAGCGGTTCGCTAGGTCTGCCACCATTGGTACGGTACAGTCAAAATGTCTTCTGTCCGTTACCTTGATCTGCTCTTTGTCATCGTATTCTGTCATGGCATTTGTGGATTCAGGCGCTGCCCTGAATTTGATGGACTTGGAGTATGCTAGGCGTTGTGGGTTTTTCTTGGAGCCCTTGCAGTGTCCTATTCCATTGAGAGGAATTGATGCTACGCCTTTGGCCAAGAATAAGCCTCAGTACTGGACCCAGCTGACCATGTGCATGGCTCCTGCACATCAGGAGGTTATTCGCTTTCTGGTGTTGCATAATCTGCATGATGTGGTCGTGTTGGGGTTGCCATGGCTACAAGTCCATAATCCAGTATTAGATTGGAAATCCATGTCTGTGTCCAGCTGGGGTTGTCAGGTGGTACATGGTGATGTCCCATTTCTGACTATTTCGTCATCCACCCCTTCTGAGGTTCCAGAGTTCTTGTCTGATTACCGGGATGTATTTGATGAGCCCAAGTCCGATACCCTACCTCCGCATAGGGATTGTGATTGTGCTATCGATTTGATTCCTGGTAGTAAATTCCCAAAAGGTCGACTGTTTAATTTATCTGTGCCTGAGCACGCCGCTATGCGGAGTTATGTGAAGGAGTCCTTGGAGAAGGGGCATATTCGCCCGTCATCGTCGCCATTAGGAGCAGAGTTCTTTTTTGTAGCCAAGAAGGATGGTTCACTGAGACATTGTATAGATTACCGCCTTCTAAATAAGATCACGGTTAAATTTCAGTACCCCTTGCCGTTGTTATCTGATTTGTTTGCTCGGATTAAGGGGGCTAGTTGGTTCACCAAGATAGATCTTCGTGGTGCGTATAATCTTGTGCGTATTAAGCGAGGCGATGAATGGAAAACTGCATTTAATACGCCCGAGGGCCATTTTGAGTATCTAGTAATGCCATTCGGACTTGCCAATGCTCCATCAGTGTTTCAGTCCTTTATGCATGACATCTTCCGAGAGTACCTGGATAAATTCCTGATTGTGTACTTGGATGACATTTTGATCTTCTCAGATGATTGGGAGTCTCATGTGAAGCAGGTCAGAACGGTGTTTCAGGTCCTGCGTGCTAATTCTTTGTTTGTGAAGGGATCAAAGTGTCTCTTTGGTGTTCAGAAGGTTTCATTTTTGGGGTTCATCTTTTCCCCTTCTACTATCGAGATGGACCCTGTTAAGGTCCAAGCCATCCATGATTGGACTCAGCCGACATCTCTGAAAAGTCTGCAAAAGTTCCTGGGCTTTGCTAATTTTTATCGTCACTTCATCTGCAATTTTTCTAGTATTGATAAACCATTGACCGATTTGACCAAGAAGGGTGCTGATGTGGTCAATTGGTCTTCTGCTGCTGTGGAAGCTTTTCAAGAGTTGAAGCGTCGTTTTTCTTCTGCCCCTGTGTTGTGTCAACCAGATGTTTCGCTTCCGTTCCAGGTCGAGGTTGATGCTTCTGAGATTGGAGCAGGGGCTGTTTTGTCGCAGAGAAGTTCTGATTGCTCGGTGATGAAACCATGCGCCTTCTTTTCCAGGAAGTTTTCGCCTGCTGAGCGAAATTATGATGTGGGCAATCGAGAGTTGCTGGCCATGAAGTGGGCATTCGAGGAGTGGCGTCATTGGCTTGAAGGAGCTAAGCATCGCGTGGTGGTCTTGACTGATCATAAGAACTTGACTTATCTCGAGTCTGCCAAGCGGTTGAATCCTAGACAGGCTCGTTGGTCGCTGTTTTTTGCCCGTTTTGACTTTGTGATTTCGTACCTTCCGGGCTCTAAAAATGTGAAGGCGGATGCTCTGTCTAGGAGTTTTGTGCCCGACTCTCCGGGTTTATCTGAGCCGGCGGGTATCCTCAAAGAGGGAGTAATTGTGTCTGCCATCTCCCCTGATTTGCAGCGGGTGCTGCAAAAATTTCAGGCTAATAAACCTGATCGTTGCCCAGCGGAGAAACTGTTTGTCCCTGATAGGTGGACGAATAAAGTTATCTCTGAGGTTCATTGTTCGGTGTTGGCTGGTCATCCTGGAATCTTTGGTACCAGAGAGTTAGTGGCTAGATCCTTTTGGTGGCCATCTCTGTCGCGGGATGTGCGTACTTTTGTGCAGTCCTGTGGGATTTGTGCTCGGGCTAAGCCCTGCTGTTCTCGTGCCAGTGGGTTGCTTTTGCCCTTGCCGGTCCCGAAGAGGCCTTGGACACATATCTCTATGGATTTTATTTCAGATCTTCCCGTCTCTCAAAAGATGTCAGTCATTTGGGTGGTCTGTGATCGCTTCTCTAAGATGGTCCATTTGGTACCTTTGTCTAAATTACCTTCCTCCTCTGATTTGGTGCCATTGTTCTTCCAGCATGTGGTTCGTTTACATGGCATTCCAGAGAATATCGTTTCTGACAGAGGTTCCCAGTTTGTTTCGAGGCTTTGGCGAGCCTTTTGTGGTAGGATGGGCATTGACTTGTCTTTTTCCTCGGCTTTCCATCCTCAGACTAATGGCCAGACCGAATGAACCAATCAGACCTTGGAAACATATCTGAGATGCTTTGTTTCTGCTGATCAGGATGACTGGGTGTCCTTTTTGCCTTTGGCTGAGTTCGCCCTTAATAATCGGGCCAGCTCGGCTACCTTGGTTTCGCCGTTTTTCTGCAACTCTGGATTCCATCCTCGTTTCTCTTCAGGGCAGGTTGAGTCTTCGGACTGTCCTGGTGTGGATACTGTGGTGGACAGGTTGCAGCAGATTTGGACTCATGTAGTGGACAATTTGACCTTGTCCCAGGAGAAGGCTCAACGTTTCGCTAATCGCAGACGCTGTGTGGGTCCCCGACTTCGTGTTGGGGATTTGGTTTGGTTATCTTCTCGTCATAATCCTATGAAGGTTTCCTCTCCTAAGTTTAAACCTCGTTTCATTGGTCCGTATAGGATTTCTGAGGTTCTTAATCCTGTGTCTTTTCGTCTGACCCTTCCAGATTCTTTTTCCATACATAACGTATTTCATAGGTCATTGTTGCAGAGATACGTGGCACCTATGGTTCCATCTGTTGATCCTCCTGCCCCGGTTATGGTGGAGGGGGAGTTGGAGTATATTGTGGAGAAGATTTTGGATTCTCGTGTTTCAAGACAGAAACTCCAGTATCTGGTTAAGTGGAAGGGTTATGCTCAGGAAGATAATTCCTGGGTCTTTGCCTCTGATGTCCATGCTCCCGATCTTGTTCGTGCCTTTCATATGGCTCATCCTGGTCATCCTGGGGGCTCTGGTGAGGGTTCGGTGACCCCTCCTCAAGGGGGGGGTACTGTTGTGAATTCTGTGGCAGAGCTCCCTCCTGTGGTCACAAGTGGTACTTCGGCTGATTCTCTCTGTGAGCTTCCGTTGGTGGAGGAATGTGGTACTGCGGCTTCTGAGTTTCCTTCCTCAGGTGATTTGGTGAAGTCGTTAGGTGCTGCTCTATTTAACTCCACCTAGTGCTTTGATCCTGGCCTCCAGTCAATGTTCTAGTATTGGACCTGTTTCCTCCTGGATCGTTCCTGTGGCCTGCTGCTCTGCATAGCTAAGTTCTGCTTTGCTATTTTGTTTGCTGTTTTTTCTGTCCAGCATGTCTATTTGTTTTTTCCTGCTTGCTGGAAGCTCTGGGACGCAGAGGGTGTACCTCCGTGCCATTAGTTCAGTACGGAGGGTCTTTTTGCCCCCTTTGCGTGGTTTTTGTAGGGTTTTGTGTTGACTGCAAAGTTACCTTTCCTATCCTCGCTCTGTTCAGAAAGTCGGGCCTCACTTTGCTAAATCTATTTCATCTCTGCGTTTGTCTTTTCATCTTAACTCACAGTCATTATATGTGGGGGCTGCCTTTTCCTTTGGGGTATTTCTCTGAGGCAAGGTAGGCTTATTTTCTATCTTCAGGCTAGCTAGTTTCTCAGGCTGTGCCGAGTTGCATAGGGAGCGTTAGGCGCAATCCACGGCTGCCTCTAGTGTGGTTGGAGAGGATTAGGGATTGCGGTCAGCAGAGTTCCCACGTCTCAGAGCTCGTTCTATGTTTTTGGGTTATTGTGAGGTCACTGTATGTGCTCTGACCTCTATGTCCATTGTGGTACTGAATTACCTTATCATAACAGAGAACCTTTTATAGCTGCAGCAACTTCAGGACCTTCCTAGAAGGACCAATGGAAGGCTGCCACAGAACTTGATCAGGTACAGGGCCTTCCTGGAGGACCAATGGAAGTTGCTGCAGTACCTGAGCATGTGACCCTAGACCTCCACTGAGAGATCTTACCCTGGGCATGCTCAGTGTGTGCAAGCAGGACTTAGTCCCAGAAAAGCCTGCTCATCGCAGACCAGTGCAGGGTACAATAGCAGAGCCTGGAGAGGCAGCAGTAACCCTTTGCACAGTATCAGATTCAATGAGACGCTGGGACCGACGTCTCCGCTGAGCAGGCTCCACTGCAGCTGATGCAGAATGGGAGACCGCAGCAGACACAGCTCGAGATTCCCCCTGCACAGTGGCGGGAACTTGACTTCTAAAATTACCACCCCTACTAGGGCCCCCCACTCCTTGAGCCTCGCTACGCTCAAAAGCTGCAATGAGCAGCGGAGCCTGAATGCGCTCCACAGGTTCCCAGGTTCTGTCCTCTGGACCGTGACCCTTCCAGTCCACCAGATAAAATTTCTTGCCACGTACCACCTTGCACCCTACAATAGCATTCACCTCAAACTCATCTGTGGATGAACCTGACATCCCGGCTGATGACTTGGAAAACCGGGACAAATGGACAGGCTTTAAGAGAGAGACGTGGAAGGTGTTGGTGATACCAAGGCGGGGAGGAATGGCTAAACGGTAGACGACAGGGTTGACCTGTTCCAGAACCTTGAATGGGCCAATATAGCGAGGCGCAAACTTAGTGGACTCAACTTGCAGCCTGATGTTACGGGTGGAGAGCCACACCATGTCGCCAGGAGCAAAGGTAGGAGCAGGGCGCTGGTGTGTATCATCAGAAACCCTCATTCTCTCCTTGGAGGCCCGGATGGCATCCTATGTGCGGTCCCAAATGTCATGTGCCTCCACCGCCTAGTCTGCCACCCTAGAATCGGTGGATGACACGGGCATGGGCACAGGGACACGCGGATGCTGGCCGTAATTAAGGAGAAAAGGAGTCTGCCCAGTGGAATCGGCTACTGCGTTGTTCAAGGCAAATTCCGCCCAAGGTAGCAAAGATGCCCAGTCATCCTGCCTAGCAGAGACAAAATGTCGCAAGTATGTCACCAGAGTCTGGTTGGTCCTCTCTACCAACCCATTCGTCTCGGGATGATGTGCAGAGGAGAGATTGAACTCTATGCTGAGTAAACGGCAGAGCTCTCTCCAAAACCGAGACATGAACTGGGGACCCCGGTCGCTGACAATATTATCAGGCATTCCATGTAAACGGAAAGTATGCTTTATGAATAACGCCGCCAAGGCCCGTGCAGAAGGTAACCGTGGAAGCAGCACCAAGTGCACCATATCAGAGAAATGATCAGTGACAACACAGATAACGGTGTAGCTACGAGACTTGGGTAAGCCCACCACAAAGTCCATCCCGCCCATCTCCCAGGGCCTGTCTGCAACCGGCAGGGGGTAAAGCAGCCCAGCAGGCCGTTACCAATGAGACCGATTCTGGGCGCAGGAAACGCATGCCCGAATATAGTCCCCGACAGCACGGGCCATATGTGGCCACCATTATGTCCTCGCCAAAAGCTCAGATGTCCTTTTGGTCCCAAAATGCCCACCCACTCTGGATGAGTGAGCCCAAGAGAAAACCTACGGTCGCAAATTCGCTGGCACGAAAGTCTTGCCCGGGGGCATGGACTCTAGCAAAGCCGGAGCCACAGTTCTTAGACTCTCAGAAGGGACAATTAGCCGTGGCTCCTCCTCCTCAGATGACACTACAGAGCGGGAGAGAGCGTCGGCACTAATGTTCTTCTCCCCGGAGAGAAAATGAAGAGTAAAATGAAACCGGGAGAAGAACAGGGACCATCTAGCCTGGCGAGAATTCAGCTGCTGGGCCGTCTGTAAATAAACCAAGTTCTTGTGGTCAGTGAATACCTGGAATGGAAAGCGAGCTCCCTCCAAGAGGTTTCTCAACTCTGAGAAAGCCAACTTCATGGCTAGCAACTCCCTGTCCCTGATGGAATAATTCCTCTCAGCCGGTGTGAAGGTCTTGGAGAAGAAGAAGCAAGGATGCTTCCGACCTTGAGCATCCTTTTGGAAAAGGACTTCTCCAGCACCAACGGATAAGGCATCCACCTCCATGATAAATGGCTTATCTACATCGGGACGATGTAGAATGGGAGAGCTAGCGAAGTGTGACTTAATTAAGAGAAAGGCCTTGGAGACCTCCTCCGACCACAACCTGGGATTTGCTCCCTTCTTGGTGAGGGCAACCAAGGGAGTAGGGTTGAGCGAAACGGGTCGGCCATTTTCAGAAGTCGCCGACTTTTGGCAAAGTCGGGTTTCATGAAACCCGACCCGACCCCTGTGTGGGGTCGGCCATGAGGTCGGCGATCTTCTGAATCTGGTATCGGAATTCAGATACCGAGTTCCGATATGTTTGCGATATCGGGAATCAGTATCGGAATCCATATTTAAGTGTAAAATAAAGAATCAAAATAAAAAATATTGATATACTTACCCTCGGACGCGCCCTGGTACTAACCGGCAGCCTTCCTTCCTAAGAATGAGCGCGTGAAGGACCTGCGGTGACGTCGCGGCTTGTGATTGGTCACGTGAGCGGTCACATGGGCGGTCACGTGACCAATCACAAGCCGCGACGTCATCTAAGGTCCTTCACGCGCTCATTCTTAGGAAGGAAGGCTGCCGGTTAGTACCAGGGCGCGTCCGAGGGTGAGTATATCAATATTTTTTATTTTGATTCTTTATTTTACACATTAATATGGATCCCAGGGCCTGAAGGAGAGTTTCCTCTCCTTCAGACCCTGGGAACCATAGTATCCCATTGCACTGCATTGGGTTTCGTGTTTCGGCCGACCCCGACCCCGACTTTTTTATATGATCGGCCGATTTCACTCGACCCGACTTTTGAGAAAGTCGGGTTTCATGAAACCCGACCCGATCTTATAAAAATAAAAGTCGCTCAACTCTACAAGGGAGCTAACAAAGTTGAGAAGTGTGGGATGAACTGATGATAGTAATTAATGAACCCCATAAAGCGCTGCACCGCTTTAAGTGAATGGGGTTCCTGCCACTCCATCACAGCCTGTAGCTTGGCAGGATCCATAGCCAAACCCTGGGCAGAGATGATATAACCAAGGAAAGGCAAGGACTCCTGCTCAAACACACACTTCTCCAACTTGGCGTAGAGGAAGTTTGCCCATAAGAGGTTGAAGACTTTGAGAACATCTCTCCGATGGGAGTCAATATCTGGAGAGTAGATGAGAATATCATCCAGATAAACTACGACCGAGGTGGTGAGCATATCCCAGAAGATGTAGTTCACAAGGTCTTGGAAAATGGCTGGGGCATTACAGAGCCCGAAGGGCATCACCAGATATTCATAGTGCCCATCCCTGGTGTTAAAAGCCGTCTTCCATTCATCCCCCTCATGGATGCGAATCAGGTTGTAAGCACCCCGCAGATCTAATTTAGTAAATACCCTTGCTCCCCGAAGCCTATCAAAAACCTCAGATATCAGGGGTAGTGGGTACTTGTTCTTAATGGTGATGGTGTTAAGACCCCTGTAGTCTATGCATGGACGTAAGTCTCCACTCTTCTTCTGCATGAAGAAGGACCCAGCCCCTGCAGGTGACACTGACTTCCTAATGAATCCTCTTGTCAGATTCTCTTGGATGTACTGAGGCATTGCCTCTGTTTCTGGGAGACATAATGGATAGACTCGACCCCGGGGAGGCTCAGCACCAGGCAAGAGGTCAATAGGACAGTCATAGGGGCAGTGAGGCGGAAGGGTCTCCGCAGCCCTTTTGGAGAACACGTCCTCATAGGGCCAATAGTGCTTGGGGAGAGAGGAAAGATCTGCAGGTACCTCTGTTGTAGCAACCTGAACGCACTCCCTCTGACATCTTTCCTCACAGGATTTACTCCATCCCAAAATTCTCCCTGAGGACCACTCTATATGAGGAGAATGATAGCGTAGACATGGTATCCCCAACAGGACCTCATCAATTCCCTCAGGAATAACTAATAGAGAGATAATCTCCTGATGTGATGGAGACACAGAAAGAGTGAAAGGAATGGTTTGGTGGGTAATCTGTGAGGGTAGTGTCGACCCATTTACCACTCGAACGGTTACTGGTTTGTCAAGCATCACCAGGTGTATTGTGTGACGCTGGCGAAAGCAGATGGCATAAAATTACCCTCCGCCCCAGAGTCCACACATAGCTCTACCATAAGAGTGGATGGGCATATGGTAATATTCCCCTTAAAGGAAAATTTAGAGGCAAATGTCGCCGTGTCTAGTGTACCTCCTCCAACTGCCACTAGACGCTGATGTTTCCCCGACCGCTGAGGACACTTGGAGGCAAGATGTCCTGACTGCCGGTAAACATGACAGACCTTAAGTGCACGAGCGGACTGGGACTTGGACCCCGCTTGTGTCACCTCTATGGCCTCATGTGACTCAGACACCTGGACTGGAGATTCTAAAGGTCTGGCGAAGGTGGGAGCCAGCCGAAACCTCTGCCTACACTGGGCTCGCTCCAACCTTCGCTCGTTAAAATGAAGGTCTATGCGATTTGATACAGCTATGAGCTCCTCCTGTGTGGCGGGAATCTCCCTAGTGGTTAAAGCATCCTTCACATTGTCAGCCAGCCCCCTCCAAAATACAGGAATGAGGGTTTTATCTGGCCATTCCAACTCAGATGATAATGTCCGGAAGTGGATGGCAAAATGGCTGACTATGGTCGAACCCTGAGTCAAAGCCAGCAGTTGGAGTGCTGTATCATGGGTGACTTGAGGTCCTACAAAGACCTGTTTCAGAGTGTCCAGAAACCAAGGAACACTCCGCATCAAATGATCGTTGCGCTCCCACAGCGGCGTAGCCCACTCCAAAGCTCTGTCTGACAGGATAGAGATTATGAATCCCAACTTTGCCCGCTCTGTGGGAAAACGTACAGCCAGGAGCTCGAGGCACATACCACACTGGCTCACGAAACCCCTACAGGACTTACTATCCCCAGAGTATTTTTCAGGCAATGGGAGGTGAGATAAAGTTGGAACAGAGGTGGCAGTGGGTAAAGCTGCTGCAGCCACGCTAGCAGCCTGAACAGCTATTGCGGTAACATCCACCGCCGAGGTTGCACGCTCAAGAGACGCCAACCGGCCCTCCAGCAGCTGGATGTACCCCTGCAATCGCTGTTCATCCGCCATTACTTAGCCAGATCCTGGCGCTAGTATACTGTTAGGGTTGGCGGAACGCACTGAATATATTTATTAAATGAGATAGGTGCGTTCGCAACCAGGGATCCACTGTGCAGGAAAGAACCTGCTGCAAAGCAAGGCGGCGAAGCAAATTAGTATAAACCAACTCTGTTACTTCACAGAGCCTGTAGTAAAGAGGATGCTGTGCCTTGTTTAGCTCACAGGGGACACAGCTACTATGTAGAGCCGACAGTGGTCATGCAGTCCAACCAACACGCAGCTCCTCTCTGGTGGAGCCAGAATTCTAATGGCTATTAGCCAGCCTGAATTCAGATATAAACTCCTCGCCGGAGGTGTCAGCATTCTAGGGGCTTATTTCAGCCGGGTCCCTGGGTCCCTGACTGCATACACAAAACTCCTCACCAGAGGTGCCAGCATTCTAGGGGCTTATTTCAGCCGGGTCCCTGACCACACTGGCGCTGAGCTCGTACATATTTGATACTAGCGCATGGCCGTGCAGTCATGAGAACCTTTTATAGCTGCAGCAACTTCAGGACCTTCCTAGAAGGACCAATGGAAGGCTGCCACAGAACTTGATCATGTACAGGGTCTTCCTGGAGGACCAATGGAAGTTGCTGCAGTACCTGAGCATGTGACCCTAGACCTCCACTGAGAGATCTTACCCTGGGCATGCTCAGTGTGTGCAAAGCAGGACTTAGTCCCAGAAAAGCCTGCTCGTCGCAGACCAGTGCAGGGTACAATAGCAGAGCCTGGAGAGGCAGCAGTAACCCTTTGCACAGTATCAGATTCAATGAGACGCTGGGACTGACATCTCTGCTGAGCAGGCTTCACTGCAGCCGATGCAGAATGGGAGACGGCAGCAGACACAGCTCGAGATTCCCCCTGTGCGGCAGCGGGAACTTGACTCCTAACACCGGGTTGCGATTGTGCTTTATTATTTATTTTATTTAGCGCAATCCACCATCCCTAACAGCATTCTAGCAGCAGAGTCTGGCTAGCAATAGCGGACAAGCAGCGACTTCAGCAGTACATTCAACAGCTGGAGAGCAGGCTGACCACTCTTGAATGGGTGACTGCAACTGTTGATGTTGCTTCCATGGCAAATCAGGCAGCCAGCCAAGCAGCCTTTAACCCCTTCCCGACCCATGACGCCACGTAGGCGTCATGAAAGTCGGTGCCAATCCGACCCATGACGCCTATGTGGCGTCATGGAAAGATCGCGTCCCTGCAGATCCGGTGAAAGGGTTAACTCCCATTTCACCCGATCTGCAGGGACAGGGGGAGTGGTAGTTTAGCCCAGGGGGGGTTGCTTCACCCCCTCGTGGCTACGATCGCTCTGATTGGCTGTTGAAAGTGAAACTGCCAATCAGAGCGATTTGTAATATTTCACCTATTATAACGGGTGAAATATTACAATCCAGCCATGGCCGATGCTGCAATAACATCGGCCATGGCTGGAAATACTAATGTGCCCCCACCCCACCCCACCGATCGCACCCCCAGCCCCCCGATCTGGCCGGTACACTGCTCCGGCTCCCCTCCATCCAGTGCACCGCTCCCCCCCGTGCTCCGTTCCACGCCTGCCGCGCTCCGATTCCCCCCCGTGTTCCGATCCCCCCCCGTGGTCCCCCCCACCCCATCATACTTACCGATCCTGCCGGGGTCCCGTCCGTCTTCTCCCTGGGTGCCGCCTTCTTCCAAAATGGCGGGCGCATGCGCAGTGCGCCCGCCGAATCTGCCGGCCGGCAGATTCGTTCCAAAGAGCATTTTGATCACTGAGATAGATTATATCTCAGTGATCAAAATAAAAAAAATAATAAATGACCCCCCCCCCTTTGTCACCCCCATAGGTAGGGACAATAAAAAAATAAAGAAATTTTTTTTTCCACTAATGTTAGAATAGGGTTAGGGTTAGGGTTAGGGGTAGGGTTAGGGGTAGGGTTAGGGTTAGGGTTAGGGGTAGGGTTAGGGGTAGGGCTAGGGTTAGGGCTAGGGATAGGGTTAGGGGTAGGGTTAGGGTTAGGGGTAGGGTTAGGGCTAGGGGTAGGGTTAGGGGTAGGGTTAGGGTTAGGGGTAGGGTTAGGGCTAGGGTTAGGGTTTCGGTATGTGCACACGTATTCTGCTCCTCTGCGGATTTTTACGCTGCGGATTTGATAAATCCGCAGTGCTAAACCGCTGCGGATTTATGGCGGATTTACCGCGTTTTTTTCTGCGCATTTCACTGCGGTTTTACAATTTGAGCAGTTGTAAAACCGCTGCGGAATCCGCACAAAGAAGTGACATGCTGCGGAATGTAAACCGCTGCGTTTCCGTGCAGTTTTTCTGCAGCATGTGTACAGCGATTTTTGTTTCCCATAGGTCTACATTGAACTGTAAACTCATGGGAAACTGCTGCGGATCTGCAGCGTTTTCCACAGTGTGCACATACCTTTAGAATTAGGCTATGTGCACACGGTGCGGATTTGGCTGCGGATTGGCCGCTGCGGATTCGCAGCAGTATTCCATCAGGTTTACAGTACCATGTAAACATATGAAAAACCAAATCCGCTGTGCCCATGGTGCAGAAAATACCGCGCGGAAACGCTGCGTTGTATTTTCCGCAGCATGTCAATTCTTTGTGCGGATTCCGCGGCGTTTTACACCTGTTCCTCAATGGGAATCCGCAGGTGAAATCCGCACAAAAAACACTGGAAATCCGCGGTAAATCCGCAGGTAAAACGCAGTGCCTTTTACCCGCGGATTTTTCAAAAATGGTGCGGAAATATCTCACACGAATCCGCAACGTGGGCACATAGCCTTAGGGTTAGGGTTGGAATTAGGGTTGTGGTTAGGGTTGTGATTAGGGTTATGGCTACAGTTGGGATTAGGGTTAGGGGTGTGTTGGGGTTAGTGTTGGAGGTAGAATTGAGGGGTTACCACTGTTTAGGCACATCAGGGGTCTCCAAACGCAACATGGCGCCACCATTGATTCCAGCCAATCTCGTATTCAAAAAGTCAAATGGTGCTCCCTCACTTCCGAGCCCTGACGTGTGCCCAAACAGTGGTTTACCCCCACATATGGGGTATCAGTGTACTCAGGATAAACTGCGCAACAATTACTGGGGTCCAATTTCTCCTGTTACCCTTGTGAATCTAAAAAAATGCTTGCTAAAACATCATTTTTGAGGAAAGAAAAATGATTTTTTATTTTCACGGCTCTGCGTTGTAAACGTCTGTGAAGCACTTGGGGGTTCCATCAAAGTCTGCATTTCAAAAGTCACTACTTCCCTTCTGAGCCCCGACGTGTGCCCAAACAGTGGTTTACCCCCACACATGGGGTATCAGCGTACTCAAGAGAAACTGGACAACAACAATTGGGGTCCAATTTCTCCTGTTACCCTTGGGAAAATAAAAAATTCTGGGCTAAATAATTATTTTTGAGGAAAGAAAACGTATTTATTATTTTCACGGCTCTGCATTATAAACTTCTATGAAGCACTTGGGGGTTCAAAGTGCTCACCACACATCTAGATAAGTTCCTTTCGGGGTCTAGTTTCCAAAATGGGGTCACTTGTGTGGGGTTTCTACTGTTTAGGCACATCAGGGGCTCTGCAAACGCAACGTGACGCCCGCAGAGCATTCCATCAAAGTCTGCATTTCAAAACGTCACTACTTCACTTCCGAGCCCCAACGTGTGCCCAAACAGTGGTTTACCCCCACATATGGGGTATCACCGTACTCCGGAGAAACTGGACAACAAATATTGGGGTCAAATTTCTCCTGTTACCCTTGGGAAAATTAAAAAATTCTGGGCTAAATAATTATTTTTGAGGAAAGAAAACGTATTTATTATTTTCACGGCTCTGCATTATAAACTTCTATGAAGCACTTGGGGGTTCAAAGTGCTCACCACACATCTAGATAAGTTCCTTTCGGGGTCTAGTTTCCAAAATGGGGTCACTTGTGGGGGGTTTCTACTGTTAAGCCACATCAGGGGCTCTGCAAACGCAACGTGACGCGCACAGAGCATTCCATCAAAGTCTGCATTTCAAAACGTCACTACTTCACTTCCGAGCCTCGGCATGTGCCCAAACAGTGGTTTACCCCCACATATGGGGTATCAGCGTACTCAGGAGAAACTGGACAACAACTTATGGGGTCTAATTTCTCCTGTAACCCTTGGGAAAATTAAAAATTCTGGGCTAAATAATTATTTTTGAGGAAAGAAAACGTATTTATTATTTTCACGGCTCTGCATTATAAACTTCTATGAAGCACTTGGGGGTTCAAAGTGCTCACCACACATCTAGATAAGTTCCTTTTGGGGTCTAGTTTCCAAAATGGGGTCACTTGTCGGGGGTTTCTACTGTTAAGCCACATCAGGGGCTCTGCAAAAGCAACGTGACGCCCACAGAGCATTCCATCAAAGTCTGCATTTCAAAACGTCACTACTTCACTTCCGAGCCCCGGCATGTGCCCAAAAAGTGGTTTACCCCCACATATGGGGTATCAGCGTACTCAGGAGAAACTGGACAACAACTTTTGGGGTCAAATTTCTCCTGTTACCCTTTGGAAAATAAAAAATTGCAGGCTAAAATATCATTTTTGAGAAAATATATATATATTTTTTTTTCATGGCTCTGCGTTATAAACTTCTGTGAAGCACTTGGGGGTTCAAAGTCCTCACCACACATCTAGATTAGTTCCTTTGGGGGTCTAGTTTCCAAAATGGGGTCATTTCTGGGGGATCTCCAATGTTTAGGCACACAGGGGCTCTCCAAACGTGACATGGTGTCCGCTAATGATTGGAGCTACTTTTCCATTTAAAAAGCCAAATGGCGTGCCATCCCTTCCGAGCCCTGCCGTGCACCCAAACAGTGGTTTACCCCCACATATGGGGTATCAGCGTACTCAGGACAAACTGGACAATAATATTTGGGGTCCAATTTCTCCTATTATCCTTGGCAAAATAGGAAATTCCAGGCTAAAAAATCATTTTTGAGGAAAGAAAAATTATTTTTTATTTTCATGGCTCTGCGTTATAAACTTCTGTGAAGCACCTGGGGGTTTAAAGTGCTCAATATGCATCTAGATAAGTTCCTTGGGGGGTCTAGTTTCCAAAATGGGGTCACTTGTGGGGGAGCTCCAATGCATAGGCACACAGGGGCTCTCCAAACGCGACATGGTGTCCGCTAACAATTGGAGCTAATTTTCCATTCTAAAAGTCAAATGGCGCGCCTTCCCTTCCGAGCCCTGCCGTGTGCCCAAACAGTGGTTTACCCCCACATATGAGGTATCGGCGTACTCGGGAGAAATTGCCCAACAAATTTTATGATCCATTTTATCCTACTGCCCATGTGAAAATGAAAAAATTGAGGCGAAAAAAATTTTTTTGTGAAAAAAAAGTACTTTTTCATTTTTACAGATCAATTTGTGAAGCACCTGAGGGTTTAAAGTGCTCACTAGGCATCTAAATAAGTTCCTTGGGGGGTCTAGTTTTCAAAATGGGGTCACTTGTGGGGGAGCGCCAATGTTTAGGCACACAGGAGCTCTCCAAACGCGACATGGTGTCCGCTAACGATGGAAATAATTTTTCATTCAAAAAGTCAAATGGCGCTCCTTCCCTTCCGACCCTTACCATGTGCCCAAACAGTGGTTTACCCCCACATATGAGGTATCGGCGTACTCAGGAGAAATTGCCCAACACATTTTAGGATCCATTTTATCCTGTTGCCCATGTGAAAATGAAAAAATTGAGGCTAAAAGAATTTTTTTGTGAAAAAAAGTACTTTTTCATTTTTACGGATCAATTTGTGAAGCACCTGGGGGTTCAAAGTGCTCACTATGCATCTAGATAAGTTCCTTGTGGCGTCTAGTTTCCAAAATGGGGTCACTTGTGGGGGAGCTCCAATTTTTAGGCACACGGGGGCTCTCCAAACGTGACATGGTGTCCGCTAAAGAGTGGAGCCAATTTTTGATTCAAAAAGTCAAATGGCGCTCCTTCCCTTCCAAGCCCTGCCGTGCGCCCAAACAGTGGTTTACCCCCACATATGAGGTATCAGCGTACTCAGGACAAATTGGACAACAACTTTCGTGGTTCAGTTTCTCCTTTTACCATTGGGAAAATAAAAAAATTGTTGCTAAAAGATAATTTTTGTGACTAAAAAGTTAAATGTTCATTTTTTCCTTCCATGTTGCTTCTGCTGCTATGAAGCACCTGAAGGGTTAATAAACTTCTTGAATGTGGTTTTGAGTACCTTGAGGGGTGCAGTTTTTAGAATGGTGTCACTTTTGGGTATTTTCAGCCATATAGACCTTTCAAACTGACTTCAAATGTGAGGTGGTCCCTAAAAAAAATGGTTTTGTAAATTTCGTTGTAAAAATGACAAATCGCTGGTCAAATTTTAACCCTTATAACTTCCTAACAAAAAAAAATTTTGTTTCCAAAATTGTGCTGATGTAAAGTAAACATGTGGGAAATGTTATTTATTAACTATTTTGTGTCACATATCTCTCTGGTTTAACAGAATAAAAATTCAAAATGTGAAAATTGCGAAATTTTCAAAATTTTCGCCAAATTTCCGTTTTTATCACAAATAAACGCAGAATTTATTGACCTAAATTTACCACTATCATGAAGCCCAATATGTCTCAAAAAAACAATCTCAGAACCGCTAGGATCCGTTGAAGCGTTCCTGAGTTATTACCTCATAAAGGGACACTGGTCAGAATTGCAAAAAACGGCAAGGTCTTTAAGGTCAAAATAGGCTGGGTCATGAAGGGGTTAAGGCTTCAGCTATGGCACTGGTACCGTGTTTTTCGCTACCCGAGAAATTTTCCGGGGACAGCAAGGTCTGCAGAGAGTTTATGAATCACGTCTCAATCCACCTGGAGTTACTGGCTTCTCGGTTCCCAACTGAGCAAACCAAGGTGGGGTTACTGATTTCTCTTTTGATAGGCAGTGCATTGACTGATACCTATTTTTTGGAGGGGTTTGGCAGATCATTTCAGGGATGCTTTGGCCACTAGGGAGATTCCAACTACCCAAGAAGAAGTGATATCAGTGTCCACTCATATTGATCTGCTGCATGCTGAGCTGAGTTTGGAGTGAGCTCAGTAAATCTGGCTTTCCATTGGCTCCGAACTTCGTCAATCCTTTGTGTCCTCCAATTCAGGCTGACAACTCAGTAGAACCCAAGGATGTCTCCCGAGCGGAATATGTCACCCGCTCTGTACAATCACAACCGACTAGTTTTGCTTGTGGGCAATTCAGCCATTATGCTTTTAAATGTCCTAAGCGTCGGAGGGAGTCATAGCATCAAGTAGCCTTAGGGAGAGGCTCACTAGTTCCAGTTGATCTGTCTCCCAAATTGGCCTTAGGGATTTCTTTGCCATTTAGGTCTACTATTCACACTGCTGGGGCTTGCGTTGACTTTGGGGCTGAGGGCAATTTTATGCTCGCTACTTTCGCCCAACGGCACGCAATTCCTTTAGTATTGCTTCCTAAGCCGCTGTCTGTTCCGGTAGCCAATGGGTCCGTTTTACCAATCCCGATTCCTCATCAGACCAAGCCTCTGATCATCACCATGTCTTCAAAACATCAGGAGAAAGTATCCTTTCTTGTTATCTCTGAGGGGATGGGGATGCCATGGCTGCACCTCCATTCTCCCTAGATTGATTGGGCAACTGATAGCATACAAATATAGGGGTATTTTTTATGAAAGACTGGTTCTTAAGGCCCAGTTACCCTCGGGCAGGCTCTACAGGCTCTATTTAAAGCTTTGGCCAATCAGCAAAAACATATCCATGCCTCCCAGCTTGTGGTGGCTTTCAAGAGTGGCAAATGTCACCGGGGAGGGGATTTTAGCGGGGGTAATGTTAGGTATCAGAATTTTTCTGCTACGTGGGATGGATCATGGGCCGTGTTAAGGGCTGTGGCCTCCTATTCAGTCCCGGCCATTGGGACTGCTGCTCAGCATGGACGTCGGTCCCAGCATCTTGCTCAGGCTCATGCCACATGTTTGGTTACTGCTGGCTCTCCAGTCAAGTCTATGATAACCAGTGTATTGCACGCACCGCATTGCATACTGGAGTTTAAGTCCAAAAATCACTTTACTGAGCATGTCCGTGATGTGGCGCCTTCTCATTGGTGCTCAGACGTCGCCTGCTCTGGTGATGTGGAAACTCTGTATTGGCCCACAGATGATGTCAGCGTGAGTGTTTACAGTGGAGCTTTGGGTATAAAAGGCTTTCAGCGATACCCGCGGGCACACTGGTATCATTTATGTTTGGCTATGTGAGAGGAGACTCTATCACTCTGCTGCAAGAGTTGTATGTCTGTCTAGTTTGGAACTGTACACTTAGGCATGCAGCTAGCGTCAGTGGGGGTAATTAGTCGCTTGGCTTAGCATCTGCTGCCTACATGTGTGCACAGTAGTTCCAGAGCAAGCACAACCCTAGTCAGGGTATTAAGCTCAGAGCATCTGTTCCGTTTCTGTGTGTGAGTGACACAGCTCAGTTGCAGAGCATCTTTCATTTCTGTGTTCGAGTGGCATAGATCTGTTGCAAAACATGCCTTTCAGTTCTGTGTTGGAGTGACACAGCTCAGTTGCAGAACATCTCTTTCATTTCTGTGTGCGAGTGACACAGTTCAGTTGCAGAGCAGCTCTTTCATTTCTGTGTGTTCAAGTAATCGTTCGCAGTTTGTTCAGTCATTGTTCTCTAGCAGCAGTTTTCCATCTCTGCACGGTGGACCCCAGATTGTGATTGCACTTTATTATTTATTATATTTAGCTCAATCCGCCAACCCTAACATGGTGTTCCTTTCATAATAGGCCTTGTTGACCTCTTTCCAAATGTAGCGTGTATGGTTTTGGAAAAAATTTCAATTTTGTTCTCATCACCGCAAATTACCTTGTTCCAGAAGTTTTGAGACATGTCTCCTTGCTGTTTGTAAAAGAGATACTTTGTGGCATTTGTGCAGTAATGGCTTTCGTCTGGCAACTCGACCATGCAGCCCATTTTTCTTCAAGCACCTCCTTATTGTGCATCTTGAAACATCCACACCACTACTTTTCAGAGAGTCTTGTATTTCAGCTGATGTTATTTGTGGGTTTTTCTTTGCATCCCGAACAATTTTCCTGGCAGCTGTGGACAGTATTTTTGTTGGTCTACCTCACCGTGGTTTTGTTTTTACAGAGTCCCTGATTTTTCATTTGCTAATCACAGTTTGAACGCTGCTGACTGGCATCATACATTCTTTGGATTTCTTTTTGTATCCCTTTCCTGTTTTATACAGTTCAACTACCTTTTCCAGTAGATCCGTTGACAATTCTTTTGTTTTTCCCTTGACTCACAATCCAGAAACGTCAGTGGCTGGATAAAAGATGCAACAGCCTGCCTGGATTCCGGAAACTCACTCAGCTTTTATGCACACACTGATTACCTTTGGTAGCCATTCAAACCCATTTGTGTCAACTTCTGTGCATTTTATCAGGCCAAAATCACTAGGGTATTTGAACTTTTGATCAGGGTCTGCTAGGTGTCGAGTTCCTGCTGCTGCACAAGGAAAATCTCAAACCACCTGTGCTGCAGTCTCCCATTCTTCTTCAGCCGCAGTGGAGCCTGCTCAGCAGAAATGTTGGTCCCAGCATCTGGCTCAGGCAGACACTGTGCGCTTAGTTACTGCTGCCCTTCCAGGCTCAGCCATTGTAACCACTGATCGCTACTGGGACTAAGTCCTGTTTTTCCTCTACTGAGCTTGCCCAAGGGATGACCGCTCATTGGAGGTCGGGGGTCACATGTTCATGTCCTGTGGCGCCTCCAATTGGACCATTAGGTAGGTCCCGGAGTGCTACAGCTATAAAAGGTTTGCATGGCCGCTCGGCCATGCGCTAGTATAAACCTGTTATCGTGTGTGTGGATGTATGCCTGTTCTGGTGAATGCTCCTAAATCATACCCATTCCTAGTGTTGTTGACTGCTTGCGAATGGTGGAGCTACCTAGTGCCTGACAGTGCTATCCTTAACAGAAGAGCATGATCCTTACTGCGTCAAACCTGCAGCGGCCACCAGTGTGGCGCCGTGCGCAATTAGTGTGCTTTCCTAGCCGTAATTAGGGGGGTTACTGGCATCCGCCAGAGCGGCGCTATATGCACTCTGTACGGTACTTCCTTAATTAGTCCTGACAACCGGTCAGTGTAGGGTGGGAACTCCCGCTTGATCTCAGCATCTGACTCAGGGCGTCCTCAGGCTTGGGCTCAAAAGCCACCGAGGGTCAATGCGAGATCAATCACCAACAGAGTGGGGGTGAATTTCAGGAATCCCACTAGCGTCCGTCTGCTGCACCCTGTGACTGCTAACAGGGCACAGAGTTTCCTTTGTTTCCTTGCGACTCTGTGAGGTAACAGAGTTTGCATCAGTTCATACCGGGTGACGGAACCCGTGATTATTCTGGTGCAGTACCGCCATATAGTGCCGCCATTACCTAGCAGCAGGTTCCATCTCTGCACGGTGGAACCCGGGTGGCGTACGCACCTTATTACTTATTACTATCTTTATATTTATTCGGTGCGTTCCGCCAGCCCTAACAGGGTCATTTGGATGTTTTGGGTTGTGATTATGATTTAACCCCTTAGTGACCGAGCCAAATTTTTGAAATCTGACCAGTGTCACTTTATGTGGTAATAACTCTGCAACGCTTCAACAAATCCCAGTGATTTTGAGATTGTTTTTTCGTGACACATTATACTTTATGATAATGGTAAATTTTGTTCAACATTTTTTGTGTTTATTTATAAAAAATATCAAAAATTTGAGAAAAATGTTAAAAAATTAGCAATTTTCTAAATTTGAATGATTATCCCTTTAATCCAGATAGTCATACAACAGCAAACCATTAATAAATAACATTTCCCACATGTCTGCTTTACATCAGCACCATTTGTAAAATGTTATTTTATTCTGTTAGCATTTTAGGAGGTTTAAAAATGTAGCAGCAATTTTTCATTTTTTCAAAGAAATTTACAAAATTTATTTTTTTAGGGACTTATCCATGTTTGAAGTGACTTTAGGGGTCCCATATATTGGGAAACCCACAAACGTGATACCATTTTAAAAACAGCACCCCTAAACATATTGAAAACTGCTGTCAGGTAGTTTATTAACCCTTCAGGTGCTTTACAGGAATTAATGCAAAGTGGTATGACAGAAATGAAAATGTGTATTTTTACCACCTAAATGTTGCTAACTTCTAAACAGATTACTACAGCCGTCAGACTCTAAGGCCACTATTTGGTCATGAATTGCCACGGCAAACATCAGGACCACAAAATCATGATCTGAGGGCACCAATTGTGACAAAGAAGAAGCCCCCACACTCTGTTAACCATTTATAATGATGTAGTCACTATTGACAGCAGCATCTAAGGGGTTAAACAGATTTAGATGGTGCAAATACTGATCTTGGCTGGTACAGCAAGTTGTCAGCTATAGTGTACAGCCGACAGCTGCTGGATTGTCACCTGTATGGGGAGGCTATTCTCTTATATCTCAGGTCAGTTAAAAGACGTATTGGCGGTCATTAAGGGGTTAAATAAAGGAAACGCAGTAGCTTGATAATAAATGGCCCCACCCAACCACTTACCATGAGATGAGAAAAAGTTTTGGTGTTATCATTCACATTCTCTGAAAAAATGCCAAGAAAGCAACAATTCTGCTGGGGTATGCAAACTTTTGAGAAGAACTGTAGGTTTCTTATATGGACTGCATGTTCAAAAACATTGCTTATTCTTTATAGATTTTTATTTTGAAGAAAAGTGCAGAAAATGTACACAATTCTAAACTCATAATTTATTTCAGCCACATCATCTCAAAATATTTTAAAGTACCTTTAGTCATTTTGCCTATAAATTGAATCAATAATATACAAAACGATGTACAATTGAGCTGTCCTATAATGTATTCTATTTTGCTTTGTTCATGCAGATGTGTACATAGAATTCCTATACATAAATATTGCAATTCAGTCAAATATAGATTAGTCTTGATTTGTATAGTTTTTGCCTTTGTCAAGAGGCTGTTTGCTGTCTCTAGCCAATACACTTTGGGTGTTTAAAAATCCATTAGGCTTTGCTCTGTGCTGAACTCTAGGAGTGCATATGTATGTCTAATAGGCATTTACGTACTTTTATTGTACTGATCTCTGCTCCCTCTTAGTAATAGAAATGATTGTGAATGGGAAAGCTTGTCAAATTTATAGCATAAAAATGATTGTAAAAGGATTTTTTTCCCTTGCGGGAACAAAACTATAAGGCTGTAAAGTGACCTTGGCAGTTTAGATGAGTGACTTTCAACCTCAAGTTATAAGAAATATCAGAGATAAAGATAAAAAACACAATTTAACATGAAATGTAGTTTTAATTTATTAATGCCTTGTAATGAGTTGTCGAGATATGTTTGCTAATGTTTATAGCATTGATGCAGCTGAACAGGGGTCAAAATGATCCGGGGCCAAATTCCACCTGCGAAGAAGCAAGAAGCTACTATCAGACAATAGAACCTCAAAGAGCCCATATACTGTGCCCAGGAACCCTCTACTGTTTTTTCTGCCCCTGGATCAGTGATATAGAACGTTGGGTTCTTGAAATTATACTTTTTCACTTGTGATGTATTGAGTCATGCTACTAATAAAGTCTTTGAGAAAAGGCTCTACCAACATCTTTATTATAGACGCAATTAAGAGCCTTTGCTGCAGATCCAAATAGCATAGCTCTAACCTGATATAACAGCACACCTTTTCTAGTTGGATAGGTGGCTACTCATTTTCTTTGTATGATCAGCATTCATGCAGACACACCAAACTGATTTCAACCGATGCAAAGATGGTTGACAAATGAGTCAACGCATTCAGACCAGAAAAAAGTGCTAGCAAATGAAAGGCTTCTTTGAGAAATGGGAATCAGCATTTGTACAGAGTGGAAAAATGTTTGTCAGTTTTTCATGTAAAGAAGTTTTGGAAATACAGGTGTAAAAGTTGTCTTAATATGGAAAAAATGGCAATTTTGTATTGTCACTATATAATAATCTTGCATGGTACAGCTACACTTACATTTTTTAACACTCTAATATTAGTGCTTGTGGCTTTTTCATTTTAATAGAGACTGTGATGCAATGAATCACAAGATTTATTTGCAATTACTGCAATTTTTTAGTTCTTTTATATTGGCTGTTATTAACTGTTTACTGCACTGGCCTTTCCACACATAATCCTAGTTGGCAAAATACCCAGATATTGTCTGTCAGTGGGAAAAATCTCTCTCTGCATCACTACATCACTGCTTGAGTAAACAGTCTAGTGGGAAAATGTTGAACATCTAGTATTGGCTTTTGGAAATATGCAACTCTGGTTATATTCTACTTACCATATAGCCATGAGTATTTTAAATTAAAACATTCTATGCTCTTTTAAAAAATATGACTCACTTGTGGTTCCTAATTTATGCTACAAGTAATTTATTTTGTTATGTTCTAAGAAGTAAGTAATTCCCCTAATCACAGACTATATTTTCGAATGTGCAGTGCTTGTGAGCTATGCCATCTGCTACAATATGCCATGTGATATTCACTTCAAACTATCTGTGCTATCATAGCACTGCTAGAAAACATTTATTTTATGAAGATTTTTTGTTAGCTAAGTGTACACATTCATCATTAAATGTATAACTTACATGCCAATGCAAAATGGGTTAAAGTGAAGAGATGCGGCCCCTTAAATACTAGGACCTGTTTAGCTGTTACCCTGAATGTCACATTACTGTAGATTTTTTTAAATATAATTTTTAGATATGCTGTTTACATTGCTTAACCCCTTTCTGACCTCGGATGGGATAGTACGTCCGAGGTCAGAAACCCCTCTTTGATGCGGGCTCCGGCAGTGAGCCCGCATCCAAGCTTGGACATGTCAGCTGTTTTGAACAGCTGACATATGCCCGCAATAGGCGCGAGCAGAATCGCGATCTGCCCGCACCTATTAACTAGTTAAATGCCACTGTCAAACGCAGACAGCGGCATTCAACTACCGCATCCGGCCGGGCGGCTGGAAATGACAGCATCGCCGACCCCCGTCACATGATCGGAGGTCGGCGATGCTTCAGTATTGTATTGTACAGATCCCCGGCAGCTGTGAGCACCACCCTGTGGTCGGCGCTCACAGCACACCTGATTTTCTGCTACATAGCAGCGAACAGCAGATCGCTGCTATGTAGCAGAGCCGATCATGCTGTGCCTGCTTCTAGCCTCCTATGGAGGCTATTGAAGCTTGGCAAAAGTAAAAAAAAAAAAGTTAAAAAAAATGTGAAAAAAATAAAAAAAATATAAAAGTTTAAATCACCCCCCTTTCGCCTCAATCGAAATAAATCAATAAAAAAAAATCAAACTTACACATATTTGGTATCGCCGCGTTCAGAATCGCCCGATCTATCAATAAAAAAAGCATTAACCTGATCATTAAACAGCGTAGCGAGAAAAAAATTTGAAACACCAGAATTACGTTTTTTTTGGTTTCCGCGACATTGCATTAAAATGCAATAACGGGCGATCAAAAGATCGTATCTGCACCAAAATGCTATCATTAAAAACGCCAGCTTGGCACACAAAAAACAAGCCCTCAACCGACCTCAGATCAGATGGTATGCTTGCTAATTAAAGTTACTCATTTACCTACAGTACAGACCAAAAGTTTGGGCACACCTTCTCATTTAAAGATTTTTCTGTATTTTCATGACTATGAAAATTGTACATTCACACTGAAGGCATCAAAACTATGAATTAACACATGTGGAATTATATACTTAAAAAAGTGTGAAACAACTGAAATTATGTCTTATATTCTAGGTTCTTCAAAGTAGCATCCATTTGCTTTGATGACTGCTTTGCACACTCTTGGCATTCTCTTGATGAGCTTCAAGAGGTAGTCACCGGGAATGGTTTTCACTTCACAGGTGTGCCCTGTCAGGTTTAATAAGTGGGATTTCTTGCCTTATAAATGGGGGTTAGGACCATCAGTTGTGTTGTGCAGAAGTCTGGTGGATACACAGCTGATTGTCCTACTGAATAGACTGTTAGAATTTGTATTATAGCAAGAAAAAAGCAGCTAAGAAAAATGAGTGGCCATCATTACTTTAACAAATGAACGTCAGTCAGTCTAAAAAATTGGGAAAACTTTGAAAATGTCCCCAAGTGCAGTGGCAAAAACCATCAAGCGCTACAAAGAAACTGGCTCACATGAGGACCGCTCCAGGAAAGGAAGACCAAGAGTCACCTCTGCTTCTGAGGATAAGTTTATCCGAGTCACCAGTTTCAGAAATCGCAAGTTAACAGCAGCTCAGATTAGAGACCAGGTCAATACCACACAGAGTTCTAGCAGCAGCCACATCTCTACAACAACTGTTAAGAGGAGACTTTGTGCAGCAGGCCTTCAGGGTAAAATAGCTACTAGGAAATCACTGCTAAGGACAGGCAACAAGCAGAAGAGACTTGTTTGGGCTGAAGAACACAAGGAATGGACATTAGACCAGTGGAAATCTGTGCTTTGGTCTGATGAGTCCAAATTTGAGATCTTTGGTTCCAACCACAGTGTCTTTGTGTGACACAGAAAAGGTGAACGGATGGACTCTACATGCCTGGTTCCAACCGTGAAGCATGGAGGAGGTGAGATGGTGTGGGGGTGCTTTGCTGGTGACATTGTTGGGGATTTATTCAAAATTGAAGGCATACTGAACCAGCATGGCTACCACAGCATCTTGCAGCGGCATGCTATTCCATCCGGTTTGCGTTTAGTTGGACCATCATTTATTTTTCAACAGGACAATGACCCCAAACACACCTCCAGGCTGTGTAAGGGCTATTTGACCAAGAAGGAGAGTGATAGGATGCTATGCCAGATGACCTGGCCTCCACAGTCACCATACCTGAACCCAATCTAGATGGTTTGGGGTGAGCTTGATGCAGAGTGAAGGCAAAAGGGCCAACAAGTGCTAAGCATCTCTGAGAACTCCTTCAAGATTGTTGACCATTCCCGGTGACTAACTTTTGAAGCTCATCAAGAGAATGCCAAGAGTGTGCAAAGCAGTCATCAAAGCAAAAGGTGGCTACTTTGAAGAACCTAGAATATAAGACATAATGTCAGTTGTTTCACCCTTTTTTGTTAAGTATATAATTCCACATGTGTCAATTCATAGTTTTGATGCCTTCAGTGTGAATGTACAATTTTTATAGTCATGAAAATACAGAAAAATCTTTAAATGAGAAGTTGTGTCCAAACTTTTGGTCTGTACTGTATAATACCGGAGAAAACAATAATATTTCATGCTTATGTCAATCAGTGATCTTATAACTTGCATTGTTTATGACCAAATTCATGTAGACAAAGAAACCAGAATTTTGTTAGCAACTAAAGTGCAATTTGCATTTGCGCCATTAAAAAACTTTATGTGAGAAATTCTTTATCCGACAGCAACACCTAGCAGCTGGCACATTCTTACTTATCTTTAACTCAAATGACTTTCTGTGTAGATGTGTGAACATTGTTTAATGAGATATTAAATATATTTTATTGAAATGTAATGATGGATATTGTTATTTAAGATTTTATTGGATAATTTAGAAATGAGTTAATTTACAGCTTTATTGAAATTGTCTGGATTTAGTAATTTTACAGATATATTTCTAATTTGCTAATTTAACATTTAAAAAGTCCCAATTGTGCATGTTATGCCAATATTTTTTTTGATTGTTTGATTCAATGGGTTGTACTTTCTAGAACCAATGTCTTGTAGATGCGATTTGTTGGTTCTAGATTGTTTTTTTATTGTGGTCTTAACATAGCTAAACTATGTTAAAGGGAACCTGTCGCCCCAAAATTGAAGGTGAGCTAAGCTCACTGGCATCAGGGGCTTATCTACAGCATTCTGGAATGCTGTAGATAAGCCCCCAATGTAACCTGAAAGATGAGAAAAAGAGGTTAGATTATACTCACCTGGGAGGGCGGTCCGATCTGATGTGCGTTGCGATTCGGCTTGGGGCCTCAGATCTTCATTGGATGACATCCTCTTCTTGTTTTCACGCTGCGGCTCCAGGGCAGGCAAACTTTGTCTGCCCTGTTCAGGACAGAGCAAAGTACAGTAGTGCGCAGGCACCGGGAAAGGTCAGAGATGCCCGGCGCCTGCGCACTGTGGTACTTTGCTCTGCCCTCAACAGGGCAGACAAAGTACGCTTGCACCGGAGCCGAAGTGTGAAGACAAGAAGAGGATGTCATCGTAAGAAGATGGGAGGCGCTGGACTTTTTCTCATCTTTAAAGATACATCGGGGGCTTACCTACAGCATTCCAGAATGCTGTAGATAAGCCCCTGATGCTGGTGAGCTCAGCTTACCTTTGATTTTGGGGGTGACAGGTTCCCTTTAAATATGAAAAGTTTACTCTATACCAACAGGAAAATGAGTAGTGTTTCATTGGCACTGCCACAGAGTAAAGACAAGGGTGTATGTTCTCTGCATCTTTATTCATTCATACAATGCACTTCGAAATTGGTAAACCTGATGAAGGCGTCAACCCGCCTTTAAAAAGTGTTGCATGAATGAATAAAGATCCAGAGAACATACACCCTTGTCATCCTTCAGTGTCAGCACCTGAGAATCACTGCACTTTTTCCTGTTTGGTTTTAATATGTCTCTCCCCAGCGGGGTGTGGGTCAGTGGTCAGAGGAGCAGCGTTTCATTCTTACAAGTACAGAGCCAGGTCACAACCCAGGCAGGTAAGCATATTCAATCCTTTGCTTTCTGTGTCTTATATTGAGGGTAACAAATTTGAAGTGCCTTTTCTATTTTTTGTGCAATATGAAAAATTGGCACCACTGTTACCTATACATATTATTCTTATTCATTATTCACTAATGTTGAAAAGTTTCAGCACCCAGTTAGAGCCTTTACTTATTAAAGCAACAAACTGTTGTGGTGGAGCTTAGCATCACTCATTTACAATTTGGGTACAATCAGATATTTCATAAAATGGTAAAAATAGTTAATGTGACTTGAAGGTTTTAAATATTCTAAAATATAAAATTATATTTAGTATTTATCTGTTACACTTGGCTATTCAACATGGACAAACATACAGTATAGGAGTGTAAGATTTATGCTAGCATTTTAAAGCTAAGCTTTTGTCCACAATGGCCTTATTTCTTCTTTTTTAATGATACCTTTAGCAAATGATATGCCCTGTATGATGTGTTGTACAATATGTCTTAACTTTTAATTGACTATGTTTGCACACAAGGCTACCCAAATTTTTATCTGAATATGTTACACATAAATAATGAAATTTTAGCTGGGTCAACCAGTCAAGAAATATAAAAAATAGCAGAAAGATTATTACATATTCATATAAATAAGTGCACAGTATTCATGAAGATAGCAATTTCCCCTCCCAAATGCTATCACTTCACGTTCGACTAACATCTACTGTGTACATGTCTGTTTCCATTCAAACATTCAGTTAAAAATTGTTATCCTGTGGTGCTTGTTATTTTAGTATTGCTGATAGTTATTCATTATATTTCTGCTTTATTCTGCATAGGGGTTAATCCATAATAAGAGAACTTTATTAATAAATGAGGTATGCTAAAGTTTTACTTAACACTGGCCAAGAATAAGAGGTGAATGTTTATGAATCAACCTCTACACAGAATAAAAGAAAAGGATAATAAATAAGAAGCAGGAGTAAAGACATAGCACCATAATAATAAGCTACACATATTTAACCCCTTAGTGACAGAGCCAATTTGGTACTTAATGACCAGGCCAATTTTTGCAATTCTGACCACTGTCAATTTATGAGGTTATAACTCTGGAACGCTTCAACGGATCCCGCTGATTCTGAGATTGTTTTTTCGTGACATATTGTACTTCATGTTAGTGGTAACATTTCTTCGATATTACTTGCGATTATTTATGAAAAAAACGGAAATATGGCAAAAATTTTTAAAATTTTGCAATTTTCAAACTTTGTATTTTTATGCCCTTAAATCAGAGAGATATGTCATAAAAAATAGTTAATAAATAACATTTCCCACATGTCTACTTTACATCAGCACAATTTTGGAAACAAAATTTTTTTTTGTTAGGGAGTTATAAGGGTTAAAAGTTGACCAGCAATTTCTCATTTTTACAACACCATTTTTTTTTAGGGACCACATCACATTTGAAGTCATTTTGAGGGGTCTATATGATAGAAAATAATGAAGTGTGACACCATTCTAAAAACTACACCCCTCAAGGTTCTCAAAACCACATTCAAGAAGTTTATTAACCCTTTACGTGCTTCACAGGAACTGAAACAATGTGGAAGGAAAAAATGAACATTTAACTTTTTTTTGCAAACATCTTAATTCAGAACCATTTTTTTTATTTTCACAAGTGTAAAAACAGAAATGTAACCATAAATTTTGTTATGCAATTTCTCCTGAATACGCCAATACCCCATATGTGGGGGTAAACCACTGTTAGGGCGCACCGCAGAACTTAGAAGTGAAGGAGCGCCGTTTGACTTTTTCAATGCAGAATTGGCTGGAATTGAGATCGGACACCATGTCACATTTAGAGAGCCCCTGATGTACCTAAACAGTGGAAACTCCCCACAAGTGACACCATTTTGGAAACTAGACCCCTTAAGGAACTTATCTAGATGTGTGGTGAGCACTTTGAACCCCCAAGTGCTTCACAGAAGTTTATAACGTAGAGCCGTGAAAATAAAAAATCGCTTTTGTTTACACAAAAATGATCTTTTTGCCCACAAATTCTTATTTTCACAAGGGTAACAGGAGAAATTACACCACAAAAGTTGTTGTGCAATTTCTCCTGAGTACGCTGATACCCAATATGTGGGGGTAAACAACTGTTAGGGCGCACCGCAGAGCTTGGAAGAGAAGGAGTGCCGTTTTACTTTTTCAATGTAGAATTGGCTGGAATTGAGATTGGACGCCATGTCGCGTTTGGAGAGCCCCTGATGTGCCTAAACAGTGGAAACCCCCCACAAGTGACACCATTTTGGAAACTAGACCCCTTAAGGAACTTATCTAGATGTGTGGCGAGCACTTTGAACCCCCATGTGCTTCACAGAAGTTTATAACGTAGAGCCGTGAAAAAAAATATTGCATTTTTTCTACAAAAATGATCTTTTTGCCCACAAATTTTTATTTTCACAAGGGTAACAGGAGAAATTAGACCACAAAAGGTGTTGTGCAATTTCTCCTGAGTACGTCGATACCCAATATGTGGGGGTAAACCACTGTTTGGGCGCACCGCAGAGCTTGGAAGAGAAAGAGTGCCGTTTTACTTTTTCAATGTAGAATTGGCTGGAATTGAGATCGGACGCCATGTCGCGTTTGGAGAGCCCCTGATGTGCCTAAACAGTAGAAATCCCCCACAAGTGACCCCATTTTGGAAACTAGACCCCCCATGGAACTTATCTAGATGTGTGGTGAGAACCTTGAATGCCCAAGTGCTTCACAGAAGTTTATAATGCAGAGCCGTGAAAATAAAAAAAAAAAATTTTTTCCACAAAAAAGATTTTTTAGCCACCAAATTTTTATTTTCACAAGGGTAACAAGAGAAACTGGACCCCAAAAGTTGTTGTCCAATTTGTCCTGAGTATGCTGGTACCCCATATGTGGGGGTAAACCACTGTTTGGGCGCACGGCAGAGCTCGGAAGGAAGGAGCGCCATTTTGGAATGCAGACTTTGATAGAATGGTCTGCGGGTATTATGTTGCGTTTGCAGAGCCCCTGATGTACCGAACCAGTAGAAACCCTCCACAAGTGACCCCATTTTGGAAACTAGACCCCCCAAGGAACTTATCTAGGTGTGTGGTGAGAACTTTGAATGTCCAAGTGCTTCACAGAAGTTTAGAATGCAGAGTCGTGAAAATAAAAAATATTTTTTTTTTCACAAAAAAGATTTTGTAGCCCCCAAGTTTTTATTTTCACAAGGGTAACAAGAGAATTTGGACCCCAAAAGTTGTTGTCCAATTTATCCCGAGTACGCTGTTGTGCCATACGTGGCGGTAAACCACTGTTTGGGCGCACGGCAGAGCTCGGAAGGGAAGGAGCGCCTTTTTGGAATGCAGACTTTGATAGAATGGTCTGTGGGCATTATGTTGCGATTGCAGAGCCCCTGATGTACCTAAACTGTAGTAACCCCCCACAAGTGACCCCATTTTGGAAACTAGACCCCCCAAGGAACTTATCTAGATGTGTGGTGAGAACTTTGAATGCCCAAGTGCTTCACAGAAGTTTAGAATGCAGAGTCGTGAAAATAAAAAATATTTTTTTTTTCACAAAAAAGATTTTGTAGCCCCCAAGTTTTTATTTTCACAAGGGTAACAAGAGAAATTGGACCACAGAAGTTGTTGTCCAATTTATCCCGAGTACGCTGATGCCCCATATGTGGGGGTAACCCACTGTTTGGGCGCACGGCAGAGCTCAGAAGGGAGGGAGCACCATTTGACTTTTTGAGCGCAAAATTGGCTGTCGTGTTTGGAGACCCCCTGATGTACCTAAACAGTGGAAACCCCCCAATTCTAGCTCCAACCCTAACCCCAACACACCCCTAACCCTAATCCCAACCTCATCCATAATCCTAATCACTAACCCTAACCATAATCACAACCCTTACCCCAAAACAACCCTAATGTCAACCCTAACCATAACCCTAATCAAAACCCTAAATCCAACACACCCCTAATCCTAATCTCAACCCTAACCTCAAACCTAACCCTAATCCCAATACACCCCTAATCACAACCCTAACCTTAACCCTAATCCCAAACCTAACCCTAATCCCAAGCGTAACCCTAATGCCAACCCTAACCCTAATATGAACCCTAATCCAAACCCTAACCCTAATCCCAGCTCTAACCCTAACTTTAGCCCCAACCCTAGCCCTAACTTTAGCCCCAACCCTAACCCTAGCCCTAGGGCTACTTTCACACTTGCGTCGTTTGGCATTCCGTCGCAATCCGTCGTTTTGGACAAGAAACGGATCCTGCAAATGTGCCCGCAGGATGCGTTTTTTGCCCATAGACTTGTATTGCCGACGGATCGTGACGGATGGCCACACGTCGCGTCCGTCGTGCACTGGATCAGTTGTGTTTTGGCGGAGCGTCGGCACAAAAAAACGTTCAATGAAACGTTTTTTTGTACGTCGCATCCGCCATTTCTGACCGCGCATGCGTGGCCGTAACTCCGCCCCCTCCTCCCCAGGACATAGATTGGGCAGCGGATGTGTTGAAAAACTACAGCTGCTGCCCACGTTGTGCACAATTTTCACAACGTGCGTCGGTATGTCGGGCCGACGCATTGCGACGGCCCCGTACCGACGCAAGTGTGAAAGAAGCCTAACCCTAAGTTTAGCCCCAACCCTAACCCTAAATGTAGCCCCAACCCTAACCCTAAATTTAGCCCCAACCCTAGCCCTACCCCTAACCTAACCCTACCCCTACCCCTAACCTAACCCTACCCCTAACCCTACCCATAACCCTACCCCTAACCTAACCCTAACCAAACCCTAACCCTACCCCTAACCCTATCCCTAACCCTACCCCTAACCCTACCCCTAACCCTAACCTAACCCTACCCCTAACCCTAACCCTAACCTAACCCTACCCCTAACCCTACCCCTAACCTAACCCTAACCTAACCCTAACCCTAACCCTACCCCTAACCCTAACCTAACCCTACCCCTAACCCTAACCTTACCCCTAACCCTACCCCTAACCTAACCCTAACCTAACCCTAACCCTAACCCTACCCCTAACTCTAACCCTACCCCTAATTTTAGCCCCAATTGCTGTTCTCCTGCCGGCCGGCAGATGGAGACAGATGGCGGGCGCACTGGGCATGCGTCCGCCATGTTCTGCTGCCGGCGGCCAGGAGGAGCAGCAAGAGGATCCAGGGACCTAGGTGAGTATGCTAGGGTCCCCGAATCCCCCTATTTCTCTGTCCTCTGATGTGCGATCACATCAGAGGACAGAGAATTACACTTTACTTTTTTTTTTTTTTGCGGTCGCCGGTAAACAGTTAATTACCGGCGATCGCAAAACAGGGGTCGGTAATACCGACCCCGATCGTGCTCTTTGGGGTCTCGGCTACCCCCGGCAGCCGAGACCCCAAAGATTCTCCCGGTGCCGGCCGGCGGGCGCACTGCGCATGCGCCCGCCATTTTGAAGAAGGCGGCGCCCACCGGGAGACACGAGGAGCATCGGGGGAGCTAGGTGAGTATTGGGGGACCCCTTTTCTCTGTCCTCCGATGTGCGATCACATCGGAGGACAGAGAAATTAAAAAGAGATCGCTTTTTTTTTTTTTTTTTTTTTGCGATCACCGGTAAACGGTTAATTACCGGCGATCGCAAATGCGGGGTGGGTTAAAACCCCCCCGAATCATGTTCTCTGGGGTCTCGGCTACCCTCAGCAGCCGAGACCCCGGAGAAAATCGGCCTCTGGGGGGCGCTATGGACTTTTTCCACAGCGCCGTTAATTAACGGCGCTGTGGTTTAAGTACCCTTAGCGGCCGCCGTTAAAAGGCGTATCGGCGGTCGCTAAGGGGTTAAACATCTTTTTCTATTGAATAAGTAATTGACCTTTCTAGTAAACACATATAATTAATGAATTAAACTGTAAATAGTCTATTCACATGGTTGGTGTCAGATTTATCTAGAAAACATGGAAGTGAAGTGATTAAGCATATTTCTTATTATAACCCACAGATTTTGAATGTGCAAATCTTCATCTTGGATATAAGGGGTAATATTTCTCGCAATGCCTGGCATGTCAAAGTGTGGAGACTGGAGACTTATATATACCATGCAATGTTCCTCTGGGAAATTAAATATGCAAATTGCCTCTTCACAGAGGAAAAGGACTAGAACTCTAGTGCCACCTATTGGAAGTATCAATCCTAAAAGTTAATATCAACCCTTTAACGAGTCTTGCCATATAACTTAGGACAAAAACCCCCAAAAATGTGCAGATATGTTCTTTTGGGGTATTGGCCATCATTAATGCAGTGTGTGAGATTTGATTTGGTTAGGTGAGTGGCTTTAGACTGGGTTCTTAGGCGTAACGTTTCTCTTTTTGGGGAGTGACAAGCCAAGCCTGGCATCTCAGAGTGAGGCCAAATTAGATCTCATACTTTGGCTCTTATTCCAAATCATGTGGCTCGACTGGAAGGCTCGATATTGACTTTTAGGATTGCTACTTCCAATTGGTGGCACTAGAGTTATAGTCTTCTTTATCGCTGAAGAGGCAATTTGCATTCATAAGAGTGGCATCTGAAAAAATAATGTCCGAAATCAAAGGTTCTTTACCTAGTCCCCCCCATATTATCACTTTATGTGATAATAACTGGATACTAATATGGATCCCACTGATTCTGAAATTATTTTTTATGATATATTGTGCTTCATGATAGTAATAAAACTTCTTCGATATGACTTGCATTTATTTGTGAAAAAATCTGAAATTTGGCTAACATTTTGCAATTTTAAAACTTAAATTTTTTTTGCTTTTAAATCACAGAGTTATGTCACACATAAAATTAATAAAAAACATTTTCCACATGTCTACCTTACATTAGCACAATTTTTGAAACATAATTTTATTTTGTTAGGAAGTTATAAGGATTAAAATTTGAAGAGCAATTTCTAATTTTTCCAACAAAAAGTACAAAATAAATTTTTTAGGGATCATTTCACATTTTAAGTGACTTTGAGGGGTCTATATGAAAGAAAACAAAAAAGTGACACCATTCTAAAAACTGCACTTCTTAAGGTGCTCAAAACCACATTCATGAAGGTTTTTAACCTTTCAGTTGCTTCACAGGAACTGAAGCAATGTGGAAGGAAAAAATGAACATTTAACTTTTTTCACAAAAAATGTACTTTAGGCACAAATGTATTTATTTTCACCAGGGTAGCAAAAGGAAATGGACCCCAAAGTTTGCTGTGCAATTTCTCCTAAGCGTGCTGATACCCTATATGTGGGTGAATAATACTGCTAGGATGCACAACAGGGCTTGGAAGGAAGGAGTGCCATTTGACTTTTTGATTGCAAAATTTGCTAGAATTATTAGAGGACACCATGTCGCATTTAGAGAGCACCTGATGTGCCTAAAAGTGGAACCCCCCACAAGTGACCACATTTTGGATACTAGACCCCTCAGGGAACTTATCTAGATGTGTGGTGAGCACCTTGAACCAACAGGTCCTTCTCAAATGTTTGAGCCACAAATTTAGCATTTTCACAAGGGTAACAGGGGAAATAGCACCATACACTTTGTTGTGCAATCTTTTCTGGGTACGCCAATACCCCATATGTGGAGGAAAATTAATGTTTCGGGGCACCGCAGGGCTTGGAAAGGAGGGAGTGTCATTTGACTTTTTGAATGCAAAATTTGCTGGAATCATTAGCGGATGTCACATTTGGAGAGCCCCTGATGTGCCTGAACAGTAGAAACCCCCACAAGTACCTCGATTTTGGAAACTAGATCCCTCATGGAATTTATCTAGATGTTTGGTGAGCACCTTGAACCCCCACGTGCTTCACAGACATTTATAATGTTAAGCCATGAAAATAAGAAGTCTGATTTTTCCTACAGAAATGTTCTTTTATCTCTATATTTTTATTTTCATAGGGGCAACATAAGAAAATGCATCATCTAATTTGTTGTGCAATTTCTCCTGAGTACACTGATATCCAAGACAGTGAAGGAAATAATTATTTGATTCCTTGCTGATTTTGTAGGGTAGGTTAATTTTAACATTATGAGATACAAAATCAAAAATAAAATCCAGAAAATCACATTGTATATATTATATAAATTTATTTTGCATTTTGCAGGGAGAAATAAATATTTGATCTCCTACCAACCATTAAGAGTTCTGGCTCCTACAGATCAGTTAGACGCTCCTAATCAACTCGTTACCTGCATTGAAGACAGCTTTCTTACATACTCAAATTTATAAAAGACTCCTGTCAACAGATGCAATTAATCAGTCAGACTCTAACCTCTACAACTTGGGAAAGACCAAAGAGCTTTATAAGGATGTCAGGGCCAAGATCATAGACCTGCATAAAGCTGGAATGGGCTACAAAAACTACAGTAAGATGCTGGGTGAGAAGGAGAAAACTGTTGGTGTAATATTAAAAAAATGGAAGAAATTCAAAATGTCCGTCAATCGACTTTGATCTGGGCTCCATGCTAAATCTCACCTCGTGGGGTATCCTTGATCATGAGGAAGGTGAGAGATCTGCCTAAAACTACATGGGGGAACTTGTTAATGATTTCACGGCAGCTGGTACCACAGTCATCAAGAAAACCATTGGTAACATAAGATTTAAAATCTTGCATTGCCTGCAAGGTCTCCCTGCTCAGGTAGGTACATATGAAGGCAGTTTGCCAATGAACACCTGGATGATTCTGTCAGTGATTTGCAGAAGGTGCTGTGGTCAGATGAAAAAAAATTTGCCAATAACTCAACACCTGTAAATGTGGTGGGCTGTCATTGCTACAGAATTGACAAACATGTTAAATTTAAATGTGGTTTAGAAGAGCATAAACTAGGAGACAAAAGAGTGCAATAGGGTTTTATCTGATGATAACGGAAGAGTAGAAAAGGTGATAAAAAATCCAGCACCAAGAGGTTGCACTCCAATAAGCTTTATTCCAAAATCTTCAAATAAAAGCATTAACAACTATGGTTGAGCGACTTTTACTTTTATAGGATCGGGTCGGGTTTCACGAAACCCAACTTTTTCAAAAGTCGGGTCGAGTGAAATCGGCCGATCTTATAAAAAAGTCGGGGTCGGGGTCGGCCGAAACACGAAACCCAATGCAGTGCATTGGGTTTCCAATGGTTCCCAGGGTCAGAAGGAGAGGAAACTCTCCTTCAGGCCCTGGGATCCATATTAAGTGTAAAATAAAGAATTAAAATAAAAATATTGCTATGCTCACCCTCTGACGCGCCCTGGTACTAACCGGCAGCCTTCCTTCCTTAGAATCAGCACGTGAAGGGCCTTAGATGACGTCGCGGCTTGTGATTGGTCGCGCGACCGCCCATGTGACCGCTCGCGTGACCAATCACAAGCCGCGACGTCACCGAAGGTCCTTCAAGCGCTGATTCTTAGGAAGGAAGGCTGCCGGAAAGAAGCAGGGCGCGTCCGAGGGTGAGTATATTCCTATTAGGTATATACTCACCCTCGGACGCGCCCTGCTTCTGACGCACCCTGGTACTAACCGGCAGCCTTCCTTCCTTAGAATCAGCGCGTGAAGGGCCTTAGATGACGTCGCGGCTTGTGATTGGTCGCGCGACCGCCCACGTGACCGCTCGCGCGACCAATCACAAGCCGCGACGTCACCGAAGGTCCTTCAAGCGCTGATTCTTAGGAAGGAAGGCTGCCGGAAAGAAGCAGGGCGCGTCCGAGGGTGAGTATATTCCTATTAGGCATGGGCGGTCGCGCGCCCAATCACAAGCCGCAACGTCATCTAAGGCCCTTCACGCGCTGATTCTAAGATAGGAAGACTGCCGGTTAGCACCAGGCCGTGTCAGAGGGTGAGTATAGCAATATTTTTTATTTTAATTCTTTATTTTACACTTAAATATGGATTCCGATACCGATTTCTGATATTGCAAACATATCGGAACTCGGTATCGGAATTCCGATACCAGATTCAGAAGATCGCCGACCTCATGGCCGACCCCACACAGGGGTCGGGTCGGGTTTCATGAAACCCGACTTTGCCAAAAATCGGCGACTTCTGAAAATGGCCGACCCGTTTCACTCAACCCTATTAACAACCAAAAATAGAAAAAATGGCACAAATAGCAGGGGTCCCAGACACCGTTTTACGCATTTCAGGGCCAAATATGCCCCTTAGTCATAACCTAGTGTTACACCAGTTATTCAAGGATTTATATAGACCAAGGATTAAAAAAAAAAACCTGCCTCCATTACATGGTTCAGTTTTTTCACACACACAACATTAAAACTCTTTTGCCAGTACAAAAATTACAAACTTAAAACCAACAATATGATGCTGTCATTAAACACAGTCAAAAGTTCAGTGAACAATATTAATAAAACAATTTTATATCTGTGCGCTTATTTAAACCGGTGGGTGGGCGGTCTCCATCTTCAGGATCCAATAGGTTTCTCAGATAAGAAGTTTTTGTCGCCAAGCTCTGCCCCTTCTGGGCTTACTGACCCTTTCCATTCCGAAAAACTGGAAACCGTTTAAATTACCACCATGCACTTGAAAAAAAATGCTTTAATACATTAGAGCGATTAGGTGCATCTCTGTTCACTGAATCCCTAAGATGTTCACTGATGCGCTGCCGGAGTTTTCGTGCTGTGCAGCCTATATAGGAGAGATTACAAATACTAAAGATAACCATGTACAGTGGGGCAAAAAAGTATTTAGTCAGTCAGCAATAGTGCAAGTTCCACCACTTAAAAAGATGAGAGGCGTCTGTAATTTACATCATAGGTAGACCTCAACTACGGGAGACAAACTGAGAAAAAAAAATCCAGAAAATCACAATATATCTTTTTCTTTCTGTGTTTCTGTGATTGATAGGCTGCTGTACACACACACAGCAGCCCTGCCCTGCCCTAGGCTTTGTTTAATTATGCACCTGTGTCTCAGCCTGTCTCACCCTTTATCTGTGGTGCTGGCTGGGCAGTTTGGAGGTTGGACCTGAAATGTCTATGCCTGGACCTGGTCAACCTTTATCTTCGCTTGTCCCTCTGGCGCCATGGGAGTGACTCAGTAATGCTCCAGGTACAGCTTGCATTTTATGTGGTCTTGCTTTTAGTTCATTTAGGAGGCTTTTATGGCACAGCGAATATAAAAAACGTAGAGTAGGACTGCCCCATTATGAGAATGCCGTGAAGTGGTGGGGTGGCTCAAAGAATTGATCAATTGTTTGCTTAATGTCTCATTTTGAAAATACAGTTAAAAATCAATATGTGCATTTGCACTTTATGTATTGCGTTTTAACCTTAGGCAGCGCTGGCTTCTCCCCTCTTTTGCTCTATAAAAAATATAGCCACAACAAAACATTGGTGTCTAAAAGGCCACAGATGAGTATAATCCTTCAATTAACGTTTATTACATGCAAATAAAATCACAAGGAAATTTCTCTTAAATAACAACAATAAAATGAGAACCACTGGAAACCAATAATCAAAGGACACAATGTGACCAGCACAATTTGCCAGTGCTACGAATCAAGTAAATATAAATCAATGTCTCTTCAGATCGCATATAAGTAGAAAATGGACAATCAGCGTCCAAAAAGTGCAAATGTGAATTTAGCTATGATTTTACATATATATAAAGTGCATAGTGCATCATGGCCGAAACCGACCAATTAATCTGTGCACGCGTGAGGGAAATAGGTTATCAGAATTGGTCTTTGGAAAAAGCAAAAAAAAATTTAAAAAATTCCTTGAACTGACATATTCAAATTGTCTCTTCTGAGAAAAAGAGGACTTAAACTCTATAGCGCCACCTGTTGGAAGTAGCGATCCTACAAGTCACAATCAACCCTTTAACGAGTCGTGCAATATGACTAAGGCTACTTTCACACATCAGGTTTTTGGTTTCAGGCACAATCCGGCAAATTTGCTAAAAAACGGATCCGGTGTACATAGTGAAAAAACGGATGCAAACTGATGCACCGGATCCGTTTTGGATCCGGCTCTATGTACTGCGCATGTTTTTTGAGTTCCTGGGCATGGTTTTTGAGGGGCGAGAGAGAGAAAGAGAGAGAGAGAACAAAGCTTCTGGGCATGCTCAGTGTGATAAAAACGGATTCGGTCGCCGGAAATGCTCTTTCACACATGAGTTTCATGCATTTATTGCCGGAAACGTCCCTTCAGGCTTTTTCGCCGGACACAAAAAACGTTGCAGGAGACGTTTTTTGTGTCCGGCAAAAAAGCCTGAAGGGACGGATCCGGCACAAAACGGATGAAACGCATGTCCTTCAGGCACAATCCGGCAGTAATACGACTCTATGGGGAAAAAACGGATCAGGCGTAAGAAAAAAACTGATCCAGATTGTGCCTGAAACTGCCGGATTGTGCCTGAAACCAAAAACCTGATGTGTGAAAGCAGCCTTAGGATAAAAGTTAAATCATTATCTCAATTCGCAGATTCGATGTTTCGGGCTGTTGGCCCTCGTCAGTGCGAAGCATGAGAACTGATTTCGCTAGGTGAGAGGCTCTGGACTGGGGTCGCTGTGCACAACTTGTTAAAGGGTTGTTTGTGACTTGTAGGATTGCTACTTCCAACAGGTGGCACTATAGAGTTTAAGTCCTCTTTTTCTCAGAAGAAGCTATTTGAATATTTAATTTCCCAGAGGAGCATTGCACGGCGAATAAGCCTCCTTACCTTGACAAGCCAGCTGGTATGCCACTCTCCATAAGGAGAAATGTTACCCCTTAGACCCCAGAACAGACATATTACAATTCCATAAAAAAGACCAAAAAAACAGAACAAATACCCATATTTGTCACCACCTATAGCAGAGAATATAACCAGATTAAGACGATTATCAGTAAATAATTGCCAATGCTCAAAAGTGATCCTGCTTTGGATAGTATTCTTCAGGAAGGGAGTTTATTTTCCACAAACAGAGCTCCTACCCGTTCTAATATGTTAACACCTAGAATAGTAATGGATAGTCATGTTAAAATGGTTGTCTACTTAAGATTTCTTTAGCTGCGGGGGTGGCAAATGTGGAGCATGCAAATATGCAGTAAATACCAAGCAATTTGTTAAGAAATTGAGTTCTGAAACAATGGTTATTTGTGACTTTATAAATTTGCATAGTACATATGTCATATACATGGTTACCTGCAGTATTTGTGATCTCTACTAGATAGGCTGCACAATACGAAAACTCCAGAAGCGCATCAGTGAACACTAGGGTTGAACGAAACGGGTTGGCCACTTTCAGAAGTCGCCGACTTTTGGCAAAGTCGGGTTTCATTAAACCCGACCCGACCCCTGTGTGGGGTCGGCCATGAAGTCGGCGATCTTCTGAATGTGGTATCGGAATTCCGATCCCGATTTCCGATATGTTTGCAATATCGGAAATCGGTATCGGAATCCATATTTAATGTAAAATAAAGAATTAAAATAAAAAATATCACTATACTCACCCTCTGACGCGCCCTGGTACTAACTGGGAACCTTCCTTCCTTCGAATCAGCGCTTCCAGGACCTTGCGGTGACGTCGCGGTGACGTCGCGGCTTGTGATTGGTCGCGCGGCCGCCCATGTGACCGCTCGCGCGACCAATCACAAGCCGCGACGTCACCGCGACGTCACGCAAGGTCCTGCAAGCGCTGATTCTTAGGAAGGAAGGCTGCCGGAAAGAAGCAGGGCGCGTCCGAGGGTGAGTATATACCTAATAGGAATATACTCACCCTCGGACGCGCCCTGCTTCTTTCCGGCAGCCTTCCTTCCTAAGAATCAGCGCTTGCAGGACCTTGCGTGACGTCGCGGTGACGTCGCGGCTTGTGATTGGTCGCGCGAGCGGTCACATGGGCGGCCGCGCGACCAATCACAAGCCGCGACGTCACCGCAAGGTCCTGGAAGCGCTGATTCGAAGGAAGGAAGGTTCCCGGTTAGTACCAGGGCACGTCAGAGGGTAAGTATAGCGATATATTTTATTTTAATTTTTTATTTTACACTTAAATATGGATCCCAGGGCCTGAAGGAGAGTTTCCGCTCCTTCAGACCCTGGGAACCATTGGAAACCCAATGCACAGTATTGGGTTTCGAGCTTCGGCCGACCCCGACCCCGACTTTTTTATAGGATCGGCCGATTTCACTCGACCCGACTTTTGAAAAAGTCGGGTTTCGTGAAACCCGACCCGATCCTATAAAAGTAAAGGTCACTCAACCATAGTGAACACCATAGGGATTCAGTGAACAGAGATGCATCTAATCCCTCTAATGTATCAAAACATTTTTTCCAAGTGCATCGTGGTGATTTGAGCAGTTTCATTTTTTTGAATGGAAAGGGTCAGTAAGCCCATAAGGGGTGGAGCTTGGTGACAAAAACTTCTTAGCCAAGAAACCCATTGGATCCTGATGATGGAGACCGCCCTTCCACTGGTTTAAATAAGAGGACAGATATTATATTGTATTATTAATATTATTCACTGAACTTTTGACTGTGCTTAATGACAGCATCACATTGTTGGTTTTAAGTTTGTATTTTTGTACTGGTAAAAGAGTTTTATTGTTGTGGGTGTGAAAAAACTGAACCATGTGATGGGGCGTGTGCTAGGTGTCGAGTTCCCACCTCTGCACAGGGGCAATCTCAAACAATCTCCACTGCAGTCTCCCATTCTCCTCCAGCCACAGTGGAGCCTGCTCAGCGGAGACATCGGTCTCAGCATCTAGCTCAAGCTGATCCTGGGCGACTGGTTACTACTGTCCTTCCAGGCTCTTCCTTTGTAGCCAGCACTGATCAGCAGCGAGCTGATCTTTCTGGGACTAAGTCCTGCTTTTCCCATACTGAACATGCCCACAGGACGACATTCCCATTGGAGGTCGAGGGTCGCATGCTCAGGTCCTGTTGCGGCTCCTATTGGACCATCTGGAAGGTCTAGTAGCACTGCCGCTATAAAAGGGTCGCCTGGCCATGCGCTAGTGTACACTTGTAAACATGTGTGTGTGTTGATGTGTGAAAGTCATTCATTAATTATCCCCTCCCTTGTGTATGACTGCTCGTGCAAGGTGGATGATTGCTATCTAGCACCCGACATAGCTATCAGCACATGACACACAAAACCGTGTCAAATTGCTGTGACCGCCAGTGCAGCGCCATGCACTTTCACAGCGCTTTCCTTACCCAAGCCTGAGTGGTTAGTGGAGTCTGCCAGAGCGGCACTGCATGCACTCTCGTGCATCTAAATAATGATAATTATTTCATTCACTCTGACACCCCAGTAGCGGTGTCAAGCATACGAGGTCTAGATGAACTGTAATCCAGAGTCTTTGGATTGAGTTCTGTGACTCCTTGCTTGAACTCTTTTGTGCAGTACCGCGGCCCAGTGACGCAACAGGGCTCACCTTCTTCATACAGGGTGAAGTTAACCCATGTGTGAATCCATTTTGTACTGCCATATAGTCTGTCATTACTCAGCAGCAGGTTCCATCTCTGCATGGTGGACCCCGGACTGCGAACGCAAATTCTTCTATGTATCTTATTATTTGGTGCATTCCGCTAGCCCTAACAGCGGGGTTTTTTTAATCCTTGGTCTATATAAAACTCTGACTCACTGGTGTAACACTAAGTTATGACTAAGGGGCATATTTGGCCCTGAAATGTGTAACCCGGTGTCTGGGACCCCTGCTATTTGTGCCATTTTTTCTATTGTCGGCTGTCAATGCTTTTATATGAAGAGTTTGGAATAAAGCTTATTGCAGTACAACCTTTTGGTGCTGGATTTTTTACTACTTGTTGGATTTTCCTAGGATGGCAACCATGCACAGAATTGACAGTGAGCCGAAAAGACTTTTTTATTTACTCAGTAGAAAAAGTGAGACTACTACCTGGCATAGTTGCAAATTAGCAACATGAGATAGAAAAATATTTAGAATTGAGAATCCTCAGTGGTTGATACCTTTTAATGGCTAACTGAAAAGACTGTATCAACATGAGATAGGCATCTATTACAGCTGCTGCAGTACCCTGGTTACATATGGACCCATAAAAATTGAAGAGCAGGTAGGAGGTGTCATTCAATGCATTGCTAATAAAAGCTTGATGTCACGATAAAATCAAAAGAATTTTATTGTATCGGTTTACAGTTCAACCCGTTTCAAGGTCCCACACGACCTCTTCATCAGGACAAAAACCTCACAGGACCTTAAAACAATTTTACCTGTAAACCGATAAAATAAAATTATTTTGTTTTTATCCTGCCAACAAACTTTTATCAGTAGTACACCTCCTTCCTGCTTTTCATTTTGAATGTAGTTTAGGCACACTGTGGGGCCCAGAAGAGAGCAAGCATTTGGATTGGAGAGCACAAAATTTGCTCAATTTCTTTTTGGGGGGGCAAGACCCATAGCAATTATCCAGAGCTTGAGCTGTACCACTAACATGGAAGCCCCCTATATTTCTGCTAACAGATGATTGTCCTAAATGGGGACTTGCTTTTTGTGGATTGACTTGGGACATCAACTTTCCCTGCCCTTATCATTGATCTTGTCTTCTATAATGCTTTTGCATTGCATTAGATCTGTGCATCACAGGTAATGAAAATGCATGTCAGCTACTGCTCTGAACAGAAGCTTACAGGTCACTGTCCCTCGGTGACCTTGCAGCCATGTTTCGGTCCGTCGTCACTATAGAGACAATTGGCACAGCGCAATCAAAATAGATTAGTGCTGATGGGAGTAGGAAGGGAGGTCCCTCCCTTTGCGATTCCCATTGATCTCATTGCCACAATTGACAGCAGCTTTAGAGAGATTAAATGCCCTTGCCCGATGCTAGCACTGATCGTGGGTGTTGCTCCAGAGTGTCAGTTCTCATATAGAGCTAACATACATATTTGATCCTGGTGGTTCTAAGCATGAGCCTGCGCGATCGTGAAGAAGTATATGTCCATCAGTTTGTGGGAATGCAGCTCCTGCAGCTCCATCCATATATGGCGCATGTTGAGAAGGGATTAAAATTAATGCACTTTTTAAAGCATGAAACTTTGGGATGAACTGGGAGGGGTTACAGTTTCTTTGTCTGTTGTCCTTCCTAAGATTTTATTTTTAATAAAGTATAGTTTAGTAGTATGAAAATGAAATTATATGAATCAATGCTAAGAATACATTTCTTAAGTAAAGAAGAGTATCAATGAAATAAGAATGACAGTAATTTTATACTATTAAATGTAAAGTAAATTAAAAGCCTGATTTACTTAAGGTAATCTATATGCATGTGAATTTCAAATTTAGGTCTCATCATTTTACAAATAAGAACTTGGAAACTATTCTTACTTTAAAAAACAAATATTTTCCATTCTGGCAATATATTTATATTTAATCATAAAATTATATACATATATACACTGATCAATAAAATAAAGGGAACACTAAAATCCCTCATCCTAGATATTACTGAATGAAATATCCCAGTTGTAAATCTTTATTCATTACATAGTGGAATGTGTTGAGAACAATAAAACCTAAAATTTATCATCGTAAATCACAATCAATATCCCACGGAGGTCTGGAGTTGGAATGATGCTCAAAATCAAAGTGGAAAATTAAGTTACAGACTCATCCAACTTCAATGGAAATGCCTCAAGACAAGGAAATGATGCTCAGTAGTGGTGTGGCCTCCACGTGCCTGTATGACCTTCCTACAATGCCTGGGCATGCTCCTGATGAGGCAGCAGATGGTCTCCTGAGGGATCTCCTCCCAGACCTGGACTTAAGCATCTGCCAACTCCTTGACATTTTGTGGTGCCACATGACGTTGGTGGATGGTGCGAGACATGATGTCCCAGATGTGTTCTATCGGATTCAGGTCTGGGGAACGAGCGGGCCAGTCCATAGCTTCAATGCCTTCATCTTGCAGGAACTGCTGACACACTCCAGCCACATGAGGTCTTGCACTGTCCTACATTAGGAGGAACCCAGGGCCAACCACACCAGCATATGATCTCACAAGGGGTCTGAGGATCTTATCTTGGTACCTAATGGCAGTCAGGCTACCTCTAGCGAGCATATGGAGGGCTGTGCGGCCCTCCAAAGAAATTCCACCCCACACCATTACTGACCCACTGCCAAACCGGTCATGCTGAAGGATGTTGCAGGCAGCTAATCGCTCTCCACGGTGTCTCTAGACTCTGTCATGCATGTCACATGTGCTCAGTGTAAAGCTGCTTTCATCTGTGAAGAGCACAGGGTGACAGTGGCGAATTTGACAATCCTGGTGTTCTGTGGCAAATGCCAAGCATCCTGCACGGTGTTGAGCTGTGAGCAGATGTCCTCCATCTGTGGACATCGGGCACTCAGGCCATCCTCATGGAGTTGGTTTCTAACCGTTTGTGCAGACACATGCACATTTGTAGCCTGCTGGAGGTCATTTTGCAGGGCTCTGACACTGCTCCTCCTGTTCCTCCTTGTACAAAGGCTGAGGTAGCGGTCCTGCTGCTGTGTTGTTGCCCTCCTAAAGCCCCATCCAAATCTCCACAACTTTCAAAAGTGACCAAAACATCAGCCAGAAAGCATTAGTACTGAGATGTGGTCTGTGGTCCCCACCTGCAGAACCACTCCTTTATTGAGTGTGTCTTGATAATTGCCAATAATTTCCATCCATTGTCTATTCCATTTGCACAACCGCATGTGAAATTGATTGTCAAACAGTGCTGCTTCCTGAGTGGACGGTTTGATTTCACAAAAGTTAGATCTACTTGGAGATATATTTTGTTGTTTAAGAGTTCCCTTTATTTGTTTGAGCAGTATATATATATATATATATATATATATATATATATATATATATATATATATAGTTTAAATAGACTTTTCCCAACACAAATTTATATGTATGACAATAACACCATTTGTAGCTATCACAGTGGCTACGGAAAGTTTAAATTTTTCACTCTTTGTTTTATTGCAGCCATTTGGTAAATACAAAAAAGTTCATTTTGTTCTCCTTAATGTACACTCTGCACCCCATCGTGACTGAAAAAGAACAGAAATGTAGAATATTTTTCAAATTTATTAAAAAAGTGAAACTGAAATATCACATGATCATAAGTATTCAGACCCTTTGCTGAGACACTCATTTAAATGAACTTTTTTGAATTTACCAAAAGGCTGCAATGAAAAAAAGATATATCAAAGATATCTGTCATTTTTAGCAATTTTCCACATTCACAGGTTTTAGCTTTAATTGATATTTTTCCTGATACTATTTTTTCCAGTACACTACATGCTAGAGATTATAAAATAATTTGAAATTCTAATTTGCCAACTTTGGCGGATTTAAAAAAAGAAATTGATTTGCAGTCAATAAATTCACATAAATTTCAATACCGGAAACCTTGTAATTTCTAGGAAAAAATACGTGGAGGACAGGAGAGAGAGAAAGAGAACCGTGTTTACCATAAGACATAAAACTTTACATTAGATAGAGATAGAAGACACCATTGATTGTAAGAGGTTACACTCTACTCGACAGAAGATATAAAGGAGTTACTCCATTGATTAGAAGAACTTACACTCTACAGGGGGGAGATAGCATGTGAGGACCTTTCTGACCATTAAGGTGCATGAGAGAAAGGCTTACCAAGTGACTCTGGAGATGTCAAACGACTGCCATACTAACCATGCCCTGCTGTGAACTGTGGATCAGTGATGGGCCAGGTACTGTCCACCACTGTACAAGGCATGATAAAAAGTAAGATGTATTTTGGTGAAACCCACTGTTAGGGTTAGCGGAACGCACCAAATAATAAGACTGATAGTGTACGGTGCGTTCGTAGCCCGGGATCCACCGTGCAGAGATGGAACCTGCTGCTGAGTAATGACGGACTATATGGCGGTACTCATAAGTATACTCGCGTGGGTTAAACTTCACCCAACGTGAAGGAAGCGATCCTGTTGCGTCACAGGGTCGCGGTACCGCACATAGAAGGCGAGCAAGCAGTCAGCGAACTTAACCCCAACTAGGATTGAAGTCCGATTAGACCCTTGCTGGCACAACACCGCAACAGGGTGTGTTAGGCAACTCTTATAATTAGAGCACCGAAGTGCGAACTGTGCCGTGCTGGCAGGCACCACTAAGCACCCAGACGTGGGTCAGGAAGCGCACTACTGGAGCGTGGCGCCGCACTGGCGGTCACAGCAATAGACGCTGATACGTGTGTGACACGTTGAGTGATTTGTCGGGCGCTAGATAGCAGCCATACTCCATACGTGAACAGTCATAATATAGGGTAGGGGTATTTAATGAACGACTTGCACTCACAACAAACACACGTATTCAATTGTACACTAGCGCATGGCCGTGCGGTCATGCGCAGTTTATATAATTGCAGGACAGGAAGTGGCCACAGAAACTGTGCCCTTCCAAGACCTGCCAAGAGGACCAATGGAATGCGCTGCAGAGCCAGAGCACATGACCCTCGATCTCCAACGGGAGATCTTGCTCTGGGCATGCTCAGTGTGCGCAAACAAGGACTTAGTCCCAGGGAAGTCCGCTCGCCGCTGACCAGCACTGACTTTAATGGCAGGAGCTGAAGAAGCAGCAGTAACTCTCTGTACAGAGTGAGAATGAGCAAGACACTGGGAGCGACGTCCCTGCTGAGCAGACTCCACTGCGGCTGGAGGAGAATGGGAGACCGCAGCGGAGACGGATCGAGATTCCCCCTGTGCAGCAGAGGAAACTCGACTCCTAACACCCACATGGCTACACAAAATGGTTGTATTTTGCTGTCTGATGCTTCAACAGTGTGGGAAATGGTGTCAGTCAAGTTTTGTTTCTTTGTTTTTTAAACTGTGAATTAACTTCAAAATGCTTGAATTTGCGTGAAACCATGAATTTCAGGAAATCTGACTCAAACTCGATCCCTTGCAGATTGATCATCTCAAGTCTTCTACATGCAGAAAATATGAGATATTTTCCCCCTTTCTATAACCTCAGGAGTTTAGGCCATAGCATCATGGAGGACAAAATACATCAGCATTGAGCAGCATAGTATAATGCATCCAATATTAGGGTGAAGTGCAATACTAGAATTATCAACAGCATCTCTGAAGGACTCTCTTCCTTTGCCTCTTTCTCGCCGTTCTTAGACTTTTATGGACAGCAACTGCAATCTCATCTCTTGATGAGCTAAAAACCCATGTGAAGATTATGTTCAGTGGTAAGAGTCAATAATAATTCCATGAGGTAGGAAGAGGAAAATAGGTGCCTGATAAGTAAAGAATGATTATGCTACTGATTTATAAAAAAAACATGAAGTTAACTTTTTAATGGTGGTAAATAAAAACTACCTTTTCTAGATGCTTCAAAGCTGTCGTAAAGATTAATTCTTTGAGTATCATATGTTAAAGTTGTGTTTGGAAGTAATGTCCTGTTCCTGTTAATAGTATTCACTGCGAATCTGAAGGCAAGTTCTTCGGCTCCAAATGGACCAGACTCAACATATTCAAAAATTCCACCTAGAAATAGAAAAAAAAATAGATAAATATTCATATATGGGTATAGTCACATTAACGATCCATATTACTCGATAAAATAAAGGTTTAGAATTAGTCCTATATGATCCATATAAAACAACAAAAGATCAAAGTTATACCACACACGTATATTGCTGCAGATATAGCAGTGCTCTGAATGCTGAGCCCTCTATAACCCCACCCACACCACTGATTGGCAGCTTTCTGTGTATAATGCTTATTGCAAAAACCAAAGAAATGATCTGAAGCATAAGTTGGTATATGTGCAATGTGTAAGAGCACCTTCATACTGTGGCTCCTATAGTCGGGCCCCCTGTTCTGTTCTGCCCTCTCTCTAGATTGACGTCGGCTGACACAAATTAAGGTTTTATTGCTAGAGAAGGTATAGAACTATTCCAGATGGGTACACCTTGTCGTGGTGGGATGACGCTTATGCTTTATTGATCAAAATAGTGTTAAGTAAGTTCCCTATGTTATTTACATGTACTATTACTGTTTACTGCTTTGCCTACTGAAGGGTATATCCTCATTTTATTTTTTTATTGGGTTTGACACAGTATATCAACATAAAATTGCTAATTAGTGGTGGGGGGGATTATACATTGACTAGAAGGAACTCAACAACTAGTCCTGTAGTGATAAATTTTTACTGACAAATCACTAAATTTATTGAAACAGCAGCACTCAGCCTAATAAATTACATATCACTGGATATAGGGTCTCTGCCTCTACATATTGCTGCGCTTAGATTTCCTAGCAAAAATCTTTAAATAAAGCAATGTTGCATTATTTGCAGTCATATCAAATGAAGGGATAAATGTTTAGCAAAGGAAAAGGAAAGTTTTGTGAAAGGAAGAAATATTTTTAGCAACTCTAAAGGGGTCCTGTCTACAATGATTATATCCCCCTAAAAAGACAAGTGCAAATAATCTGACTTCAGGAGATCAATACAGATTACATGCATGTGCATTTTCCTATCTGTATGTAAGTTTCTTTTTTCAAAGAGCATTTATCTTCATATCATTTACCATATGAAAGATGATTGCATAAAAAACAACACAAATCAGAACATTAGTAATGACAGACGTTGGTGGTTATCATTGGGTTATCGGACTAAAAATTCAATATTAAAATTGAATTATGTTAGCCGTAGGAGGGTAGCACATACAAAGTTTAAGGAATTAGTGGATTAATATTCAGTGCTTTTATAAAAGAAGGATATTTTCATAACTGTCACTAGATGATAAAGAACAAGACAAAAAAAAAAGGCCAGGGAATATGGCTTCATGCTAAGAAACACACGCAGTCTGTATTGTTCCAAAGAGCCACATTTAAAATTGTAATTAAAGAAGTACAGCATCGTTTAACATATTTAATAAGGATCAAGTTCCTTTTTGATTTATGAAGTTTCTCGTAAACTGAGTGTAAAGCTGTCTTGGTAAATATTCAAAATATTTTCAAATGACTTTGTGTTTTACCTTGGAAATAAATATTTGAAGTAAAAAAGGAAGGTTTACAATCTGCATATTACTATTATCTAAAGCTAATTTATTAAATGAAACGAGAGGAAGAGGAACAGATAAAATTAATATAAATACACGACAGGCATTTTTGAACCATTAAGAGAACATTTATATTTTTTTTTTCAAAACCGTATTAATTGTTGAAATAGCATTAGCATTTTTATATTAAACTTTTTTTCCTGCTAAAACTGAATTATAAAAAAGGCTAAAGGTTATATCTACATTGAAGATTAATTTTCTGAATTTTCCAGCAGTTCATACACTTTACATTTATAAAAGTTTGATGGGGATATCTACTTCTAGAGGTTTATGAAGCATTACAGTCAATTAACCTACGATGTAAAGTACCTTCGAAGTATAACTCCACATTTAATTAAGCAGTAATGCACCTACCTGGCACAAAATCACAGTGATTAGCTAAAATAGGTATATATGTGTACTTAAAGGGGAATTCTATGTTATTTACTTGTTACTTCTTTCATTTTAAACCAAACCAAAGAGCGTATTTATACATACACAGCACAAGCACTGTTTTGTAGGTCTTACTCTTTTGTTGGCTGGATTAAGGAGAAAAACACTAAAATATTATTATTTGATAGATGTGTCTTGTTTGGATGATATCCCCAGCCATGTTATTATAAAACTAGTTGATATATTGACTTACAGGGAAGCTACATTAAGGTTCTACTAGAGAGACTTGTCTAGAGACATACAGTTGTGGCCAAAAGTATTGACACCCCTGCAATTCTGTCAGATAATACTCAGTTTCTTCCTGAAAATGTGAAAATGATTGCAAACACAAATTCTTTTGTATTATTATCTTCATTTCATTTGTCTTAAATGAAAAAATACAAAAGAGAATGAAGCAAAAGGCAAAACATTGATCATTTCACACAAAACTCCAAAAATGGGCCAGACAAAAGTATTGGCACCCTCAGCCTAATACTTGGTTGTACAACCTTTAGCCAAAATAACTGCGACCAACTGCTTCCGGTAACCATCAATGAGTTTCTTACAATGCTCTGCTGTCTATAAGACTCTCTATACCAGTTGGATCTCCACAGGAGGAACCAATATCCCCTAATGTAAGTGTAAATAGGGCTGCTAAGTAAAACTAAACTCAAGAAATTACACATATTGAGTGTATCTATTATACGAACGTGTCCTAGATACGATTCACCAGTAAACACAAAGTTGTCTTTTTGAAGTTTGTGTACATTTTTCTCAAAACTTGACATATGTACTTTATAACTGCCTGACTTATGATCGCTAACTGTAAATTCCCAACATGATCTATACTAATTCCAATCATAATTGGGCAATATTGTTTTATTCCAATTAAAGTGCCATCTAATTACTCATTAGAGTTCTTTATCGTTAATAAATGCTATACATTTTTGTACAAAGCATTATGTATAGTTTCAGTTATTTGTCATTTTAACTAATTTCATAACCTTCCACTTTGTGGAATACATCCTAGGTAGCAACATTGTCACCAGCTAGGTAGGGTTCAGACGAGCCTGTGAAAAATCATCTGATTTTCATCTAGAGAAAATCAGAAGATGTTTATCTGGATTGTTATTCTTATTCCATTGGTGTATCAACCATATGTCCATTTTTTACATCCATGTGACATCTGGTTGGCAACCATTTTTATTCATGAGCAATTGATAAAAAAAATCAGGTGGTTATGTTAATGATTGCAACATATTCTTAAAAATCAACGGCAATACAGATGATCAGTATGGGATAAAGATTTGTTTTTATGTTTTAAAAAAAATTAATATTTAAATCTCATCAAAAATGCTGAAGAGATCTATGCATGTTTTGATTTTTTTTTTACATAGACAATGGGAGATCATCAATGGGAATGTGTCAAGTGCATGGAGATTGCTGATTGATGAACCTATACTTCACCACTTAAAAAAGAGTACAGAAACGGAGGCTCAAAAGAAACTTGAAGATGATAAATGGACAGTTTCTATAATTGAGCTTGATGCATTTATTAAAAGATTATATGTGCAGTGCGCATTCAATGCAAATGATCTTTCTGTAAAAACTTTGTGGTAAAGTAGTTGGGGTCCTTGCTTCTTTCAGGACACTATGCCGAGAAGTAGGTTCAATGAATTTATGTGATGTGTACTATTTGACATAAAATCGACCCCATCTGATACATTGAAAAATGACAAGTTTGCCTACTGGAAATTTCATTGGAAATTGCCTACTGGAAATTGCAAACTGTGTCACAAACCTGGACAAAATCTAACAGTTGACTAACAGCTTTTTCCAACTAAATCAATATGTCTTTTCACCCAATATACCAATATATAGCAAATAAGCTGGACAAGTTTGGCTACAGATTCCAAATACCTCTGCAGCTGATTTCCATATTTGGGAAAGGATGAACAACAATCATCTGATCAATCTCTTGCAGAACATGTTGCTTTCAAACTAATGGATCCATTTTTGAACACGGGATGAAATGGTACTGTAAATAACTTTTTTACCTCATTGAAACTTGTCAATATGCCGAAAGCAAAGAGAACAAGCATTGTGGGAATGATGAAACGTGCAAGGAAAGAGATTACTCTGATGAAGAAAGGTGACATCACTCTTGCAGTTTACCAAGGTAAGCCAAATAAGAATCTCATTTTCCTCAGTATCCTTCACCCAGATGAAGAAGTTGGAAAGACACAAAAAACACGAAAATGGTAATATTTTACAATAAAACAAAGGTTGTAGTGAACACAGTAGACCAGATGGTTCAAACGTACACTACAAAATCTGGAAGCAGTTGATGGACTCTTCAGGTGTTTTGTAATGTACTTGACTTAGCAGCTATGAATGCAAGAATACTCTATGGAACAGAAACTGTGATTCGAATTAGCAGACTGGAGTTCATTCTTCAGCAGGCATTAGAGCTTTGCAAAAATCCTTTGGAATCAAAAAGTGGCCTGTTATCGGCCATGTCTGGACAACAAACGAATAGGCAAGAAATCCGTAAGCATCGTAAATGTGGTGTTGGAAGATCCATCAAAAACAGAAAGATTGAAACTTGTGCAAGCTGTAACAAGCCAGTCTGTTGAAAATGCACTGGGAAAATAGAAACGTATGTTTGTTTTAACTGCGAAATACTGGTTGCCATGACCATGGAAATGGAAAATGAGTTTACGTTGTTGTACTTAATCTCAACACTACTCCTACTAAGTAAAAATAAATGTTCTTTAATTTTATTAGTTATTTTTACTTTAGAATCAGTACTTTTGAATAGGGGTCAAAATGACCCCTAGTAGTAGTTATAGAAATTATGAAACATGTGAACGTTACAGTGGTATACATACAGTATATGAGTAACCTCTTTTCTTTCATAGCTCCTATTGCTTAAGAATAGCGTTGGCAAACTGATGTTGGTGAGAAACTTCACCATCTTTCTCCTGCACCATTCATATACACTTTAGACTTTAGACTATAATTTCCCTCATATTGCCAGGGAACATCACCATGAAATCTACTGTCATTCCTAGTAAATATTATAGTCTAATTGAAAAATTAATGGAACAACTGAATAATGCTGTTTAGCTCTTTCATTATATCTTATTTTATTTCCTTAGCAAAGTAGACACTAACTCAGTGGCCAGCTAAACAGAGATTGATGTAAAAAAAATATTAAAGGAACGTGATAGTCAAATTGCTGTGTGCACTTCAGAATTTAAATTTTTTTTCATTAAATTAAAAATATAAGTTAGTTGCTTCTTCAAACATGTACAAGGTAATATAACATCACCAACAGAGAGCTACAAAATTGTTGCTATTCAGCCTTGAGTTAGCACACGTACATGCGCAAATTTGTGTTTGAAATGCAAACTAATGACTGGAACAATTTGTCATCGAATGATAAAAAAGGTCATAGAAAGGACATAGTTATGGTTTAGTAGATAGAACTGAGGGAATCAAAACCTTTCCTGAATATAAATGCAGGCTGGGCAATAGCTAAGAAAGAAACTGACAAGCAAATAGAAAATTCTGGCTCAAGTAAAAGGAAAATAACAATAGATTTGATAGATTTTGTTAAGGGAACTGGAAAATTGTTACATGAGGAATATGAATACAAAAATATAAGGCATGTAAGCTGCCATGCTGGTGAAGTGGAAGATTGTTTCTCAAGTGACAATGAAATTCTAAACAGAAATGATAGACACAGTTAATGTGCTCGTGATGGGCAAATACAGCTCCTTGTAAGATAGGAAGCAAACCTTTGTTTTGCCCGTGGAAAGCAATTTTGCAACATTGCCTCCATGGAGAATTTAAAAGAAGACATATATATCAGGAACAATCAATTTTGATAGGATCCTTCACAATAAATTAATCTAGTCTACTTTGAAGGCAGATACACAATGTTCAATTGCTATTTTCATAAACAATATATGCAATACAAACAGTCAGGTTTAGATACCTTCACTTTCACCTCACTTGTTTAGTAGCTGTGGATTGTCAAGATTGGAGGGTTGTTTTAGATATAGAAATACTAAGTATTGTTCTTCTGCTAAGATATATCCTTCTATATTATTTCGAAACACTCTTTTTCGGTGATTACTTTATATCTCCGTTCATACTGCACCCACACACACAAAAGATACACCGTTTGAAAGGTAAGCTTGCCCCCTTCAGCAAGAAAATAGCCAAATAAACCACACATCCATGATGTGATTACAAAATACATTTTAAACATTAATTTTCATAAAACTGCAGTAAGGGAAATGACCTGCAGGTGGCACCACACTACACCAAAGCACAATACTACAAGGCTGAAACTAGCATTTGCCTTGGGGGCTTTCCAGCTTGCCGAACTCCGTCCCCAGATGATTTCAGGCAGGTACATATCAAATACTTGCTACATATGTGGAAGTAGAATAAAAGTAAAACTTTACCTGTTTAAGACTTCAGCTTTAAAACTGAAGATATAAATGAATGCAGCCAAAAAGGGACCAGACAGGTTCTGAACCATCAGATTTTCCGTATTATTGGACAGTCTGTTAAGAGTCAAGTTCCCACTGCTGCACAGGGGGAATCTCGAGCCATGACTGCTGCAGTTTCCCATTCTGTTTCAGCCGCAGTGGAGCCTGCTCAGCAGAAACGTCGGTCCCAGCGTCTCGCTCTGCCTGATACTGTGCAAAGGGTTACTGCTGCCTTTCCAGGTTCTGCTTTTGTAGCCAGCACTGGTCAGCAGCGTGCAGGCTTTTCTGGGACTAAGTCCTGCTTTGCACACACTGTGCATGCCCACGGGAGGACCTCTCATTGGAGGTCTGGGGTCACATGCTCAGACCCTGTAGCAGCTCCTATTGGACCACTTGGAAGGTCCTTGTCTGCTACAGCTATAAAAGGTTTGCATGGCCGCACGGCCATGTGCTAGTATCAAACCAAAGTCTATGAGCTTAGCGCCAGTGTGGTCATGTCTTGATGAGGTTAGGGTTTGGCTGAAATAAGCCCCTAGAATACCGCCACCTCCGGTGAGGAGTTTGTATGTGTGTATTCAGGGCCTTGGCCGAAATAAGCCACTAGAAGACCGGCACCTCCAGTGGGGAGTTGTTTGCCTGCTTCTCAGACTGCATGATCACAGTTTTGCTCGGTTTGGTAGCTGTGTACCTCTGTGAGGTTAACAGGGAACAGCATCATGTTTCTAGCGAATCTGTGGAGTTAACAGAGTTCGCTTATACCACCATATAGGGCCGCCATTTGCCTGCAGCAGGTTCCTCTCCTGCACGGTGGACCCCAGGTTGCGAACGCACCGATTAATACATATATATACTCGGTGCGCTCCACCAACCCTAACACAGTCATTGAAAAGTCTGTCTTCCTTCTAAGGTTGCAGCTTATTGGTGACCTGGAGTCACCTCTGGCTCCGAGTAAAAAACTGCAGCATTGACATAGCTCAGACTGTACATTGTTTCCCAATGGAGGAGATTGGTGGAAACAACCTTGCAAAAATTGAAAAAAATACAACCATAGGGAAAAAAAGGTAAAATAATCTGCAGATATCACTTTTTTTAAAGGGATATTCCCAATTATTATACAATGGTGTAAATACACTCAGTTATGGGGTCAATTCTCCTTCATCATTTTTACTGTCAAAGTGACACTGTTCTGCATGGAGCTGCTCTGTTCACATACACAGGGCTGTGTTGCACTTCCCTACCTTGCAGATAGATGGCAGTGCTGCTGTGGAGGGGAAAAAATGCTGCTGCCCCTGTTCTTTTGCAAGGTCCTGACAATCAAACCCATTCTGATCAGTAAGTAAAATACCATTAGGTTTAATGTTGGGGGATCTCATTTAGGCTGGAGTCACACACAACGTATAAAAAATCAGTCTGTTTTACACTGACAACAATTGCAGAAATGTTCCCTGAACAGTGATCTGTATGTCATCCGTGTGCATTGCGAGGACGCGATTTTCTCACATGTAAGCATCCGTGTGACATCCGTATGACATCCGTAATACGTTTGGGATCATTGTCTTGTTGGAAGATAAATCTCCGTCCCAGACTCAGGTCTTTTGCAGACTCCAACAGATTTTCTTCAAGAATGGTCCTGTATTTGGCTCCATCCATCTTCCCATCAATTTTAGACATCTTCCCTGTCCCTGCTGAAGAAAAGCAGGCCCAAACCATTATGCTGCCACCGCCATGTTTGACAGTGGGGATGGTGTCTTCAGGGTGATGAGCTGTGTTGCCTTTAAGCCAAACCTTTCGTTTGACATTTTTGCCAAAAAGTTTGATTTTGGTTTCATCTGACCGCAGCACCTTCTTCCACATGTTTGGTGTGTCTCCCAGGTGGCTTGTTGCAAACTTTAAACATCACTTTTTATGGATATCTGTGAGAAATAGCTTTTTTCTTGCCACTCTTCAATAAAGGTCAGATTTGTGCAGTGTACCACTGATTGTTGTCCTATGGACAGACTGTTCCACCTCAGCTGTTGATCTCGGCAGTTCATCCAGAGTGATCATGGACCTCTTGGCTGCATCTCTGATCAGTCTTCTCCTTGTTTGAGATGAAAGTTTAGAGGGACGTCCAGGTCTTGGTAGATTTGCAGTGGTGTGATACTCCTTCCATTTGAATATGATCGCTTGCACAGTGCTCTTTGGGATGTTTAAAGTTTTGGAAATCATTTTGTATCCAAATCCGGCTTTAAACTTTTCCACAACAGTTTCACGGACCTGCCTGTTGTGTTCCTTGGTCTTCATGATGCTCTCTGTGCTTCAAACAGAACCCTGAGACTATCACAGAGTAGGTGCATTTATGCGGAGACTTGATTACACACAGGTGGATTATATTTATCATTATTAGGCATTTGCGACAACATTGGATCATTCAGAGATTCACAATGAACTTCTGGAGTGAGTTTGCTGCACTGAAAGTAAAGGGGCCGATAATATTGCACGCCCCACTTTTCAGTTTTTGAATTTCCACAAAAATGTAAAATAACCAATAAATTTCGTTCAACTTCACAATTGAAGCATGATATGTGGGAAAAGGTTGAAAAGTTCCAGGTAAAGGGGGCCGAATACTTTAATACTTTCGCAAGGCATTATATATATATATATATATATATATACTATATATATGGATATACATATCTATCAGCTTGACGAACAAATAATATTTGATATGTACATTTCTTTCTCACACTTGGATTGTTGGAGTAAACATATATATGTATGCATTTGTCTGTGAGACAGCATATATATATATATATATATATATATATATGTATATATATACATATCTACAGTCATGGCCAAAATTTTTGAGAATGACACCAAAATTATATTTTTACATGATCTGCTGCCCTCTGGTTTTTATTAGTGTTGTCTGATGTTTATATCACATACAGAATATAATTGCAATCATATTATGAGTACCAATAGGTTATATTGACAGTTAGAATGAGTTTATGCAGCAAGTCAATATTTGCAGTGTTGAAAAGGTTGAAAAGTTCCAGGTCCAGGGGGCCGAATACTTTCGCAAGGCATTATATATATATATATATATATATATATATATATATATATATATGTATATATATATATATATACTATATATGGATATACATATCTATCAGCTTGACGAACAAATAATATTTGATATGTACATTCCTTTCTCACACTTGGATTGTTGGAGTAAACATATATATGTATGCATTTGTCTGTGAGACAGCATATATATATATATATATATATGTATATGTATATATACATATATATGTATATATATACATATCTACAGTCATGGCCAAAAATTTTGAGAATGACACCAAAATTATATTTTTACATGATCTGCTGCCCTCTGGTTTTTATTAGTGTTTGTCTGATGTTTATATCACATGCAGAATATAATTGCAATCATAATATGAGTACTAATAGGTTATATTGACAGTTAGAATGAGTTAATGCAGCAGGTCAATATTTGCAGTGTTGACTCTTCTTCTTCAAGACCTCTGCAATTCTCCCTGGCATGCTCTCAATCAACTTCCGGACCAAATCCTGACTGATAGCAGTCCATTCTTGCATAATCAATGCTTGCATTTTGCCAGAATTTGTTGGTTTTTGTTTGTCCACCCGTCTCTTGATGATTGACCACAAGTTCTCAATGGGATTAAGATCTGGGGAGTTTCCAGGCCATGAACCAAAATCTCTATGTTTTGTTCCATGAGCCATTTAGTTATCACCTTTGCTTTATGGCAAGGTGCTCCATCATGCTGGAAAAGGCATTGTTGGGCGCCAAACTGCTCTTGGATGGTTGGGAGAAGTTGCTCTTGGAGGACATTCTGGTACCATTCTTTATTCATGGCTGTGTTTTTAGGCAAGACTGTGAGTGAGCTGATTCCCTTGGCTGAGAAGCAACCCCACACATGAACGGTTTCAGGATGCTTTACAGTTGGCATGAGACAAGACTGGTGGTAGCGCTCACCTCTTCTTCTCTGAATAAGCTGTTTTTCAGATGTCCCAAACAATCGAAAAGGGGATTCATCAGAGAATATGACTTTGCCCCAGTCCTCAGCAGTCTACTTCCTGTACCTTTTGCAGAACATCAGTCGGTCCCTGATGTTTTTTTCTAGAGAGAAGTGGCTTCTTTGCTGCCCTCCTTGAAACCAGGCCTTGCTCAAAGAGTCTCCGCCTCACAGTGTGTGCAGAAGCACTCACACCAGCCTGCTGCCATTCCTGAGCAAGCTCGGCACTGCTGGTAGTCCGATCCCGCAGCTGAAACAGTTTTAAGATACCCTCCTGGGGCTTGCTGGTCTTTCTTGGGCACCTTGGAACCTTTTTGACAACAATGGAAGCTTTCTCCTTGAAGTTCTTGATGATGCGATGGATTGTTGACTGAGGTGCAATCTTTGTAGCTGCGATACTCTTCCCTGTTAAGGTACCGTTACACTAAATGACTTACCAACGATCACGACCAGCGATACGACCTGGCCGTGATCGTTGGCAAGTCGTTGTGTGGTCGCTGGGGAACTGTCACACAGACAGCTCTCTCCAGCGACCAACGATCAGGGGAAAGACTTCGGCATCGTAGAAACTGTCTTCAACGATGCCGAAGTCCCTGGGTAACCAGGGTAAACATCGGGTTACTAAGCGCAGGGCCGCGCTTAGTAACCCAATATTTACCCTGGTTACCATTGTAAAAGTTAAAAAAAAAACACTACATACTCACATTCCGATGTCTGTCACGTCCCCCGCCGTCAGACATCGGAATGTGAGTATGTAGTGTTTTTTTAACTTTTACAATGGTAACCAGGGTAAATATTGGGTTACTAAGCGCGGCCCTGCGCTTAGTAACCCGATATTTACCCTGGTTACAAGTGAACACATCGATGGATCGGTGTCACACACGCCGATCCAGCGATGACAGCGGGTGATCAGCGACCAAAAAAAGGTCCTGATCATTCCCCAACGAACAACGATCTCCCAGTAGGGACCTGATCATTGGTCGCTGTCACACATAACGAGATTGTTAGCGGGATCATTGCTACGTCACAAAAAGTGTGTTATGTGTGAAGGTACCTTTAGGCCATTTTTGTGCAGTGCAATGATGGCTGCACGTGTTTCTTTAGAGATAACCATGGTTAACTGAAGAGAAACAATGATACCAAGCACTAGCTTCCTTTTAAAGTGTCCAGTGATGTCATTCTTACTTAATCATGACTGATTGATCGCCAGCCCTGTCCTCATCAACACCCACACCTGTGTTAATGGATCAATCACTAAAACGATATTAGCTGCTCCTTTTAAGGCAGGACTGCAATGATGTTGAAATGTTTTTTGGTGGTTAAAGTTCATTTTCTGGGCAAATATTGACTTTGTAAGTACAGTAATTGCTGTTAAGCTGATCACTCTGACATTCAGGAGTATATGCAAATTGCCATTAGAAAAAATGAAGCAGTAGACTTTGGACAAATTAATATTTGTCTCATTCTCAAAATTTTTGTCCATGACTGTAGAGTAAATAATAGGTGAAAATGGAAGTGCCTTTCAGTGTTGCTCATGTGGGGTTTATATCAGAAATGTCAATGGTAACAAACAAAGATACTTGTAGCCTCTAGCTATGTATACTGTACAGGGAGCTAGTAATTCACTTTGTTCATTTGTTTATTTTTTATTAACTTCAAGGTCTGTGGTAAATCTGTTAAATTTTGTGTTTCTCATTCCAATCCTTAGACTTGCTTCAAAATTTAGGTTGAAATTTCAAAAATATTGTGAATACATAATTAAAAGTTAGTTGAAATTTCTGAAAAAAAAGTCTACTTTAAACTTTTTATGTCACATCCAATGGTAGTTTGGCATATATGCCTCTCCAAACAGCTCCACTATAATCCTGTCAAATACTAAGTCCTTTATTGTACCAATATAAAATATATGTCAAGTAGTACTTGAAAGGTTAAAGTAATCATATCAGTTTCTCATTTCATAAAATGACACAAGGAACATTTCGTCTACCGCCTGGCAAAAAAGATAAAAAATACTTTGAAATTGTGTCTTTCGAATTATAAATGTCCTCAAAAAGGATATTAAAATGAGATTTTTTAGGAGACGATTCATTTTTTTTTATAATAAACATACAAATGTGTAAATTATTATATATTTTTTAACTCAATATATTTCAAGATGTACGGTGCAGGATAGTAAACAAACATGAAAAAAATTATATTCAATGGATGCTTTACATGAAGCTGCTTGACAGCTATTCATCAGCCAACTGTCACCCATAAGCTCCAATACGAAAAAAATATAGAGGTTAAAATTGTTTGTATCAATTTAATTTACCCAAACACTTTTTTAATCAGATATAATTGATATTGTACCATAATAATGTGTATAGTTTACACAGATATGTCTAACAATAGGATAACCTCATCCAGTTAGAAATCAAAGTTTTATTAATACCTTAGTTAAAATAAAACAAATAACATTCCCAGTCACAAACAAAAACATAGAACAATGGAATCTGCTTAAAAAATACTCAAAATAGCTAAAATGCCATATAACTACCCAGAGTTAAGCAGGTGAAGAGGGAGGTGGAAAGAAACGTCAATGCTTTTCCTTGTATTTGTTCCCTAACAATGTCCCTACCCTAGAAGTGCAAGCAAGTTTGTGGTGCCCCATTCACCATCATCTCACACTGGTCTATCTATCTATCTATCTATCTATCTATACAGTATATGAACATACAGTACCTCTTATTCTTTCAGGGGGATATAGGAGGCGCTTTACCCATGAGAGCTTAATATTACATTTTCCAGCCATTTGGATATCATATTATTGCTTACTCGTTAGCTTATCTGACTTCAGATGTTGGGTTTTGTGTTTTGTACTTCACACTTTATCTACCTACATCTCCATTATATTAAAGGGTATTTTATCTTATACCGTAAGGGACTGACATATTTTGAATACAAATACTTCCAATATAGGATGCCGCGCTGAAAGAGGATAAAACTATTTGTGACTGAAACTTTGCAAACCACAAATGCAAGGGAGCGTCCTCCCGATCTGCTGAGTCACCTGCGCGCACACCGCTGAATGTGCTGACACATTTTCAAAGTTTCAGTCACAAATAGTTTTATCCTCTTTCAGCGCGGCATCCTATATTGGGAGTATTGGTATTTATTAAGTGTCAGCAGGTGTGCACACACCACCTGCGTAGGTGCCTGCAGCTTGTTTGGTACAGGTTAGTGTAGCGCCGGTGTGGTTTTTCTTGATAATCTAACTAATATTTTGAATACAGTTTTCATCACTTTATGAACTTAATGTATATATTTAGACACTGTTAATGCTGTGGTCATAACATTTTTTGGACATTCATGCCTTGATACATGTTTTTTTTTTTTTTTCATTTTTGTGGTCCACAAATATCTGTAGTGGATTTTTGCATTTTTTTTTTGGAGTATACTATTACTATATCATGGGTTTTGAGATATGGATATCTCTATCTTAAAACTTTTTAAATTGTGGAATTATTAATATTAATTGGCATATAAATAAAATGTACATTTTATATACGTGTGCACGCTGTCTTATGTATTATCTTTCCCCTTTTTGCTATCATTGATTTCCAATACTTGTGTAGCACCCTGTTTTCAATTATTGTCTGTGCAGCAAGACTTTGTCTATGTTCTTCAGAAAGAATTCTTCAGTTGACTGTAAAACTTTAAGATATACAGTATGTGGATTTTACTTCTAATAGAATTCAAAACATCATATATTTTTTATTGCAAAAAAAGTGAACAAAACTGGTTTGATATTAAAGGCGTTTTATCACGAACAAAGTATATTTTAATTAATAGATCTTGAAATAATATGTTCCACAATTTGGATGTGTATAAATAAAATGTTCCTGTGCTGAGATAATCTTATAAATGTGCCCCTGCTGTGTACTGTGTAATGGCCGTGTCTGACCGTACAGGGACATGGTCTGATAATACCAAAACAGCTGAGCAGGGGAGGAAGCAAAGATAAGATACAGATATTACAGCACTGGATCGCAAATGATTCTTTCTGTAAGGGTACCGTCACACAGTGCAATTTTGATCGCTACGACGGCACGATTTGTGACGTTCGAACGATATAGTTACGATATCGCAGTGTCTGACACGCTCCTGCGATCAGGGACCCCGCTGAGAATCGTACGTCGTAGCAGATCATTTGAAACTTTCTTTCGTCGTCTAGTGTCCCGCTGTGGCGGCATGATCGCATGGTGTAACATATATCGTATACGATGTGCGCATAGTAACCAACGGCTTCTACATCGCACATACGTCATGAAATTATCGCTCCAGCGTCGTAGATTGCAAAGTGTGACAGCAGTCTACGACGCTGGAGCGATATTGTTACGATGCTGGAGCGTCACGGATCGTACCGTCGTAGCGATGAAAATTGCACTGTGTGACGGTACCCTAAGTCAAAGCATTTCAATGCCTTTGTTAAGCAATGTTTTACTCAAAGAAAGAATCAGCTGTGATTCCCTACTGTTCTGTTTGTATCCTCTCTTGTGCCTGCTCCTCTACCTAGAAGATATGGTATGATCAGACTATGTTCCTGTACGGTCAGACACAGCCATTACACAGTATATAGCAGGGGAATATTTGAAAGATTATCTCAGCACAGGAACATTTTTTTAAACAAATTCAATTGTGAAACTTATAATTATTCCAAGATCTGTTGTTTAAAATGTTGATTAAAATTATCTTTGTTCATGGGAAAACCATTTTAAGTAATTTTATACTTTGTGTACTATAGTCATTTTATTAATGGGTATATATATTAAATATATCACTGGAAGTTTATATTACCACTGATTCTATACATTTTCTGTTAATAATGACCAAGTTTATATCGAATAATATGGATTAGATTACTTAAGCGACATTTTTTTCCTACCAAAATCTAAAACCACTTCTGATATTACTTAAGCCTTAATTCATTGAATTTTCTGATTTCTCTAAACTTTGATTACTAGACATCAGACATAATCACTACAGAAATAAAACTTGAGATTATAAAGTAAGTAAAGTAAGCTCCATGATAAAATAATTTTCCTGAAAAAATAAAGACTAACAGATAAGGGACGGATAATTCACAATTCACACCTTTTAAAATAAAACCTTGATTGCACACTGATTTACGGACTGCTAAGCATATTGTGAAGCAATTCTAAAGTGTTTCATTTCTACCACCATAAAATGGTGCGCAAGCGTTTTATCACAACAAGGTACATATGTCCTAAAGTAACTTTCTTTGCTTGATTTCCCAAGTGGAACTTTCATCTCTGTTCATGACAGGCTTTTTTCAGTGAATGATGCTTTTCAGCTAAGAGTACATGAGTACGTTTGCAAACTTACAATATACTTTCTCTTCAATTTTTTAAATACTGTAAATATAATTTCTACTCAAACAGCACAAATTCAATATATTAATTATAATTTTAATATTGCTGCAAATCTTAATACAAATTCTAATATTTTGATTTTTTTTTATTTATCTAAAACCTAACCCCTTAGAAGGAGTTAATTTTGACCTCAAAGATAGAGATGACCTGATGAGACTCAAACTCAATAAATCACGTGGATTTAGCTGGGAAAGTCAATTCCCAGTGAATTTATTCTCTGTAAAGTGACTATCCCTTATTATGGAGAGACCCCAAAGCATAATAAACATAAGATAGAGAGAATAAAACAAAAAAAAATAACTTGTAATTTCTCTGTCCACTCCCATAAAGATACAGTCTCAGATTCACTGGAATGTGTCAAAACATTTGAGCGTTCTTACCCCATAAAGTGACATGTCTCAGAATTGAAAAATGAGAATTTGTCATTAACCCCTTCCTACAATAGTGAATTGTATTATTGTCTTGGAAAGGGGTCCTCCAGATACCAGTTATATTATATAGCAAGCGTACGTCTCTAACAGCTGCGGTTTAAACAAGTTTAGTGTAAGTAGAAAGTATAGTCTATATGGAATTACCATTACCTTCTGTTGAAGCACCAACCAACTTAGAAATATACCAGACAAAAGAAACTCTTGGTTATTATAAGAGGTTAACACCACAAGACTTATTTCCTCTTTTTACTCATAAATGTGTTTTTTAATTTTTCTGTCCCCTTCTGATGTGTTTACTAAAGTTATTATTTTCCTTTTATTAACAGACCAATCAAAGATATGCCCTGTATCAAGATCATGTTTATCTATTCAAAACTTGTCTTTTTTTGTTCCTTTATTTCAGCTTGTACAGAAAAAAATGGACAGATTAATTTGTTGCACAATTTCTCTTGAATTCGGTCACACCCTATATGTGATCAAAAACTAATGTATGGACGCATGAAAGGGCTTCTAAAGTTAAGAGTGTTTTTTGATTTTGGTAATGCAAATTTGCCTGAGTTTGCATTTTGACATTACGTTGCATTTGCAGAGAACCTACTATGCTGAAATAGCAGAAATTCCTAAAGTGATCCAATTTTAAAAACTAGGCTCCTTAGTAGAACAAAGGTGTGTTGAGTATTTTAAAGCTCACAGTTGCTTTAAAAAAATCTTATATTTAAATGTGAAAATGAAAACTTTTTTTCCAGTATAATAATAATTTAACACCAAATCTGTAACTTTTACAAGGGTTAATAGAATAAAATGGACCCATAATTTGAGGCAATTTATTACAAATGCAGTGTGACCCTATAAGCAAAAAATGTAGAGTTTTTCTTCCTTCTAAAATATTACTTTAGCTTCAAAGTTTAATTTCAAACAAGAGGTGGTAGGGGAAATGGACATCACCGTGTGTTATGCAATTTTATCAAACATGGCAATATCCCATATCTGGTTTTACACTACTGTCAGATCACATGGCAATGATCGGAAAGGGAAATAGTGCTTTTTGGCTTTTGGAAAGCAAATTTTACCTATTAAGATTGTGGGTGCTATTAGTGATCCAATTTTGAAACCTCACTACTCAAGGAATTTAGAATTAATTTAGGAATATAAGCTAGTATTTTAAAGATACACATGTCTTGCTGAATTTTTGTAACATTACACCATGAAAGTATAATGTTTTAGTGATAAAAATCTATATTTTTAGTGTCTGCATTATTTTTTCTTTTAAACAAATGTATTGAGTGAAAATGGATCGAACAATTGGTTGTGCAATATCTTCTGAATACAGTGATAACCCGTATTGAAATAATTGTTAACTGAAAACAATAGTTTACCTTATGTGATCAAATGTGATGAAATTATACATTGTAAGCTTAGTGGCTGAAGGATATCCTGCTGTGGTTTTAACATTTAGAGTATAAGCACACTATAGAGAACAAACAGTAATAGACTCATGTGCATTCATCCATGGAATGAGAGTGTGCTGAGGCCAGGAAATTGTCCACAGGAATCCCTGTGAGACTTCAATGTTTAGTGCATTCAGCTTCTCTTTTTACACTTTATAAGGTACTATTACTATTGTAAATAATAGCTCTTACATGTAATCTGCACTTTAGCTTAACTACTAAGATGCTGTATTTTTAAAAAAGTGTGTATCAGGATGTGCATAGTTCTAATACTTAGGCAACAAAATTCAATATTATATTTGAAGAGTAAATGTAAGGCAAGCTAAGCCTTTTACAGAGGTATTATATTTCTGAAATGTCATACCAAAGTCTATAATAATAATTATAATAATTTAATCAAATTTAATCTAATTATCTAACTATCAGCAGCATCAGCACTATATGATAAATCAAATCTAATTTGAACTGCAGGTTAAGCATAATCTATAATATAATGCTGGGAGCGTCAATCTGTCCAAAGCCTTTATAGACTGTGCAAGCACAAGCGCCGGCGCAGTCTGGACCCCACAGAGTGATGCTCCCAGGAGATCGCGGTATGCATAAACACTGAACGCACACCGCGATCTCCACCAGAGAGGCAGGGATGCGCCAAGAGGGTAAGTATATTCACCTGTCTGTCCTGTTCCAGCGCTGGGCGCCGCTCCATCTTTCGGGTCCTCTGCCTGTGACGTCTCTGTCTGAACAGTCACAGCCAGAGGAGCCAGAACACGGAGCGGCATGCAGCGCTGTATCAGGGCCAGGTGAATATAGCAAGTGTCAGGGGTCTGAGCTAGCGGCGACTCCGGCACCTGACCCCCACAGTGCGCCGGTGTCCCCACCTGCTCAGGCCCCCCAGCACTCGGCGCCCAGCGATGATAGGTGAGTATGGTATTTTTTTTTATATATCGCAGCAGCATACGGGGCATATAATCCTATGGAGCATTTTATGGGGCCATCAACCATAATGGAGCAGTGTACGGGGGCATATAATACCATGGAGCATCTTATGGGGGCCATCAACCATAATGGAGCAGTGTACGGGGGCATATAATACCATGGAGCATCTTATGGGGGCCATCAACCATAATGGAGCAGTGAACAGGGGAATATAATACCATGGAGCATCTTATGGGGCCATCAACCATAATGGAGCAGTGTACGGGGGCATATAATACCATGGAGCATCTTATGGGGCCATCAACCATAATGGAGCAGTGTACGGGGGCATATAATACCATGGAGCATCTTATGGGGCCATCAACCATAATGGAGCAGTGTACGGGGGCATATAATACCATGGAGCATCTTATGGGGGCCATCAACCATAATGGAGCAGTGTACGGGGGCATATAATACCATGGAGCATCTTATGGGGGCCATCAACCATAATGGAGCAGTGAACAGGGGAATATAATACCATGGAGCATCTTATGGGGCCATCAACCATAATGGAGCAGTGTACGGGGGCATATAATACCATGGAGCATCTTATGGGGCCATCAACCATAATGGAGCAGTGTACGGGGGCATATAATACCATGGAGCATCTTATGGGGCCATCAACCATAATGGAGCAGTGTACGGGGGCATATAATACCATGGAGCATCTTATGGGGCCATCAACCATAATGGAGCAGTGTAAGGGGGCATATAATACCATGGAGCATCTTATGGGGCCATCAACCATAATGGAGCAGTGTACGGGGGCATATAATACCATGGAGCATCTTATGGGGCCATCAACCATAATGGAGCAGTGTACAGGGCATATAATACCATGGAGCATGTTATGGGTGCCATAAACCTTTATAGAGCAGTGTATGGGGCATATAATACTATGGAGCATGTTATGGGGGCCATAAACCTTTATGGAGCAGTGTGCGGGGCATATACTATGGAGCATCTTATGGGGGCCATAAACCTTTATGGAGCAGTGTATGGGGCATATACTATGCAGCATCTTATGGGGGCCATAAACCTTTATGGAGCAGCATATGGGGCATATGGATGGGAGCAGCAAATTACAGAACGGGGGCGCAGGATGGGAGCAGCACATGACAGAACGGGGACGCAGGATGGGAGCAGCACATGACAGAATAGGGCAGCACATGACAGAACGGGGGAGCAGGATGGGAGCAGCACATGACAGAACGGGGCGCAGGATGGCAGCAGCACATGACAGAACGGGGGCGCAGGATGGGAGCAGCACATGACAGAACGGGGCGCAGGATGGGAGCAGCACATGACAGGATGGGGGCGCAGAATGGGTACAGCACATGTCAGAATGGAGGCGCAGGATGGAGCAGCACATGTCAGAATGGAGGTGCAGGATGGGAGCACCACATGACAGAACGGGGGCGCAGGATGGGAGCAGCACATGACAGGATGGGGGCGCAGGATGGGTGCAGCACATGTCAGAATGGAGGCGCAGGATGGGTGCAGCACATGTCAGAATGGAGGCGCAGGATGGGAGCAGCACATGTCAGAATGGGGGCGCAGGATGGGGGCGCAGGATGGAGCAGCTCATGACAGGATGGGGACGCAGGATGGAGCAGCACATGACAGGATGGGGACGCAGGATGGAGCAGCACATGACAGGATGGGGATGCAGGATGGAGCAGCACATGACAGGATGGAGACCATATACCAATATAAATGCTCGCCACCCGGGCGTAGAACGGGTTCAATAGCTAGTAAATATATATTTAGATATGGTGATTTTTTTTATTATATTCACCAATTAAATTTATCATTCCAAAAGATATTCAGGAATCAAGTATTAACTGATAGGCATGCAATTCCAAATGATTGAAAATCCTAGTGTACTTCTAGAGCCACAGAGATATTTTAAAGTTACAAAGGCATTTGTAATGTTATAATTTGGGGGTAATTTTATCATTTTTTAAGACTTCTTATTTTTATTGTTGATAATAAAGATAATAACATTAATAATAATAAGAATAAGAATAATATATTTTAAAGATGCAAAAGCACTTTATATTTTGTGTCATTTTATATTATTATTATTTTATTATTTTCAGTAGTGATAATAATAATAATAATAATAATAGCATTCTCATACGTATACCACGCTAGAGGTGTAAAAATAACAATCATAAAATAAAAGTTTTCACATTATTATTATTCTAAAAAATTAAAATATACATTTACTAGCTGAAGACCCCGGCGTTGTCTGGGCATAGTAACTAACTGTGGTTAGTTATAGCAAATTATAATGATTATATTGCACATAAAAGCATTTCATATCATATATTACAACACTACAGATTTGCAACACAAATTAACTAAATGATTACCCAAGTATTGATAATATTTTATTTTCAACTCATTCAAAAGCCTTTTGATAAACAACATTTTTTTTTCCTTCCGGTGCAAAGATGAACAGATATTTGGCAGTTCCAACTATTGAACAGTCCACGTAATGTTGACCATGATAAAAGCATGGAGATTGCAAATCGATCCCTACTACTTCCAAGGACTGTCCCTGAGCCTGGTTAATGGACATTGCAAACACCAGTCGAAGTGGAAACTGGAGGCATTTAAAATCAAAAGGCAAATCAGATGGAATGAGTGGAATTCTTGGAATGAAAACACCCTCTCCTTTGTCACCTCCTGTTGCTGAGCTGTGTATCTAATCCTCTCCTGTGTGATACAGTCTGCTGAGCTGTGTATCCAATCCTATCTTGTGTGATACTGGGCTCCCCCTGTAGTCTGTGGCAGAGGGTGGTCTGTGTGGCACGGTAATAAATTATGTTATGTCCAGCTTTACAGAAGGATGGTGTTATCATCATAGAAATGATAAGAATGATAGGTCTCAGTTACCACAACTGTCTACAAGGAAAACTGTTGCTCATAGCAACCAATCACAGCTCAGCTTCTTGAGAGATGCTTAGTGATTGGTTGCCGATACATTTTACACACACACACACACACACACACATACACTCATTTAAATATATATATATATATATATATATATATATATATATATATATACAGTCATGGCCAAAAGTATTCACACCCTGCAATTATGTCAGATAATACTCAGTTTCTTCCTGAAAATGATTGCAAACACAAATTATTTGGTATTATTATCTTCATTTAATTTGTCTTAAATGAAAAAGCACACAAATAATTGTCCTAGAGCCAAATTGGATATAATTCCACACCAAATATAAAAAGGGGGTGGACAAAAGTATTCACACTGTTCGAAAAATCATGTGATGCTTCTCTAATTTGTGTAATTAACAGCACCTGTAACTTACCTGTGGCATTTAACAGGTGTTGACAATAACTAAATCACACTTGCAGCCAGTTGACATGGATTAAAGTTGACTCAAACTCTGTCCTGTGTCCTTTTGTGTACCACATTGAGCATGGAGAAAAGAAAGAAGACCAAAGAACTGTCTGAGGACTTGAGAAACAAAATTGTGAGGAAGCATGAGCAATCTTAAGGCTACAAGTCCATCTCCAAAGACCTGAATGTTCCTGTGTCTACCATGTGCAGTGTCATCAAGAAGTTTAAAGCCCATGGCACTGTGGCTAACCTCCCTAGATGTGGACGGAAAAGAAAAATTGACAAGAGATTTCAACACAAGATTGTGCGGATGTTGAATAAAGAACCCCGACTAACATCCAAAGAAGTTCAAGCTGCCCTGCAGTCCAAGGGTACAACAGTGTCATCCCGTATTATCCATCGGCATCTGAATGAAAAGGGACTGTAAGGTAGGAGACTCAGGAAGACCCCACTTCTTACCCCGAGACATAAAAAAGCCAGGCTGGAGTTTGCCAAAACTTACCTGAAAAGGCCTAAAACGTTTTGGAAGAATGTTCTCTGGTCAGATGAGACAAAAGTAGAGCTTTTTGGGCAAAGGCATCAACATAGAGTTTACAGGAGAAAAAATGAGGCATTCAAAGAAAAGAACACGGTGCCTACATTCAAACAAGGCGGAGGTTCCCTGATGTTTTGGGGTTACTTTGCTTCGTCTGGCACTGGACTGCTTGACCGTGTGCATGGCATTATGAAGTCTGAAGACTACCAACAAATTTTGCAGCATAATGTAGGGCCCAGTGTGAGAAAGCTGGGTCTCCCTCAGAGGTCATGGGTCTTCCAGCAGGACAATGACCCAAAACACACTTCAAAAAGCACTA